>NC_092402.1:83179856-83486227 GCF_030028105.1 Mobula birostris
TGGTCAATGTCTCCCATCCACTACATAATGGACTGGTTGGGCACAGGAGTACATTCAGCCAGAGACTCATTCCACCGAGATGCAACACAGAGCGTCATAGGAAGTCATTCCTGCCTGTGGCCATCAAACTTTACAACTCCTCCCTTGGAGGGTCAGACACCCTGAGCCGATAGGCTGGTCCTGGACTTACTTCCTGGCATAATTTACATATTACTATTTAATTATTTATGGTTTTACTACTATTTAATTATTTATGGTGCAACTATAACGAAAACCAATTTCCCTCGGGATCAATAAAGTATGACTATGACTATGACAAGGGAATGTACAAATTACACACAGAAGGTCAAGCCAGAAGTTGGGTTGGTGGTGTTCTGTTGCTCCTGCATCACTGAATTTCTGTTGTGTGTTTACGTCTAGGGATGAATTTTTAATCCTGGTATCTTTGAGCTGTGACACGGCCACTAAGACTATCAATAAAGTCCTGAAAGTATATTAAGCCAGTTATTAAAGTGTACCTTTGCACTGACTGTAATTTAACTTGTAAAATTGAGCCACTCCCCTTGATAATGCATGTATGTCCTTCTAAAATGATCAGTTTAGATAAAAATAAGGGAACCCAGAAGATATGGGTTATCAACGTGAAATGCTACTCCAGCAGTTATCTTCAGAGCTGCCACTTGATCTGGTAAGTACTTACAGCTTTGTCTGCCTTTAGCTTATCGTCTCCAGCATTTTGAATTAAGATTGACATGGATCCTAAAATATTACAGTATACGTTTTATGATCTTAATGAGAGAAAGAGAGAGAAACGATTCTCAGACAAACTGACTTCATATCCTCCCACATTTTTTAGGCTTTGGAGTTTTGTTCCAGCCCTGATTGTCTGTCTGAATCATTTGTTTCTCTTGGCATCAGATTAGCACAATGCGCATGAGAATTATGATGTGCTCTCCAACACCCGTCTACCACAGTAGAGAAATTTCAGCACATTCTGTCGCCATGGAGCATAGTTTCCTCCAAAAATCACCAGGAGTGGTAATAAGAGAGAGGATTAGTTAACCTGTAAATTGCTGAAAAAGAAATCTGAAAAGATTAAATTAAAGTGCTATAGCAGGATAATATTGAAATGCTTGCATTAACACAGGGTAATATTAAAATACAAAGTCAATATTAGTTGAACATCCTATAAATACACAAACTTACTTGTTTGTGAATTTGTATAAGGCTGGCTATTCCAACATTCTTTGACTCCCAATGTGGATATTGGCAGTCACACAGAGTTAAAGGAATGAGTTTATTAACCAGACTCTCAAAATGTCACGATTTGTAGCCATGTGCAAGTTATTTTAGCCGAAATTACCACACATTCTGAACCAGTGACCCTTGCAGAGAACAGTGCAAAGGATAGACTAAAATCCTGATGTTTGGCCAAGCTTGGGTGAACCAAGTCAGCTCCATGCATCAGATGGAAATACTTGCATTAATGGCTGTTGGAAATATAATCAGACAGTCTAATTCGGACATGTGCTTGCATGACCAATCCTTCGAAACTCACAGAAGATTAGAAAGAAAATTTTTAAAAGTCAATGTAGTTGCTGAAAAATGAAAATTAAGTTTCCTACTAATATCCTTTAAGTTATAATAATATTATTGTAAGAATAATTCCAGTTGACCATGAAGTCAGGTGAGGTGTGAAATTGATTTCCAACCTAAGCACTTCCAAAAAGGATGCCAATGAGCGATATTAATAATATTCAAGTAAAATTAATATTAATATTAATTGTATTATTAAAGAGAAAGTAGGTTTGGTATTGGAAGGACTGGAAGAATTGAAATAATGTCACTTCATTAGGCAGCTACTTCTTATTTGCCTTCTTTCAATTTTAATATAGATGTGTTTCGGTGCCAGCAACACCCAATATGCTGGAGGAACTCAGCAGGTTGGGCAGTACCTATGGAAGAAAATGGACAGTACACATTTCAGGCCATGATTTTTCATTTGGACTGTCTTAACACAAACTATCGACTACCTACTTTCCTCTATAGGTATCCTCTGGTCTGCTGAGTTCCTCCAGCATCTTATCTATTGCAACATTTACAATCTTGCATTTCTGTGTTTCGATATGAGTGTGCTCCTCATTCTAAAGAGGCAGTTCACTACTTGTTATGCAGTACAACTTCAATAAAAGTTCCTCCTTTTATTGCTGTTTCCGGTATACCACAGGAACTATGCTTGTCTCCAAGATGGAATTTAGATTAATGTTAATTTCACTTATGAGGATGGCTTGTAACATGAGTTTAAAAATCAGTAAAGGACACCTATGACAAACTATTGTTGACTGACTACAGTTCTGCCTTCAATGTTATTATTCCAAGCAAACGTATCACCAAACTCTAGGCCCTTGAGGTTAATGACTCCCTCCGCAACAAGGTCCTCCACTTGCTGACCAACAGAGCACAGTCGGTAAGGATAGGCAACAACACCTCCACCAGGATTATTCTTGTCACAGTCAAGCTCAACAATGCCTTTACTTCCTCAGGGGCTGAAATAAATTTGGCATGTCTCCATCGACTCTTACCAATTGTTATCGATGTACCATAGAAAGGATTCTATCTGGATGTATAGTGGCTTGGTGTGGCAACTGCTCTACATGAGGTGACAAGAAACTGCAGAGAGCTGTGGACTCTGCTCAGCACATCACAGGAACCATCATCCCCTCTGTGGACTCTGTCTACACTTCTCACTGCCTCAGTAAAGTAGCCAGCATAATCAAAGACCCCACCCACCTCAGACAAGAGAGAAGGTGCTCAAAAAGCTGAAAGGCCTTAAAGTACATCAGTCACCCGGACCAGATGAACTGCTCCCTAGGGTTCTGAAAGAGGTAGCTTTAGAGATTGTGGAGACATTAGAAATGATCTTTCAGAAGACATTGGACTCTGGCATGGTTCCAGAGTACTAGAAAATTGCAAATGTCACTCCACTCTCTTTAAAACAAAAAAAGAGGAAGGCAGCAGAAAGGAAATTATAGACCAGTTAGCCTGACCTCAGTGGTTGGGAAGTTGTTGGAATCGGTCACGAGGGATGAGATTACAGAGTACCTGGAAGCACATGACAAGGTAGGCCAAAGCCAGCATGGTTTCCTGCAAGGACAATCCTGCCTCACTAACCTACTGCAATTTTTTGAGAAATTACAAACAGGGTAGACAAAGGAGATGTAGTAGATGTGGTGTACCTGGATTTTCAGAAAGCCTTTGACAAGGTGCCACACAGGAGGCTGCTTAGCAAGATAAGAGCCCATGGAATTACAGGGAAGTCACTAGCATGGGTAGAGCAATGGTTGATCAGCAGAAAACAGAGTGCAAATAAGGGGATCCTATTCTGGCTGGCTGTTGGTTACCAGTGGAGTTCCACAGGGGTTGGTGTTGGGACCGCTGCTTTTTACGACGTATGTTAATGATTTGGACTCTGGGATTAATGGATTTGTGGCTAAATTTACTGATGATACCAAGACAAGTGGAGGAGCGGGTAGTGTTGAGGAAACAGAGAGCCTGCAGAGAGACTTAGGTAGTTTAGGGGAATGGGCAAAGAAGTGGCAAATGACATACAATGTTGGAAAGTGTATGGTCATGCACTTTGGTGGAAGAAATAAACGGGCGACAATTATTTAGATGGGAAGAGAATTCAAAATGCAGAGATGCAAAGGGACTTGGGAGTCTTCATTAACCTCCAGGTTGAGTCGGTTGTGAAGAAGGTGAATGCAATGTTGACAATTCATTTCTAGAGGTATAGAATATAAGAGCAGGGATGTGTTTTGAGGCTCTATAAGGCATTTGTGAGACCACACCTGGAGATTTGTGTACAGTTTTGGGCTCCTTATTTTATAAAGAATATTCTGACATTGGAGAGGGTTCAGAGAAGATTCACTAGAATGATCCCAGGAATGAAAGGGTTACCATATGAGAAAGTTTCTTTAATTAAATTAATTAACTTAGGAGTTAGTAATGGAGGCAGTAGATAGGGCAGTCCAGTGCTCCGATTGTAAAACGTGGGAAGTTGGGGACAGCACAATTGTCTCTGACTACACGTGCAAAAGGTGCATCCATCTGCAGCTCCTGTTAAACCGAGTTAGGGAACTGGAGCTGGATGAATTTCGGATCATTCGGGAGGCAGAGGCAGAAATAAACAGGAGTTACAGGGAAATAGTCACCCCTAAAAGTCAGGAGACAGGTAGCTGGGTGACTGTCAGGAGAGGGAAGGGGAATAGACAGAATGAGCAGAGTACCCCTGTGGCTGTTCCCACCAATAATAAGTATATCATTTTGGATACTACTGATGGAGACGACCTACCCGGGACAAGTTGTAGTGGTCGCGTCTCTGGCACCGAGACCAGACCCTCAGCTCAGAAGGGAAAGAGGGAAAAGAGGAGAGCAGTAGTGATAGGGGATTCGATAGTTAGGGGGACAGATAAGAGGTTCTGTGGGAGAGATTGAGAATCCCGGATGGTCTGTTGCCTCCCTGGTGCCAAGGTCTGCGATATCTCGGATCGAGTTCTCGGTATCCTCAGAAGAGAGGGTGAGCAGCCAGATGTCGTGGTCCACATGGGGACCAATGACATAGATAGGAGTAGGGATGAGGTCCTGAAGAAGGAATATGGGGAGTTAGGAAAGAAGTTAAAAAGCAGGACCTCAAGGGTGGTAATCTCGGGATTGTTGCCTGTGCCACGAGACAGAGAGGGTAGGAACAGGAAGTTATAGCAGTTGAATGTGTGGTTGAAGAGTTGGTGCACGGGCAGGGGTTCAGGTTTCTGGATCATTGGGATCTCTTCTGGGGAAGGTCTGACCTGTACAAAAAGGACGGGCTGCACCTGAACTGGAAAGGGACCAATATCCTGGCAGGCAGGTTTGCTGGAGCTGTTGGGGAGGGTTTAAACTAGTTTGGCAGGGGGGTGGGAATCAGAATGTGAGTGCAGAGATGAGGGTAGAAGGACAAGGGCATGATGCTGCGTGTTCTGAGTTGCTGAGGAAGGACAGGCAGGGGACAAAACATAAATGTAGCCAGATAGAGGGGTTGAAATGTGTCTATTTCAATGCTAGGAGTATTAGGAATAAAGGGGATGAACTTAGAGCGTGGATCAGTACGTGGAACTACGATGTTATGGCCGTTACTAAAACTTGGCTGGAGGAAGGACAGGATCGGCTGATGCAGGTACTGGGGTTTAGATGTTTTAAAAGGAATAGGATGGGAGGTAGAAAAGGGAGGGAGTAGCATTACTGGTCAGGGATAGTATCACGGCTATAGAAAGGGAGGACTCTGCAGAGGGAGTGTCCACTGAGTTGGTGTGGGTGGAAATGGATCAATCACTGTGCTGGGAGTAGTCTGTAGGCCCCCAGATAGCCCTCGGGACACCAAGGAGCAGATAAGCTGCCAGATTTTAAAATCGTGCAGGAAATACAGGGTTGTAGTTATGGGTGATTTCAACTTCCCTCATATTGACTGGTACCTCCTGACTGCAAGGGGGATAGATGGGGCTGAAATTTGTCAGGTGTGTTCAAGAATGATTCCTGACACAATGTGTGGACCGGCCGATGAGCATGGAGGCCATACTGGATCTAGTTCTGGGTGATGAACCTGGTCAGGTGGCAGACCTCTTGGTGGGGGAGCATTTAGGTGACAGTGACCACAACTCCCGAGCTTCAGCATAGCTATGGAAAAGGATAAGAACAGATAAAATGGGAAAGTGCTTCACTGGGGAAGGGCTAACTATGAAGGAATGAGGCAGGAACTAGTGAGAGTAAATCGGAAACAGATGTTCAAGGGTGAAAGCACAGAAGTAATGTGGAGGAAGTTTAGGACCACTTGTGCTGGGTTCAGGATAGGTTTGTCCCACTGAGACAAGGAAAAAATGGTAGGAAAAGGGAACCGTGGCTGACAAACCACATGAGGCAACTCTTCAAGAGAAAGAAGGAAGCATATGTTAGATATAAGAAGCAGGAAGGGCTCATGAGAAATATAGGGTAGCCAGGAAGGAGCTTAAGAAAGGACTTAGGAGAGCTCGAAGGGGGCATGAGAAGGCCTTGGCATGTAGGATTAAGGAGAACCCCAAGGCGTTCTATGCGTATGTGAAGAACAGAAGAATGACAAGAATGAAGGTGGGGCCGCTAAAGGATAAAGAAGGCAACATGTGCCTGGAGGCGGAGGAGATTGGGGAGGTCCTAAATGAATACTTTGCTTCAGTATTCACAAGTGAAAACGACCTTGATCAGGGTGAGCTCGAAATAGAACAGGCCTGTGTGCTGGACAATGTGAAGAGTAAGGAAGAAGTGTTGGATCTTCTTAAAAACATCAAGATTGATAAGTCCCCAGGGCCGGACGTGATATACCCCAGGTTGCTGTGGGAAGTGAGAGAAGAGATTGCTGGAGCAGTAGCTATGATCTTTGAATCCTCTTTGGCTGCAGGGGAGATGCCGGAGGATTGGAGAATGGCAAACGTAGTTCCCTTGTTTAAAAAAGGTAATAGGGAGAATCCTGGGAACTATAGACCGGTGAGTCTTACGTCGGTGGTCTGCAAACTACTGGAAAGGATTCTTAAGGATAGGATCTACGAGCATTTGGAGAAGTACAGTCTACTCAAGGATAGTCAATGTGGCTTTGTGAAGGGAAGGTCATGTCTCACGAGCCTAATTGAGTTTTCTGAAGAGGTAACAAAACAAATGGATGAGGGTAGGGTGGTAGATGTGGTCTACATGGATCTTAGCAAGGCATTTGACAAGGTCCCCCACGGGAGACTCATCCAGAAAGTCATGAGGCATGGGATCAGTGGAACCTTGGCTGTTTGGATAAAAAATTGGCTTACAGGAAAAAAGCAGAGGGTAGTAGTGGAAGGAGAGTATTCTGCCTGGAGGTCGGTGACTAGTGGAGTGCCGCAAGGATCTGTCCTGGGACCCCTGCTCTTTGTGGTTTTTATAAATGACCTGGATAAAGAGGCAGAAGGATGAGTAAGTTTGTGGACCTATTAATAATCATAATAATTTTCCAAGTCTTCCACGTCTTCCACATCTTCATCTGAACTTTCCACACCCTCTGAGGTGGATGCCTGGTTCTCACAGTCTGCCAGTCTACACATGTCAGTACACCTGAGGCCATTTGCAACACACATAAATCTTGGGAGTGAACATTTTTTTGGACAGTAACACGCCAGTAGATCCAGGACAGCATCGGGTGCTAGCTGGCCTTCCATCTAGTGCACCACCAACTGTTCAGCTTCCTCTTCTCCCTCCATCTTCCATCCTCTGCCAGCAGGGCTTGGCACTTGTGGGTCCTTCTCCAAACATCTTCTCCATATACCAGCCTGGTAGTTGGCTCACTGTGCATGATTTGTTAAGCAGTCCTTGCATGGTGGGAGTTGATGACTTTCGATTTCACCTTTTTTGGCACAGAAAAGGTGATACCTGAGCTCATTGACCTTGGTGGTGGATGTTTTTGGGGCATACAGGAGACGTGTAAATGCCTCCAGTTTGTCCATCAGTTCTGGGGAGAGGTCCCATTCCTGACCCAACTCTAAGAATGTGTCCTGCGTTTCCCTGTTGCTGGTCAGAAGTTTCAGGACACTTGTCTTCCCTTTGCCTGCAAAAGCGCTTACAGTGTCACATCCTGTATATGTGTGCAACCCGATGAGGGCCCTACAAACCTCTATGCCAACAGTGGCAGCAACCTTCCTGATGTCTACAAGCCTTGTACGGGTTCTAGTGCCACACTTCTGGAAGAATGGGGCCTCAATCTTGTCACAAAATGCTAAAGACAAGATAAAGACATCTGTGTCTTCTGAGCAGATCACTACAGATTGGTATTCCTCTCTTGTGGCATGGGCAGCATGGAGAAGTAGGCGGCCATCTGCTTCTTCTTGTTGACACTGAAGAGCTGACACCTCCTCACTGTCTTGAGATGTGATTCTGTAACATTTGTCATTCACAGTTGCATACAGAATCTTCTCCTGTAGCTTTGCTCTGTACTCCGCCTTCCTCCATTCATGGACTATGAAGCTAATGAGACTATTTTTGTTACTGACTTTGGTCAGGAAGCTCCTCCACTGCCTCACCATCTGTGTGCCTGTGATACCTTGTAACTCATGACCAGTCTCTTCACCCCGTAGAGATCTTTCATTATTCTTGATAGAGTTCTCCTTGTATGCCTCGAACACATCATCTATTCTGCTACTCTGACTGTCTTCCCTCAGAGCCATACCCAGAATTGTTGTGGCAACATCTCTGAAAGTAACTTGATCACCTTTCACTCTTTGGACCAAGATCATTCCATCAACCACTGTAGCAGAGTTTCCTGGGAGTTGCTCTTCTACTGCTACATTTTTCTGCAAGGTTGTTGCTAAAGTAGCTTTATTGTCTTTCTCAGCAATCCTTCTGGTGTGGACAGGGCCCATGGCAATGGTCCAAGGGGATGAGAAAGGATATCCTCCATACATGGACTGCGCCCTTGTGCCATCACTATGATGCGTCCAAACAAAGACCTGTCTGCTTTCAAGATGATCGCCCTCCCATTTGATTTCACTTCTCTCTTCTTACACATATCACTGAATGTTTTCAGCTTGTTGGTTTTCATTGGGCCATGGAATTTCTTTGCTGGTGGGTCTTCCTCTAGCCTCTCATCCTTGAAGGTTGCATAGCATTGCTCACCAATCTCATATGCCTTCGTCAGGTCGGAGGCAATGTCCTTGGGGGGCACAGAAAGCTACCACTGCAGCAATGTTATCACATATTTTCTAGCACTAGGGGTGTATACCTTGCCAAAAATTGCTATAAGAATTATTCCCCCCAGATGGTACCAGTGGCCCAAATTTGGGGTCCTGGCTCATGGACTAGCTGTAAAACAAATTTCACATTATATACGGTGGACACTTTCTAAGGCACATCCTGTACCTAATAAAGTGGCCACTGAGTGTATGTTTATGGTCTTCTGCTGCCATAACCCATCCACTTCAAGCTGCGATGTGTTGTGCGTTCAGAGATGCTCTTCTGCACACCACTGTTGTAATGTGTGGTTATTTAAGTGATTGTCACATTCCGGTAAGATGGTGATGCGTTCAATCGCAATGGCTGCTATTAGGTGTTATTAACTTTTTTAAACATATTGTTTACGATCACAAGACCCTGCTGGACATTAAAACCTTAAAGTACTGCAGGTCTAGCCCATCAGCGAGTTGCTCGTTGGTGGAGAAACCGAAGGGGCTGGACCTGGTTCAGATCATGCTGCTGTCTGTGTCAGAGAGGTGTCGGAGGAGTCAGTGTGTGAAGGCAGTGAGCAGTCTAACAGTGAGTGATTGTCTTAGTCGCTTTTATTGTGATCACAACACCCCGTTGGACATTGTTAATGTGGGATGCTGCAAGTCCGATTCACTGATTTATTGGTGGATGGCAGGGGAGCTGCGTGGCCTCAGTCACAGCAGGGACGAGGCCTTAAGCCACTGTGTCACCTGTTCAGAGCCACCCAGGAGAGAGGTGTCGAAGTTGGTGCATTCCACCAGAGGTGGTGTGGTGTGGTGCCAAACTTGTGTCAGTGCTGCCCCCCAGTGCTTGCACAACAGAAGGCAAGCTGTATTGTGTTCAATTACAGACTCCTGCAGCATTCATGAGCTCAGGGTCTTGAACTATATTTTATTTTGTGTGACTGTATTTTATTGATACCTTACTGTGCTTGCTATCTTATATGTTAGCAGTAATTCAAGATTTGCCTCATGGTACAGGAGGCAGAGTTTAATAATTTATTGTAGAGCAGCAGTCAATAACTATGCCCTTATTGCACAGGACAATGCTGTCTCTTTCACATGCTCTAGCCTCATTATGCATTGTGAAGCAGAGAGCCTAACTTCTGAAACAAGCCAGCAACCTGCACAGATTGAAAGGTGCCAGCCTTATGCTTGTTAAACTGTGTTATAGCAACTTTTGTAGATTCTGAAATTTCCTGTTACATGTACAAGTCTTTTATCTCCTGAGTGCTATTGTTATTTATATATTCTTGTAAGAGGTGTCTTGGCATTGTCTGTGCTATTCTAAGACCTTTAGTAACCACGTGTTGCCAAAGTAAGAATTAATGAACCAAAGGCATATTTCAAGCTGCATTAAGCCATGTGCATGGATTGTTTAATTATATTTGGGCCTCTTAACATTTAACAAAAATGAGAAACAAAACTACACTGCTTTAGAGAAGTACCCTAATTACTTTACATTTCTTGAAACAATCCTCAAGAGGACAACAGATGTGGTTTATACATAGACAGATGTTTGGCCTGGAAATTGGGTCTCAACCATTGTTAGGTGCATGCACACACCCCCATGTTCCCATGCCTGAGCAGTCAAATTCAAGGAGCTCCAGATAACATGCCATGAGCTTCACTTCAGTGATCCTAGAGAAGGTAAACGAGACTCTGCCCAAGGCAACGTCTAGGGTGCAGGACCTGTGTCAGTACGTACCTCTATCTTATCATCACAGAAAGGAATGAAATCTGGAATGGTCGTTGTGCCAACTCAATATATGGAAACATAGAAAACCTGCAGCACAATACAGGCCCTTCGGCCCACAATGCTGTGCCAAACATGTACTTACTTTAGAAATTACCCAGGGTTACCCATAGCCCTCTATTTTTCTAAGCTCCATGCACCTATCCAGGAGTCTCTTTAAAGACACTATCACATCCGCCTCCACCACCACCGCCGGCAGCCCATTCCTCTGCTGGCTCTTCCTGACTTTGAAACATGAAGGACACTAAATATGAGCCAGTAGCATCAGCATTCTTCAGTAATATCCCACCAATGCACCACACTTCATAAGAAGAGCTGGATGAGTAGTAACAGAGGACTATGCAAAAACATTTGGTATCACAGACTTGGTAGCACGGGCTGGCTGGTGGTGTAGTGGCATCAGCACTGGACTTCAAGGCAGATGGTCGTGAGTTCAAACCCAGCCGGGTCCCCACCTGGGCAGCAGCAGTATCTGCGCGGAAGAAAGGCCTGGCAATCTACTTCCGTATCTGGCCAACAAAACCCTATGGACCCTATGGTCCATGAGGTCATGAAGAGTCAGACTTGACCTAACGATTGAACAACAACAACAGACTAATTTAATATTACCCTCATACAATTTCAACTCCAATTACTTTAACCAGGTACTTTCTTTCTGATTTCTTGATGTCTACTTAGATCCCCCTCCCAAATTTTTCCATGCTTCTTTCTGATCTCTGCATATCCCCTCTTTTCCAAACTTCTGTTCTGATCACCCTGAACTTCTCCATGTGTGCATTGTATTCTCCCCAAACATCGTCCTCACACCAATCACCCCCCCAGAACTTCTTCACTTCTCCCCAGCTCAATCTTCTCCCTAATTCCCAATCTCCTCCTTAAGTTATCTCCCCCCAGCGTGAGCATCGCACATTCTTTTTACTTCCCCCATCACCCTGTGTGATCTTATCCCCACAATAACAGCATGCTTCCTCCACAACTCTATTCTCCAGTTTCCAAAAATACATTGATAAAACTTTCTTTGAATGCTTGTATACAGATTTCTTGGTTTTAAGGTACCTGAAGTACAGAAAGTGAACATATACGTTATGTGCAATAACCATTCAGAAAAGAAACAATGGTTTTTGGCCTTTTTACAAGACTTAGAGTGCCAGCAAGTCTTGCTGCGATTATTCACAGCTTAACAGAAGCACACCTGGAATACACTGGTATCTTGTTTAGTCTGTACCTGCATTCCCAAGAACAAGACTGTAATTGGAACCAATGCTGAAATGGATTACTGTAGAAAAGCACAGAACAGTAATGCAAGAACAGGCCCTTTGGCTGATGATGTTGGGCTGAACTAATTCATGATTTAACATTTTAAGATTGTTTAACATAATTTCAAGTACACAAGTGTAAAGGAGAACAAATTGATTGCTACTCTGGATCCGATGCAGCGCAAATATTACCCACAATATGATAAATAACACAACAATTTAAAAAATACAAAAAGTATAAGTACATATGATAGCTTATGTATATAGATTGATTTTATGTCCATAAAGTGACACTAGGCACAGAAGTGTCTCTACATAAGGTGACTGACAGGAAATAATAAAGTCTTGGTGTGGGAGTGTAGAGGGGTGGGTTAGTGGGTGGGCGGTTAGGCTGGTGATGGTGACGTATTGAGCAATTTTGATTATCTGTTATAAAGCCTTGCTGTCTGCCACAGTGCAGTTTCTGTACCATACAGTGATGCAGCTTATTAGGATTCTTTCTACTGAGAGTCTACAGTAGATGTACAAAGTCCAGCTCTCTTCAGCCTCCATCGAAGGTAGAGTCATTGGTGAGCTATCCTGATTGCGTAGAATGTGTTCTGGGACCATGTCAGCAGAGCAGCAATGGCGTGTATTTCTGGGAAAAATGAGGAAGGTGCAGGACATGTGTATTCCAAAAATGAAGAAATACTCAAATGGCAAAATAGTACAACCATGGCTGACAAGGGAAGTCAAAGCAAAAGAAAAGGCATATAACAAAGCAAAAATTAGTGGGAAGATAGAGGATTAGGAAGTTTTCAAAAACCTACAGAGAGCAACTAAAAGAATCATTAGAAGGGAAAAGATGAAATATGAAAGCAAGCTAGCAAATAATATCACAGTGGATAATAAAAGCTTTTTACAGTATGTAAAAAATAAAGGGAGATAAGGGTGGATATAGGACCGCTAGAAAATGAGGCAGGAAAAATAATAACGGATGACAAGGAGACGGCAGATGAACTAAATGAGTATTTTGCAACAGTCTTCTCTGTGGAAGATGCTAGCAGTGTGCCAGATTGTGAAGGGTGTGAGGGAAGAGAAGTGGGTACAATTACTATTACGAGGGAGAAGGTGCTCAAAAAGCTGAAAGACCTAAAGGTACATAAGTCACCTAGACCAGAGAAACTGCTCCCTAGGGTTCTGAAAGAGGTAGCTTTAGAGATTGTGGTGGCATTAGAAATGATCTTTCAAAAATCATTGTACTCTTGCATGGTTCCAGAGGACTGGATAATTGCAAATGTCACTCCACTCTTTAAGAAAAGAGGAAGACAGCAGAAAGGAAATTATAGACCAGTTAGCCTCCCTTCAGTGGTTGTGAGGATGCTAGAGTCAATTGTTAAGGATGAGGTGATGCAGTACATGGTGACACAGGACAAGAGTGGACGGCTATGTGTGGAGCCAAAAGAGATGGGGGAGATTCTTAACAATCTCTTTTCTTCAGTATTCACTAAGGAGAAGGATATTGAATTGTGTAAAATAAGGGAATCGGATAGGGAAGTTGTGGAAACTATGATGATTAAAGAAGAAGTAGTACTGGAGCTTTTAAGGAATATAAAAGTGGATAAGTCTTTGGGTCCTGACAGGATATTCCCTAGGACATTGAGGGAAGTTAGTGTGGAAATAGCAGGGGCTCCGACAGAAATATTTCAAATGTCATTAGAAACGGGGATGGTGCCGGAGGATTGGCGTATTGCTCATGTTGTTCCATTGTTTAAAAAGGGTTCTAAGAGTAAATCTAGCAATTATCGGCCTGTGAGTTTGACGTCAGCGGTGGGTAAATTGATGGAAAGTACTCTTAGAGATAGTATATATAATTATCTAGATAGACAGGGTCTGATTAGGAACAGTCAACATGGATTTGTGCGTGAAAGGTCATGTTTGACAAATCTTATTGAATTTTTGAAGAGGTTACTAGAAAAGTTGACGAGGGTAAAGTGGTGGATGTTGTCTATATGGACTTTAGTAAGGCCTTTGACAAGGTTCCACACAGAAGGTTGGTTAGGAACGTTCAATCGTTAGGTATTAATATTGAAGTAGTAAAATGGATTCAGCAGTGGCTGGATGGGAGACGCCAGAGAGTGGTGGTGGATAACTGTCTGTCAGATTGGTGGCCGGTGACTAGTGGTGTGCCTCAGGGATCTGTACTGGGTCCATTGTTGTTGGTCATATACATTAATGATCTGGATGATGGGGTGGTAAATTGGATTAGTAAGTATGCAGATGATACTAAGATAGGTGGCGTCGTGGATAAAGAAGTAGGTTTTCAAAGCTTGCAGAGAGATTTAGACCAGTTAGAAGAATGGGCTGAAAGATGGCAGATGGAGTTTAATGCTGATAAATGTGAGGTGCTACGCTTTGGTAGGACTAATCAAAATAGGGCATACATGGTAAATGTTAGGGCATTGCAGAATGCAGTAGAACAGAGGGATCTAGGAATAATGGTGCATAGTTCCCTGAAGGTGGAATCTCATGTGGATAGGGTGGTGAAGAAAGCTTTTGGTATGCTGGCCTTTATAAATCAGAGCATTGAGTATAGGAGTTGGGATGTAATGCTGAAATTATACAAGGCATTGGTAAGGCCAAATTTGGAGTATTGTGTACAGTTCTTGTCACCGAATTATAGGAAAGATGTCAACAGAATAGAGAGAGTACGGAGAAGGTTTACTAGAATGTTACCTGGGTTTCATCACCTAAGTTACAGAGAAAGGTTGAACAAGTTGAGTCTTCATTCTTTGGAACGTAGAAGGTTGAAGGGGGTCTTGATAGAGTTATTTAAAATTATGAGAGGGTTAGATAGAATTGACGTGGATAGGCTTTTTCCATTGAGAGTGGGGGAGATTCAAACAAGAGGACATGAGTTGAGAGTTAGGGGGCAAAAGTTTAGGGGTAACATGAGGGGGAACTTCTTTACTCAGAGAGTGCTGGCTGTGTGGAACGAGCTTCCAGCAGAAGTGGTTGAGGCAGGTTCGATGTTGTCGTTTAAAGTTAAATTGGATAGATATATGGACAGGAAAGGAATGGACGGTTATGGGCTGAGTGCAGGTAGATGGGACTAGGTGAGAGTAAGAGTTCGGCACGGACTAGAAGGGCTGAGATGGCCTGTTTCCGTGCTGTAATTGTTATATGGTTATATATAGGACAAAGTCAACATGGTTTTCTTAAGGGAACATCTTGCCTCACAAACCTGTTTGAATTCTTTGAGGGGATTACAAGTAGGATAGATAAAGGGTATGCAGTGAGTGTTGTATACTTGGACCTTCAGAAGGCCTTTAACAAGGTGCCACACATGAGGCTGCTTACCAAATTAAGAGCCCATAGTATTACAGGAAAGTTACTGACGTGGTTAGAACATTGGCTGAAGGATCCTTTTCTGGTTGCCTGCTGGTGACTGGTGGTGTTTCGCAGGGGTCGGTGTTGGGACCACTTCTTTTTACAATGTATATCGATGATTTAGATGATGAAATAGATGGCTTTGTTGCCAAGTTTGTAAATGATACGAAGATTCGTGGAAGGGCAGGTAGTGTTGAGGAAACAGGTAGGATGCAGAAGGATTTAGACAGATTAGGAGAATGGGCAAGTGGAAAGTGAAATACAATGTTGGAAAATGCATGGTCATGCACTTTGGTAGTAGAAATAAATGTGTGGTCTATTTTCTAAATGGGGAGAAAATCCAGGAATCTGCGATGCAAAGGGACTTCAAGTCCTTGTGCAGAACACACTGAAGGTTAACTTGCAGGTTGAATCAGTGGTGAGGAAGGCAAATGTAATGTTAGCATTCATTTCAAAAGCAGGGATGTGATGCTGAGGCTTTATAAGGCACTGGTGAGACCTCACCTTGAGTCTCTTCCTTCAGTTAGTCCTGACGAAGGGTCTCGGCCTGAAACGTCGACTGCACCTCTTCCTAGAGATGCTGCCTGACCTGCTGCGTTCACCAGCAACTTTTATGTGTGTTGCCTCACTTTGAGTATTGTGAACAGTTTTGGGCCCCTCATCTTAGAAATGTTGTGCTGGCATTGGAGAGGGTCCAGAGGAGGTTCACAAGGATGAATCCAGGAATGAAAGGTTTATCATACAAGAAACATTTGAGGCTCTGGGTCTGTACTCACTGGAATTCAGAAGGATGAGGAGGGATCTCATTGAAACCTTTCAAATGTTGAAAGGCCTAGACAGAGTAGATGTGGAAAGGATGTTTCCCATGGTGGGAGAGTCTAGGACAAGAGGGTACAGCCTCAGGATAGAGGGGCACCCTTTCAAAACAGAGATGCGGAGAAATTTCTTTAGCCAGCGGGACTTGTTGCTACGTGTAGCTGTGGAGGCCAAGTCGTGGGGTGTATTTAAGGCGGAGATTGATAGGTTCTTGATTGGACATGGCACCAAAGGCTACAGGGAGAAGGATGGGAACTGGGGTTGAGGAGGAGAAAATAAAGGATCAGCCATGATTGAATGGCAGAGCAGACTCAATGGGCCAAATGGCCTAATTCTGCTCCTGTGTCTTCTGGTCTTATGAGAGGTTGTGTGTGATATGCAGTCCCTGGAGTTTGAAACGGCTCAGTTTTCATTGCTGTGTTGTCAATGTAAAGCAGGTTGTGAATTGTACAAGTTCTCCTGAGGTCCATAACTATCTCCTTTGTCTTGTTAACATTGAGAAAGAAATTATTTGTATGGCAACAGGCCTCAAACTCTTCCACCTCCTCTTTGTTGATGATGAGCCCCACCACTATCACGTCATCGGTAAACTTGACAGGTTTGATAAAGTGATTAAGCTAATGAACCAGAGCCTCGATTGTATCTGCCTCCAGCACCTTCCCTGGCAGCTCAGTCCAGGCACCACCACACTCTATGTAAAAAAAAATTACCTCGCACATCTCCTTTAAACTTTTCTCTTCACAGCTTAAATGTAAGCCCTCTATGTCACTTGGTTCGGATCTGGCCCAAGTGCGGAGTGAGAGACACTAAAGCAGGTCGATAGTTCACAGACCTTAATGCGAACAGTGTTAAGGGGAAAAAGAAAACAATAAACACTAGGCCAAACAAGGCCATTGACTAAAACATTCAAATGGAAAACCAAGCCTACACTGCAGCTGAAAAGAACAACTAAGAATAAAAGGAATACCACTCATCTTCAGAGTCAGTTGACTCGACTGTCCAATTTTTCAAGCAAGGACAAATGCAAGCAGGCAGCGAAGCATTGCTGTGTCCAAGTCTCAACAAATACTACGATGGAATGAATGGAGTTAAGTACTATCACAAGGAAATGATTAGCTGACACGTGCATATTCATGAGCGCAATTGCCAAATCTGCTGCGCTGCCGAATCCATGGTTGTGACACACAAGATTAGACATTGTGGCTCACTTGATATGTAACATAAAAAGAATCGGTCCCAACACAGACCCCTGTGGAACACCACTAGTCACTAGCAGCCAACCAGAAAAGGCTCCCTTTATTCACACTCCTTGCTTCCTGCCAGTCAGCCACTACTTCAACCATACTAGAATCTTTCCTGTAACTCCATGGTCTTGTAGCTTGTTAAACAGCTTCATGTGTGATACCTTGTCAAAGGCCTTCTGTAAATCCAAGTACACAACATTAGCCAATTTTCTTTTGTCGATCCTGCTTGTTATTTCTTCAAATAATTCTAAAAGATGAGTCAGGCAAAATTTTCCCTTGAGGAAACATGCTGACTACAGTTTATTTTATCGTGTGCCTCCAAGTACCCTGAGACCTCATCATTAATAATCGACTCCAACATCTTCCCAACCACTGAGGTCAGACTAACTGGCCTATAATTTCCTTTCTTCTGCCTTTTCCCTTCTTGAAGAGAGGAGTGACATTTGCAATTTTCCAGTCTTCCTGAACCATTCCTGAACCTGGTGATTCTTGAAAGATCATTACTAATGCCTCCACAATCTCTTCAGCCACGTCTTTCAGAATCCTGTACATCATCTGGTCCAGGTGACGTATCTACCTTCAGACCTTTCACTTTCCCAAGAACCTTCTCACTAGTTATGGTAACTTTACACACTACTTGACCCCGTCACCTGGAACTTCCACCATGCTGTTAGTGTCTTCCACAATGAAGACTGATGCAAAATACTTATTCAGTTCGTCCACCATTTCTACCTCTCCAGCATTGTTTTCCAGCGGTCCAATATCCACCCTCACCTCCCATTTATACTTTATGTATATGAAGAAACTGTTGGTGTCCTCTTTAATATTATTGGCTTTTATATGCCATTTTTACTTGTTTTAGTTGGATTCTGCTGTATTTTTAAAAGTTTTCCAATACACGGTTGTGTCATCTTGCTTTTAGAATTCTTCTTCCTCTTTGGGATGTATATATCTTGTGCCTTCTGAATTGCTTGCAGAAAATACAACCATTGCTGCACTGCCATCATCCCTGCCAGTGTTCTTTTCCAATCAATTCTGGCTAAGTATTCTTTCATGCCCCTGTAATTCCCTTTAATCCATTGATATAACTGATATATCTGACTTTAGCTTCTCCTTCGCAAATTTCAGGTTGAATTCATTATGATCACTTGCTCCCAAGGGTTCTTTTACCTTAAGCTCCCTAATCAATTCTGATTCATTGCACAGCACCCAGTCCAGAATAGCTGATCCCCCAGTGGGCTCAATCATGAGCAGCTCTAAAAAGCCATCTTGTAGGCACTCCAGAAATTCTCTCTTGGGATCCAGCACCAACCTGATTTTCCCCAATCTACCTGCATATTGAAATCCCCCATGACTATTGTAGCATTGCCCGTTTGGCATGTATTTTCCATCTTCCATTGTAATTTGCAGACCACATCCTTACGGCTGTTTTGGAGTCAGCATATAACTCCCATCAGGGTCTTTTTTACCTTTGCAGTTCCTTAGCTCTACCCACAATGATTCAACACCTTCCGACCCACAGGTCCAGGAGTGAAGTTTAAAAGGGGAAAGCTTTCATGGGAACTCAGATATAACTGGCGCACCAATTGTGTGTTAGAAAGCAGGGAAGGTTCAGGCATAAAAGGGAGACACTGACTAGCAGAGTGGTCATCATCGGAGTGGTCTGAGTCAGAGTGGTAGGGCTTTGGCTCATTCAGGCTTCGGCGAGGTAACTGGATAAGTGGATATTGTTTTTCCGTGCATTTTTTTTTTGAGGAATAGAGCGCATGTCTGCAGTATCAGATGTGAAAATCCTGGGAATCTTCCAGTCTCCCAGATGGCCACATCTGCGCCAGGTGCACCGAGATGCAGCTCCTGAGAGAGTGTGTTAGGGATCTGGAGCTGCAGCTCGATGACCAACTGCTTATTAGGGAAAATGAGCAGGAGATAGACAGGAGCTACAGGGAGTTAGTCACCCCGAGGCTGCAGGAGTTAGATAAGTGGGTGACTGTCAGGGAAGGGAAGGGAAAAGCTCAGATAGTAGAGAGCAATCCTGTAGCCATCCCCCTCAGTAATCGTTATCTCGATTTGGATGCTGTTGAGGGGGGTGACCTGACAGAGGATAACCATGGCGATCAGGTCTCTGGCACTGAGTCTGGTTCCGTGGTGCAGAAGGTGGAGAGGAAGATGAGGAATGTGGTAGTCATAGGGGATTCCATAGTGAGGGGAACAGACAGGAGGTTCTGTCAGCCTAGTAGAGATACCCGCATGGTGTGTTGCCTCCCAGGTGCCAGGGTACAGGATGTCTCGGATCGGGTGCAGAGTACTGTGAAGGGGGAGGGTGAACAGCCAGAAGTCTTGGTACACGTTAATACCAATGACATAGCTTGAAAAAGGGAGGAGATCCTGAAGAGAGAATTCAGGGAGTTGGGTAGGAAGCTGAAAGGCAGGACCTCCAGAGTAGTAATCTCAGGATTTCTGCCTGTGCCACGTACTAACGAGTGCAAGAATACCATGATCAGGCATATTAATGTGTGGCTGAGGAACTGGTGTGGGGGAGAGGACTTCGGGTTCCTGGATCTTTGTGGCCTCTTCTGGGGGAGGTACGACCTGTACAAAAAGGACAGGTTACACCTGAACTCAAACTGGTCCAATATCCCAGCAGGCAGGTTTAATGGAGCTGTAAGGGAGGGTTTAAACTTATTTGGCAGGGGGATGGGAACTGGAGTGATAGGGCTGAGAAAGAGAAAAATGGAACTAAATCAAAGATAGAGTACAAAAGAGATGATAGAAAGGACAGGCAGGAGATGAGGCATAATCACAGCCAGTGGGATGATTTACAATGCAATAGAGGCGTGGTGCAGTTAAAACAGAAAGCAACACATACTGGACTGAGAGTGTTGTATTTGAATGCACGAGGCATAAGAAATAAAATGAACGATCTTTAAATTCAGCTACAGATTGGCAAGTGTGATGTTGTGGCCATCTCTGAAAATTGGCTAAAGGATGGCTGCCATTGGGAGCTGAATGTCCAGTGTTTCAGAAAGATAGGTTAGTAGGCAGAGGGGGTGGTGTGGCCCTGTGTATAAGAAATAATATTAAATCATTAGAAAGGGATGACATAGGATTGGAAGGTGTAGAGTCTCTATGGGTTGATTTAAGAAATGGCAAGAGTAAAAGCAACACTCACAACACGCTGGAGGAACTCAGCAGTTTGGGCAGCATCCGTGGAAAAGATCGGTCAACATTTCGGGCTGGAACCCTTCGTCACAGTCCTGACGAAGGGTTCCGGCCCGAAACGTCAACCAATCTTTTCTACGGATGCTGCCCAAACTGCTGAGTTCCTCCAGCGTGTTGTGAGTGTTGCTTTGACCCCAGCATCTGCAGATTATTTTGTGTTAAGGGTAAAAGGACCCTAATGGCAGTTGTATACAGGCCTCCAAACAGCAGCCGGGATGTGGATTACAAATTATAGCAGGAGATAGAAAAGGCGTGTCAGAAGGGCAATGTCATGATAATCGTTGGGGATTTTAACATGAAAGTGGATTGGGAAAACCAGGTCAGTACTGGACCTGAAGAGAGAGAATTTGTAAAATGTCCAAGGGATGGCTTTTTAGAACAGCTTGTTGTTGAGCCCACTAGGGGATCGGCTGTGCTGAATTGGGTGTTGTGCAATGATCCGAAGGTGATAAGAGAGCTTAAGGTTAAGGAACCCATAGGGAACAATGATCACAATATGATCGACTTCACTTTGAAATTTGAGAAGAAGAAACTAAATTCCAATGTGTCGGTATTTCAGTGGAATAAAGGAAATTACAGTGGCATGAGAGGGGAACAGGCCAAAGTTGACTGGAAAGAGACACTAGCAAGGAGACAGTAGAGTAACAATGGCTGCAGTTTCTGAGGGAAAAATGAGGGAAGTGCAAGACAGATATATTCCAAAGAAGAAGAAATTTTCGAATGGAAGGACACTACCGTGGCTGACAAGTGAAGTCAGAGCCAACGTAAAAGCAAAAGAGAGGGCATAAGAAACATAGAAAAACAACAACACAATACAGGCCCTTCGGCCCACAATGCTGTGTCAAACATGTACTTAGTTCAGAAATTAGAAACATAGAAAGATAGAAAACCTACAGTACAATACAAGCCCTTTGGCCCACAAAGTTGTGCCGAACATGTCCCTACCTTAGAAATTACTAGGCTTACCCATAGCCCTCTATTTTTCTAAGCTCCATGCACCTATCCAAAAGTCTCTTAAAGACCCTATTGTATCCACCTCCACCACCATTACCGGCAGCCCATTCCACGCACTCAGCACTCTCTGCGTAAAAATACTTACACCTGACATCTCCTATGTACCTACTCTCCAGCACCTTAAACCTGTGTTCTCTTGTGGCAACCATTTCAGCCCTGGGAAAAAGTCTCTGACTATCCACGAGATCAATGCCTCTCATCATCTTATACAACTCTGTCAGGTCACCTCTCATCCTCCATCACTCCAAGGAGAAAAGGCCGAGTTCACTCAACCTATTCTCATAAGGCATGCTCCCCAATCCAGGCAACATCCTTGTAAATCTCCTCTGCACCCTTTCTATGGCTTCCACATCCTTCCTGTAGTGAGGCGACCAGAACTGAGCACAGTGCTCCAAGTGGGGTCTCTCCAGGGTCCTATAAAACTGTAACATTACCTCTTGGCTCCTAAATTCAATTCCACGATTGATGAAGGCCAATACACCGTATGCCTTCTTAACCACAGAGTCAACCTGTGCAGCTGCTTTGAGCGTCCTATGGACTTGGACCCCAAGACCCCGCTGATCCTCCACACTGTCAAGAGTCTTACCATTAATGCTATATTCTGCCATCATATTTGACCTACCAAAATGAACCACCTCACACTTTTCTGGGTTGAACTCTATCTGCCACTTCTCAGCCCAGTTTTGCATCCTATCAATGTCCTGCTGTAACCTCTGACAGCCCTCTACACTATCCACAACACCCCCAACCTTTGTGTCATCAGCAAACTTACTAACCTATCCCTCCAGTTCCTCATCCAGGTCACTTATGAAAATCACAAAGAGTAGGGGTCCCAGAGCAGATCCCTGAGGCACACCACTGGTTACCGACCTCCATGCAGAATATGACCCGTCTACAACCACTTTTTGCCTTCTGTGGGCAAGCCAGTTCTGGATCCACAAAGCAATGTCACCATGGATCCTATGTCTCCTTACTTTCTCAATAAGCCTTGCATGGGGTACTTTATCAAATTCTTTGCTGAAATCCATATACACTACATCTACTGCTCTTCCTTCATCAATGTGTTTAGTCACATCCTCAAAAAATTCAATCAGGCTTGTAAGGCATGACCTGCCCTTGGCAAAGCCATGCTGACTATTCCTAATCATATTATACCTCTACAAATGTTCATAAATCCTGCTTCTCAGGATCTTTTTCATCAATTTACCAACCACTGAAGTAAGACTCACTGGTCTATAGTTTCCTGGGCTATCTCTACTCCCTTCCTTGAATAAAGGAACAACATCCGCAACCCTCTAATCCTCCGGAACCTCTCCCGTCCCCATTGGTGATGCAAAGATCATCGCCAGAGGCTCAGCAATCTCCTCCCTTGCCTCCCACAGTAGCCTGGGGTACATCTCATCATGTCCGGCAACTTAACCAACTTGATGCTTTCCAAAAGCTCCAGCACATCCTCTTTCTTAATACCTACATGCTCAAGCTTTTCAGTCCGCTGCAAGTCATCATGGCAATCGCCAAGATCCTTTTCCAAAGGATGCAATGAAGCAGGGAGAGGAAAGAAGAGATTTCAGGATTTTTGTGCTGGTTTATAAGTCACAGAAAGTAAGACATGTAAAACAAGGAAACTGATTCACTGGACTCGTAGAAAAGGGTTTGGTGTAAGACGTAAGACAGTATTGCTCAGAAAATGCTGGAAAATCTCAGCAGTTTCAAAGGTCCCAAAGGTTTCAAAGGTGGATTTAATGTCAGAGAAATGTATACAACATACATCCTGAAATGCTTTTTCTTCACAACCATCCACAAAAACAGAGGAGTGCCCCAAAGAATGAATGACAGTTAAATGTTAGAACCCCAAAGCCCCCCCAGCTCCCCCCTCCCACACGTAAGCAGCAGCAAAGCAACGACCCCCCCCCCACCACCAACAAAAAAAGCATCGGCAATCAGCCCCCCACCACTGAGCACTCAAATGTGGGCACAGCATCAACAAAAACACAGACCTGCAGTACCCCAAAGACTACATGCTCACCTGGTAATTCTACATACCACAGGCTCTCTCTCTCTCCCTAATAAGGGAAAAAAGAGATGTCTCCATTTCACAGCAAGAGGAGAAACATAACAAACGGCTCACTGATTTACGATATTAAAAGTCTGTTGCGTCGCTTTTTCCAAGCTCTGTGCCCAAATAACTCGGGTCCCTGGGCACACAGCCAGCAGCCAGCTTGCTGCTTACGATCTCCCATCTCCCACGACACTCCGATTTCCTATGGAGGCATCGACCTCGAGTCTGCCTGCCTCCTGTGCCATGAAATCCCGGCACCCTGAAGGGGTGCTAGTCTTCTAGATGCCATCCTTGGCATACTGAATAGCGGCCAGTTGTGAGACCCTGAGAGAGGGTCACATTCCTACAAAGAACCGCAGTCAGCGTGTAACTCCAGATCAGGGTCTTCAAAAGAACCCTGAAAGGGAAAAATAGAGATATTAAAGATAGAAATAGAGCTGTTTCTGAAGATGCAAGCAAAGCAGTCGCCGTTAGGCGCCATTGTCCTCCTAAGTTCCACCCCTACGTTCTGACAGCATTTTTGGAAAGAAAAAATGTTTACTGAGTTGCTGAGGTGGATGGGTCTCTGCTGAGACATTGTTTAGAATATGGTTTATAAATTTGTGCCTGGAAAATGTTATTCCTGCCATGGCTTGTTCTATTAGAAGGTTTTGAATAAGACTGGTCCAGTTTCGAAAAATGAGATAATATTATTGAGACAAACCCAATGCAAAGATCTACTTCTTCACATTTAGAACTAGAGTTAAATGCTCCAGACAATGCATTGGCCATTGGTCATTTTTTTTCAGCGAGAACGGCAGGGTTTCATTTATTAAGAGGGCTGTGAATCTTTCTCCTTCCTCAATGTAACATTCCTACCATCCATCAATCACAGCACAAACTCTATTCCCTCTTCTTTCCTCCCAACCTAATCATGTTAACCTAAAACATGGAACTAACGCATGCAATGGCGGACAGCCAAAAAATCCATTGATGTCTCACACACCAACCGTTTTGTGTTTGCTGGAATTTCTATATTATAACATTTGAACTCATTTTCCTTTTAATCTTCTCTCTCAAGCCAGTGTACAAAATAATTGAAAGGAGTTTCTGTTTTTCTGGGCTTGCCTCTTATTTTGTACTTACTATTCTCTGCACCTCCAGTCATTCACTTCAATACTATTAAGTTCCTTGCTGAAATCTCAGTTCTGCAAGTAAACTCATATATAGCTTCTAACCATAGTGTATTCTTCTCACTATTATCCATGACCCATTACCTTCAACCTTTGATTTGAAAAGAGGAAAGAAAAGAATAACAATAATCTGAATGCAATATCAGCTACTTTTTGTTTGCTCTTTGGGGAAAACATTGTGGAAGTTCAGTATGAGCCAGCCCAGGAATGTTTGGCAAGTGCGCAAGATGGGGCCTAATCCATCAGAGTCTCTGCTGAACGTTGGCTGCAGCAGCATTCAGTTCTCAGTTCAGCTTGAATGCAGCACACTTCCTGCTTCGAGTAGGGCATGCGTAAGTTCAGCTCAGTCTAACTATCAAAACATTTAAAGGTTGCACAATGTCATTTCTTACAGTGGACAGCTATTTTATTTCTAACTTCCAAAGCTTCCAGGTACTGCAGCTTTAACTTGAGATGATTTGAAAATATATTCCACATATTCCTTCCTACCCATTTAGGAGGGACATAGAATCAATAGCAGCAGGGGATTTGTTACAAACATCCCACTCACTTAGCCCCAATTTCCTGCCATGGTTTCCAGTGGGCAAGTGCAGCCTAATATGGGAATGCTGAGATATTTATCCCATTCTCTGTCATTAGCTTGCTATTATTGCTGACCTAAGGAAAAGGCTGAAGAACATTTAATGAGGGACACACACGAGTTAAAGCGATGTTCTCAGCTTTCCACTGGTTGTTTACAATCTTAGACTTGCCAATCACTTAACTAATTGGCATGTTTGAGTTTTGCTGGACATTTTGCTTCCTCTAGCACAATCCACCCTCTATCCACCACCTCACCACAAGCACAAGCAACATGCAATGCACTCCCAGTAGAAGTGTTGGTTCAACCCTCTATGGTCTTTGTTTCTGGATAAGTAGTGCATGGGGGAATTTTGACCACCAAAGGGGTTTCCAGTGGAAGTTGAATATTTCACTTTGAGGGCCAAGAGTCAACTTCTCACCTGCAATGGTTGGAGGTAGTGGGTGGTGTGGTGGAAGGGTTAAGGCCTTAAGGCCTCAATCTTCATTAGTAGCCCGGGGGGATGGTCCTAATTGTCCAGAAGAAACTGCAGAATTCTAGTGATGTTCCAGCAGGGATGTAGTCTGGGAAAATCTAAGTGCCAACTAGTTTGCTTCTGCCTGGTAGATAGGATAAATTCCTTTCCTTCTCAACTACCTGAAGAGGCCATAATTAGCATCACTGCAGTCTATGGGTAGCAGTACAGACCCTTATTCCTTACCCTTACTCAGGAATCAAATGCAGCTCAGATGCACAAGCGTAGCCTTAAGCTACTGCAGGAACAGTCCTGTGCTCATGCTTTTCCCATCACAACCACTTCCCTTTACTTGCTATAGGTGGAAGGGTGTAAATTATGCAGGTTCAGTGGGTACTTACAGAACCTCTGCTGCAGGGGTTCCCAACCTATGCTCCATGGACCCCTCGATTAACGGTAAGGGTCCATGGCATAAAAAAGGATGGGAACCCCTTCTCTAATGGAATCCATCTCAGAATGTACAGATTTGTATCCAAACACATGAGAAGCTCAGATAGTGTGCAGGTAGTTTATTCATGCAATACCACAGATTGCCTTTGAAGGTAATCTTCACAGAGAAAGTCGTCCTAAAGTAACAATTACTGTTTACAATGAACATGACATTTAGTATGAAGATGGGCTTACAGAGTGGAACAGTCCTTCAACCATAATAATTGTTTAAAAAACAGACTGTGCTAATAAGCATGTATGCATATGTTCACACCATAATGTTAAGGATGCAAAAAAGCAAACAAATTTATATTCCTGCACACGGCCCTGTTAGCATACCATCATTTATAGAACTTTTCCTGTGTGCAGACATTCACACAGCTCCTATTCATTCCAATTCCAAGCTTTGCCAAGGACGTTAGGGCTGAACCCCTGAAGAGCTGCTCCCAGCGAGACCAAGATTTTGAGAGACTGCAAATGAAAAGGTTACCAGTGGCTGGTTTACTTCACTGAACAGACAGTCAAGGCTGAAAGCCATTGATTTGTTCATCAGTGAGTGCTATTTTAGTTTATTGTGATTGTAACTCTGCAAACACAATGATTTCCATGAGGCTGATGGGTCTTCAGTCATCCTGTGAGTTTCAAACACAGCAGAAAGAAAAGAATGTTAGCATTGTGGTCTAATAGCCTTCTTTTATTCCTTGGGGATCAGACCTTGGCCTACCCTGTGTTAGCAACAGGCACAGGACAGAGGAAACTTTACTGACCCAAGGATTTAACTCACTCCCTATGGGAGGCCTCCCGTACCCACTCAGAAACTATCCTGATGCTTAACGCAAGAGACTTACAGTATCAAAACACAGCAACATTCAGGAGTAGAAACAGAATATACCTGGATCACACAGCAGGTTTGTATGAAATCTCTCAAAAGTAATGATAAACACTATCTCTCTAGCTCAGATCAGTAGAGACTGGCACTAGTGCATCAACTTTCCTCATTTAAGTTGATTAGCATGATGTTTTATTCTGGCATCAGAACTTTAAAAAGGTATTGAGTGAGCTGCTGTATGTCACGAGTATTTTCTGTTTCAATTTCAGATCTCTGGTATTCAGTATTAACTGGAGACAGGTAAAGCTGGGGACTGTCAATCAGCCAATAATTTCCTGCTGCATAATACTTTTACTTAGTAATATCAGCACAACAGTATTTATTAAAAAACACTGGCAATACTAATCCAAGAAGCTTTTGCATACATAAACACTAATGTCTCATAGAACAAGCTTTGATGATAAATAGAACCATAGAAAACTACAGCACAGAAAACAGGCCATTCGGCCCTTCTAGTCTGTGCTGAAACATTATTCCACTAGTCCCATTGACCCGCACCCAGTCCATAACCCTCCAGACCTCTCCCATCCATGTACCTATCCAATTTATTCTTAAAACTTAAGAGTGGGCCCGCATTTACCACGTCAGATGGCAGCTCATTCCACACTCCATATAACCATATAACAATTACAGCACGGAAACTGGGCATCTCAGCCCTTCTAGTCCATGCCAAACGCTTACTCTCACCTAGTCCCACCAACCTGCACTCAGCCCATAACCCTCCATTCCCTTCCTGTCCATATAGCTATCCAATTTTTCTTTAAATGACAATATCGAACCTGCCTCTGCCACTTCTACTGGAAGCTCGTTCCACACAGCTACCACTCTCTGAGTAAAGAAGTTCCCCCTCATGTTATCCCTAAACTTTTGTCCCCTAACTCTCAACTCATGTCCTCCTGTTTGAATCTCCCCTACTCTCAATGGAAAAAGCCTATCCACGTCAACTCTATCTATCCCCCTCATAATTTTAAATACTTCTATCAAGTCTCCCCTCAACCTTCTACGTTCCAAAGAATAAAGACCTAACTTATTCAACATTTGTCTGTAACTCAGGTGCTGAAACCCAGGTAACATTCTTGTAAATCTTCTCTGTACTCTCTCTATTTTGTTGACATCTTTTGTTGACATAATTCAGTGACCAGAACTGTACACGATACTCCAAATTTGGCCTTACCAATGCCTTGTACAATTTTAACATTACATCCCAACTCCTATACTCAACACTCCCACTACTCGCTAAGTGAAGTTGTTCCCCCTAATCTTCCCCCTAAACCTTTCCCCTTTCACCCTAAAGCCATGTCCTCTCGTATTTATCTCTCCTAATCTAAGTGGAAAGAGCCTATTCATATTTACTCTGTCTATCCCCCTCATAATTTTGTAAACCTCTATCAAATTTCCCCTCATTCTTCTACGCTCCAAGGAATAAAGTCCTAACCTGTTCAATCTTTCCCTGTAATTCAACTCCTGAAGACCCGGCAACATCCTAGTAAATCTTCTCTGCACTCTTTCAATCTTACTGATATCCTTCCTATAGTTAGGTGACCAGAACTGTACACAATACTCCAAATTTGGCCTCACCAATGTCTTATGCAACCTCCCCATATCATCCCAACTCCTATACCCAACACTTTGATTTATGAATGCCAGGATGCAAAAAGCCTTCTTTACCACCCTGTCTACCTGTGACGCCACTTTCAGGGAATTATCTGTCTGAACTCCCAGATCTCTTTGTTCCTCCGCACTCTTCAGTGCCCTACCATTTACTGTGTATGTCCTACCTTGATTTGTCCTTCCAAAATGCAACACCTCACACTTGTCTGCATTAAATTCCATCTGCCATTTTCTAACCCATTTTTCCAGTTGGTCCAGATCCCTCTGCAAGCTTTGAAAGCCTTCCTCACTGTCCACAACACCTCCAATCTTAGTGTCTTTTGTTTAATCTATAAATGTTTTTTTTAAATTTCTGTACTTTATCTTCTCAAACATTGCTCCATTTTACCTAATGCTGATTTATTCTCAGTTTGCCATACTCCATTGCTTATAATTTGTGATCTTGTCAAGTCCTACTGGAAATCTAGCTTTCAGAAGCTACATGCATTCTGTATAAAGCCTTGCCAAATAAATATTGGCTGACTTCTCTTTTTCAGAGACTTAAGTTCTCTCGCCCAACAATGCATCTTCATTTGTATATGATATACAATGATTTGTTGGAACACCACAGTAACAGAGTGGTTAGCGTGATTCTATTCCAGCTTGGGGTGCTGGAGTTCGGAGTTCGGAGTTCGGAGTTCAGTTCCATCCCTTCTCTCTTCCCCCTTCCTTTTTCTGCTTCTTAAAACTTGTTTTTTCTGTAACTTTTCCCTGTTAGAACATAAAACGGTACAACACAGAGAGGGTACAAAAGAGATTTACCAGTATGCTGCCTGAATTAAAGAGCTTACATATTAAAGAATTAAAGAGACTTCGAGGTTGAGTGAGCTAGGGCTTTAGGATGGGAAGGATGGGAAGTGACTGGATAGAGGTGTATAGGACAATAAGATCGAGTGGACAGCAGGACGCTGTTTCCCAGGATGGAAATGGCTAATATGAAAGGGCATAATTTTCAGGTAACTGAAGGAAAGTTTAGAGGGGATGTCAGAGGTAGTTTTCTTTTTACACAGAGACTGGTGGGTGCATGGAACTCTCTGCCAAGGATAATGGTCAAGGCAGGTACATCAGGGACTTCTAAGAGATTCTTGAATCGGCGCATGGATGAAAGGAAAATGGAGACTCTGTGCAAGGGAATGGTTATATTCATCTCGGAGTAGATTAACATTATGGGCCAAATTGCTCAATCTTCCATGTTTTATGCTTCATTGGAACAGTATGGGGAGGGGGGTAAGAACTGGGAAATCTGAGGGAACAGAGTGGAAAATTAAAGCAACTGGGAGCCCAGGGTCATCCTTGCAGACTGAACATAACTCTTCTACAAAGGAGTCTTGTTATGTTTTGGAAAATTCAAGCATTAAACAAATTCAAAGGAAGACACATAAGTCTGAAGTGTAAGTCTAACATTGTGGTTACTTTAAGCGAGGTGCCCACGTAGCACATGGTAGCATAATGATGTATTTATAAATATAACTTGTAATGAATATTTAAACAAACAAGAATGCTTAAGAACATAAGAACATAAGAAATAGGAGCAGGAGTCGGCCATCTGGGCTGTCGATCCTGCTCCACCATTCAATAAGATCATGGCTGATCTGGCCATGGACTCATCTCCACTTGCTGCCTTTTCCCCATAAACCTTAATTCCCCTACTACGCAAAAATCTATCCAACCTTGTCTTAAATATATTTACTGAGGTAGCCTCCACTGCTTCACTGGGCAGAGAATTCCACAGATTCACCACTCTCTAGGACAAACAGTTCCTCCTCATCTCCATTCTAAATCTACTCCCCCGAATGTTGAGGCTATGTCCCCTAGTTCTAGTCTCACCTACCAGTGGAAACAACTTTCCTGCCTCTATCCCTTTCATAATTGTATATGTTTCTATAAGATCTCCTCTCATTCTTCTGAATTCCAGCAAGTACAGTCCCAGGCAACTCAATCATGAATTAGCTAAGATAGACTGGCAAATGACACTTAAAGGGTTGACGGTGGATATGCAATGGCAAGCATTTAAAGATTGCATGGATGAACTACAACAATTGTTCATCCCAGTTTGGCAAAAGAATAAATCAAGGAAGGTAGTGCACCCGTGGCTGACAAGAGAAATTAGGGATAGTATCAATTCCAAAGAAGAAGCATACAAATTAGCCAGAAAAAGTGGCTCACCTGAGGACTGGGAGAAATTCAGAGTCCAGCAGAGGAGGACAAAGGGCTTAATTAGGAAGGGGAAAAAAGATTATGAGAGAAAACTGGCAGGGAACATAAAAACTGACTGTAAAAGCTTTTATAGATACGTGAAAAGAAAAAGATTGGTTAAGACAAATGTAGGTCCCCTACAGACAGAAACAGGTGAATTGATTATGGGGAGCAAGGACATAGCAGACCAATTGAATAACTACTTTGGTTCGGTCTTCACTAAGGAGGACATAAATAATCTTCCAGAAATAGTAGGGGACAGAGGGTCCAGTGAGATGGAGGAATGAGGGAAATACATGTTAGTAGGGAAGTGGTGTTAGGTAATTGAAGGGATTAAAGGCAGATAAATCCCCAGGGCCAGATGGTCTGCATCCCAGAGTGCTTAAGGAAGTAGCCCAAGAAATAGTGGATGGATTAGTGATAATTTTTCAAAACTCTTTAGATTCTGGACTAGTTCCTGAGGATTGGAGGGTGGCTAATGTAACCCCACTTTTTAAAAAAGGAGGGAGAGAGAAACCAGGGAATTATAGACCGGTTAGCCTAACATCGGTGGTGGGGAACTGCTGGAGTCAGTTATCAAAGATGTGATAACAGCACATTTGGAAAGCGGTGAAATCATCGGACAAAGTCAGCATGGATTTGTGAAAGGAAAATCATGTCTGACGAATCTCATAGAATTTTTTGAGGATGTAACTAGTAGAGTGGATAGGGGAGAACCAGTGGATGTGGTATATTTGGATTTTCGAAAGGCTTTTGACAAGGTCCCACACAGGAGATTAGTGTGCAAACTTAAAGCACACGGTATTGGGGGTAAGGTATTGATGTGGATAGAGAATTGGTTAGCAAATAGGAAGCAAAGAGTGGGAATAAACGGGACCTTTTCAGAATGGCAGGCGGTGACTAGTGGGGTACCGCAAGGCTCGGTGCTGGGACCCCAGTTGTTTACAATATATATTAATGACTTGGATGAGGGAATTAAATATAGCATCTCCAAATTTGCGGATGACACGAAGCTGGGCGGCAGTGTTAGCTGTGAGGAGGATGCTAAGAGGATGCAGGGTGACTTGGATAGGTTGGGTGAGTGGGCAAATTCATGGCAGATGCAATTTAATGTGGATAAATGTGAAGTTATCCACTTTGGTGGCAAAAATAGGAAAACAGATTATTATCTGAATGGTGGCCAATTAGGAAAAGGGGAGGTGCAACGAGACCTGGGTGTCATTATACACCAGCCATTGAAAGTGGGCATGCAGGTACAGCAGGCGGTGAAAAAGGCGAATGGTATGCTGGCATTTATAGCGAGAGGATTCGAGTACAGGAGCAGGGAGGTACTACTGCAGTTGTACAAGGCCTTTGGTGAGACCACACCTGGAGTATTGTTTGCAGTTTTGGTCCCCTAATCTGAGGAAAGACATCCTTGCCATAGAGGGAGTATAAAGAAGGTTCACCAGATTGATTCCTGGGATGGCAGGACTTTCATATGATGAAAGATTGGATGAACTAGGCTTATGCTTGTTGGAATTTAGAAGATTGAGGGGGCATCTTATTGAAACGTATAAAATCCTAAAGGGATTGGACAGGCTAGATGCAGGAAGATTGTTTCCAATGTTGAGGAAGTCCAGAACGAGGGGTCACAGTTTGAGGATAAAGGGGAACCCTTTTAGGAATGAGATTAGGAAAAACTTCTTCACACAGAGAGTGGTGAATCTGTGGAATTCTCTGCCACAGGAAACAGTTGAGGCCAGTTCATTGGCTATATTTGTGAGGGAGTTAGATATGGCCCTTGTGGCTAGAGGGATCGGGGGTATGGAGGGAAGGCTGGTGCAGGGTTCTGAGTTGGATGATCAGCCATGATGATACTGAATGGCGGTGCAGGCTCGAAGGGCCGAATGGCCTACTCCTGCACCTATTTTCTATGTTTTCTGTGTTAATCTCCCCCCATAGTCTAACCCCTTTAACTCTGGAATCAACCTGGTGAACATCCTCTACAGTCCATCATTTCCAAAGCCAGTATATCCTTCATCAAGTAAGGAGACCAGAACTGCATGCAGTACTCCAGTTGCGGTCTCACCAGTCCCCTGTATAGTTGCAGCATAACCTCCCTGCTCTTAAATTCCATCCCTCTAGCAATGAAGGTCAACATTCCGTTCTTGATAGCCTGCTGCACCTGCAAACCAACCTTTTGTGATTCATGCACAAGCACTCCCAAGTCCCTCTACACAGCTGTATGCTGCAATTTTTTACCATTTAAGTAATAATCTGCTCTTTCATTTCTCCATCCAAAATGGATGACCTTGCATTTGCCAACATTGTACTCCATCTGCCAGACCATTGCCCACTCATTTAACCTATCTATATCTCTCTGCAGTCTCTCCATATCCTCTACACAATTTGCTTTTGAGGGAGCCCAATCCACCCTCATCCCATTGTAGTCTCAATTGTTTAAGCATAATACACTGGTTTTCGATTGAACTATTGCACCCTCCATTTTTATGAGAAGCTCAATCATACTGTGAGCAATCTTTCCAAGAGGATCCCTAACTTCAAGATCACTAATTTTACCTGTCTCATTGCACAGGACCAGACCTAAGATAATATGTTCCCTTGTAGGTTCAGTAACATGGTGTTCAGGAAAGCCATCACGGATGCGTTCTATGACGGCCTCCTCAAGACTGCCTCAACCAACTTGATTCACCCAATCTATGTGCAAATTAAGGTCCCCCATGATAACTACTGTTCCATACTTACATGCCTCAGATATTTCTCTGTTTATTGCCTGTGCCACTACAATGTTATTATTCCGTGACCGATAGACAACTCACAACAGTGATTTTTTTCCCCTTTACTATTCCTGATCTCTACCCAGATGGGTTTACATTCTGCTCCTTAGATCTTATATCGTTTCTCACTATCACCCTGATCTCATCCTTAATTAAGAGCACTACCCCAACCTCCCTACCTTCCTGCCTATCCTTCCATATTACCTGATATCCTTGGATATTTAATTTGCAGTCCTATCCACCCTGCAACCACATCTCTGTAATGGTCACTAAATCAAACTCCTTTGTACTGATTTGTGCCACATGTTCATTGACCTTGTTTCGAATACTATGGGTATGCAGATAAAGTGCCCTTACACTGATTGTGCTTTAAAGACCTTGCAATCTTTGTCTCTTGTGCACCTGACTTTTCTGCACTCCACTCTTACTCTTATCTTTTGCTTTTTCTTTATCTTTATCAACACTTTTCCTTTTCACTTTATCCATACTTCTCCAATTTAGAAACAAAGAAACACAGAAACATAGAAAACCTACAGCACAATACAAGCCCTTCAGCCCACAAAGCTGTGCCGAACACGTCCTGACCTCAGAACTGCCTCTGCTTACCCATTCCTCTTTATTTTTCTAAGCTCCATGTATCCATCCAGTGGTCTCTTAAAAAAACCCTATCATTTCCACCTCCACCACCACTGTTGGCAGCCAATTCCATGCACTCACCACTCTCTGTGTAAAATAATTACCTCTGACAGCTCCTCTGTACCTACTTCCAAGCACCTTAAAACTCTACCCTCTCGTGCTAGCCATTTCAGTCCTGGGAAAAAGCCTCTGACTATCCACACTATCAATGCCTCTCATTATCTTATACACCTCTATCAGGTCACCTCTCATCCTTCGTCATTCCAAGGAGAAAAGGTCGAGTTCACTCAACCTGTTTTCATAAGGCATGTTCCCCAATCCAGGCAACATCCTTATAAATCTCCCCTGCACCCTTTCTATGGTTTCCACATCCTTCCTGAAGTGAGGCGACCAGAACTGAGCACAGTACTCCAAGTGGGGTCTGACCAGGGTCCTATATAGCTGTAACATTACTTCTCGGCTCTTAAACTCAATCCCACGATTGATGAAGGCCAATACACCGTATGCCTTCTTAACCACAGAGTCAACCTGCGCAGCAGCTTTGAGTGTCCTATAGACTCGGACCCCAAGATCCCTCTGATCCTCCACATTGTCAAGAGTCTTGCCATTAATACTATATTCTACCATCACATTTGACCTACCAAAATGAGCCAGCTCACACTTATCTGGGTTGTACTCCATCTGCCACTTCTCAACGCAGTTTTGCATCCTCTCAATGTTCCGCTGTAACCTTTGACAGCCCTCCACACTATCCACAATACCTCCAACCTTTGTGTCATCAGCAAATTTACTAACCCATCCCTCCACTTCCTCATCCAGGTTATTTATAAAAATCACAGAGAGTAGGGGTCCAAGAACAGATCCCTGAGGCACACCACTGGTCACTGGCCTCCATGCAGAATATGACTCATCTACAACCATTCTTTGCCTTCTGTGGGCAAGCCAGTTCTGGATGCACAAAGCAATGTGCCCTTGGATCCCATGCCTTCTTACTTTCTCAATAAGCCTTGCATGGGGCACCTTATCAAATGCATATACACCACATCTACAGCTCTACCTTCATCAATATGTTTAGTCACATCCTCAAAAAATTCTACCAGGCTTGTAAGGCACAACCTGCCTTTCACAAAGCCATGCTAACTATTCCTGATCATATTATGCCTCTCCAAATGTTCATAAATCCTGCCTCTCAGGATCTTCTCCATCAACTTACCAACCACTGAAGTAAGACTCACTGGTCTATAATTTCCTGGGCTATCTCTACTCCCTTTCTTGAATAAGGGAACAACATCCGCAACCCTCCAATCCTCCGGAACCTCTCCCATCCTCATTGATGATGCAAATAACATTGCCAGAGGCTCAGCAATCTTCTCCCTCACTTCCTACAGTAGCCTAGGGTACATTCTGTCCGGTCTTAGTGACTTATCCAACTTGGTGCTTTCCAAAAACTCCAGCACATCCTCTTCCTTAATATCTACATGCTCAAGCTTTTCAGTCTGCTGCAAGTCATCACTACTATCACCAAGATCCTTTTCCATAGTGAATACTGAAGCAAGGTATTGATTAAGTACCTCTGCCATCTCCTCTGGTTTCATTCACACTTTTCCACTGTCACACTTGATTGGTCCTACTCTCTTACGTCTTATCCTCTTGCTCTTCACATACTTGTCGAATGCCTTGGGGTTTTCCTTAATCCTGCTCACCAAAGCCTTCTCATGGCCTCTTCTGGCTTTCCTAGTTTCATTCTTAAGCTCCTTCCTGTTAACCTTATAATCTACTATATCTCTATCATTACCTAGTTTTTTGAACATTTCATAAGCTTTTCTTTTCTTCTTGACTAGATTTACAACAGGCTTTGTACATCATGGTTCCTGTACCCTACCATCCTTTTCCTGTCTCATTGGAATGTACCTATGCAGAACTCCACGCAAATATCCCTTGAACATTTGCCACATTTCTTCCGTACGTTTCCCTGAGAATATCTGTTTCCAATTTATGCTTTGAAGTTCCGGTCTGATAGCCTCATATTTCCCCTTACTCCAATTAAATGTTTCCCTAACTTGTCTGTTCCTATCCCTCTCCAATGCTATGTTAAAGGAAATAGAATTGTGATCACTATCTCCAAAATGCTCTCCCACTGAGAGACCCGACACTTGACCTGGTTTATCTGCATATTGTGTCAAGAAACCTTCCTGAACACACCTAACAAACTCTACCTCATCTAAACCCCTCACTCTAGGGAGATGCCAATCAATATTTGGGAAATTAAAATCTCCAACCACAACAACCTTGTTATTATTTGCAGAATCTGTCTCCTTATCTGCTCCTCGATGTCCCTGTTACTATTGGGTGGTCTATTAAAAAAACACCCAGTAGAGTTATTGACCCCTTCCTATTCCTAACTTCCACCCACAGAGACTCCGTAGACCACCCCTCCATAACCTCCTCCTTTTCTGCAGCCTTGCCACTATTTCTGATCAACTGTGCCACGCCCCCACCTCTTTTGCCTCCCTCCCTGTCCTTTCTGAAACAGCCCTATTGACAGCCTTAGTTATGTGATTCGCTAGGATCCTGGTCCCATCACAGTTCAGGTGGGGCCTGTCCCATTGGTACAGCTCCCTCCCTCCCCAATACTGGTGCCAATTTCCCATGAATTCACACCCACTTCTCCAACACCAATTCTTGAGCCACTTTACTCTCTAATCTTCTTGACCCTATTCCAATTGCCACGTGGCTCAGGTAGTAACCCAGAGACAACTACCTTTTTGGTTCTGCTTCTTAATTTAGTCCTTAGATGCTCATATTCCCTCAGCAGAACCTCTTTCCCTGTTCTACCTACGTCGTTAGTACCCACATGGACCACGACAACTGGATCTTTCCCCTCCCACTGCAAATTCCTCTGCAGGTTAGATAAGATGTCCCAAACCCAGGCACCAGGCAGGCAACACAGCCTTCGGGATGCCCTATGCTTGTGACAGAGAACTCTGTCTATTCCCCTGACTATACTATCCCCAATTACCCCAATATTTCTCAACTCTTCCACACCCCCACCCCGAATGGCTCCCTGAACTACGGTGCCACAGTTCGGTTACTCATCCTTCCTACAGCCCCCACTCTCATCCACAGAGGGAGCAAGAATCTCAGGCCTGTTGGACAAGCTCAAGGGCTGAGGCTCCTCCAGCACTGTCTCTTGGATCCCACTACCCGTCTCAGTGGCAGTCACACGCTCTTGTCCCTCACCACAGACTGAATTTGAAGTGGCTAATCTAATGGGTGTGACTACCTCCTGAAACAGAGAATGCAGGGAACTCTCCCCCTCCCTGACGTGCCGCACTGTTTGAGGCTCAGATTCCAGGTCATCAACTCTGAGCCTGAGTTCCTCGAGCAGCCAACACTTGCTGCAGATGTGGTCACCAGGAACCACAATGGGGTCCACCAGCTCCCACATCGTGCAGCTACAGCTCATCACCTGATCCTGTGTCATCCCTACTTTATTTAATTAGCTGTAATTTATTCAACCACTACAAAAGCCTTACCTGCTGCTTACCCGTTCCTCCTTGCCAAAGCCTCAATGTCCCACTCCGACACCGGTCCACTCACACAATGGCCGTTCTGCTTTGACATTGCTTTACTTTTATTTGCTCCTGCTAATGAATCACAAATCGATTGGTCCACCACTAATGTGCCAATCCCTGTGAAATGCTCCTGTTTTAAACTCTTCTCCCCAACCTGTACAAAGCTCACTCTCTCTTCGAATCTATTAGTCCACTGCTAATGTGCCGAGCCCCGCAAAATGCTCCTTTTTTAATCTCTTCTCCCCGACCTGTACGAAATGCTCGCGTGCTTAGCTATAAACTCAAACTCAATAGAAGGCGAATCTCAACGATATACACAGTACATTATATAATGCAATGACTATATACAAACATGCACAGCATAGTAAATTTTAAATTGTCCCATTCAGGCCGAAAGATTTTATTGCTGTTGGAAGATTTCCTACGCTTGTGGGATAACATCTTTCACGACAAGGGCAATCATTGTTTGGCAGGTGAAACTTGTGGCTATGAAACAATCTAAGGTTCTGGGCCTCCTTTGTGGTGGTTATAGGAGTTGACACAGTTCTGCAGGAAGTGGTTCTGACAGCAGTAGACACCCTTCTACTCTAACAATTGTCTCTGCTCTACTCAACTGATCAATGAGTCAACTCCAGATGATATCAGGTGCAATCTCCGCTGTGTAGGAGAGTGGTCCTTAATCTTAATGGAGAGTACCCATTTTAGATCATTTCTGTAATTCCTCACCAGGACTGCTTGTCCAGGAGTGAAATATCGAACTTCCTTGTTTGAGAAGTCTTCAATTTGTCTCAACTGTTTGTCCAGCATGCTCCTTCTGAGATTGGCTTTGAGGAGATCCAAGCATGAACACAAGGGATGGCCCAGCAACAGAGTATCTGGTGATTTATTGGTTGTGGAGTGTGTTGCATTATGATATGCAAGGAAGAAATCGGTGAGCTTCAGATTCAGTGTCCGTGTCATGTGTTCTGCTGACATTGTTCACAGTGTATTCTTTAGACACTGGACAAAACTTTCTTCCAAGCCATTTGTCAGTATGTTGTAGATGTAATATGTCTTATTCCATTCCTTTTCAGGAATGATTGAATCTGTTCTGTCACAAACTGTGGTCCATTGTCACTTCCTAAGTGATCTGGAACACCAATCCCTGAGAAGAGGCTTCTCAACACATCGACAGTGTGCAAGGCTGTAGTGGAGTCTATTGGGAACACTACTGGCCACTTTGTCCCTGCATCCACTATTACCAAGAAGTTTGTGCCCATGAATGGTGTGGCAAAATCCACATGAACCCTTTGTAGACCAAGTTCAAAGTTCAAAGTATAATTTAATATCAGAGTACATACATGTCACCACATACAACCCTGAGATTCTTTATCTCAGAACAATGTCTGTGTTATTACTGAGGGGGTCTATAAATAACACCCGGTGGAGTTATTGCTCCTTTCCTGTTTCTGACTTCCACCCACAATGTCTCAGTGGACCATCCCTCCATGACTTCCTCCTTCTCTGCAGGCGTGACCCAATGAGCAGTGCCACTCCCCCACCTCTTTTACATCCCTCTCTGTCCTTTTTGAAACATTTAAAGGCCAGCACACTCAGCAGCTATCCCTACCCTCGAGTCATCCAGTCTCTGTAATGGTCACAATGTCACTGTTCCACGTACTGATTCACGTTCTAAATTCATCCGCCTTGCTTATGATACTCTTTCCATTAAAATAGACACATCTCAAACCATCTGCCTATCCTTCCTCACAAACTCCCTACAAGCTGTCTCTACTTGTGCTCCAACTGCCTACATCCTCTGACTCTTCACTTCAGTTCCTACCCCCCTTAAAATCTACGTTTGTAGTTTAAACCCTCCCCAATAGCATCAGCGAACCTCCCTCCCAGGACATTGGTTCCCCTCCAGTTCAATCCCACTTGTACAGGTCAGCCCTTCCCCAGAAACGGTTTCAATGATCCAGGAACTTGAAACCCTGCCCCATCTCCTCAGTCACTCATTCATCTGCACCATCTTCCTGTTCTGACCTTCCCTAGCTCGTGGCACCAGCAGTAATCTGGAGATTACCACCTTGGAAGTCCTGCTCTTCAGCCTCATCCCTAACTCCCTAAACTTACTGCGCAGGACCTCTACCCCTCTCCTGTCTATGTCAGTGGTACCAACATGTACCACGACCTCTGGCTGCTCACCCCCCTTCAAGAATGTTCTGCAACTGCTCAGAGACATCCTGGACCCTAGCACCTGGGAGGCAACACACTATCCTGGCATCTCTTTTACTGCCTCAGAATCTCCTTTCTGTCCCCCTAACTATCGAGTCCCTTGTGACTATTGCTCTGCCTGACTTCACCCTACCCTTCTGAGGCTCAGAGCCAACCACAGTGCTATTGGTCTGGCTGCTGCTGCCTTGCCCAGATAGGTCATCCCCCTCATCAGTATCCAAAGGGGTATACCTGTTGGTCAAGGGAATGGCCACAGGGGGACCCTGCACTGGCTTCTTTCTCCCTTTACCTCTCTTGGTGTTCACTCATCTACTCCCCCTCAGCAGTAAACAAATTAGGAGAATGGGCAAAGAGGTGGTAGATGGAATACACTGTTGGGAAGTGTATGGTGAGGCACTTTGGTAGAAGAAATGAAAGGGTTCACTATTTTCTTTTGCAGGATTCCCTAATGGTTAATTTGAAGGTTGAGGAAGGCAAATGCAATGTTAGCATTCATTTGAAGAGGACTAGAATATAAAATCAAGGATGTAGTGTTAAGACTTTATAAAGCAGTGGTGAGGCCTCACTTGAAGTATTGTGAGCAGTTTTGAACCCTTATCTTAGAAAGGATGGCTGACACTGGAGACGGTTCAAAGGAGGTTCACGAAAATGATTCCAGGAATGAACAGCTTGTCATATGAAGAGTGTCTGATGGTTCTGGGCCTGTACTTGATGGAATTCAGAAGAATGACAGGTGAAACCTATTGAATATTGAAAGGCCTTGGTAGAGTGGATGTGGAGTGGATGTTTCCTATGGTGGGAGAGCTTAAGACCAGAGGACACAGCCTCAGAGTAGAGGGTTGTCATTTTAGAATGGAGATGAGGAGGAATTTCTTTAGCCAGGGAATGGTGAATCTGTGGAATTCTTTGTCACAGGCAGCTGTGGAGGCCAAATCTTAATGTATATTTACGTTGATAGATTCTTGATTGGTCACGGCATGAAGGAATATGGGGGAAAAGATCAGAAGAGCATAAGACCATAAGACATAGGAGCAGAATTAAGCCACTTAACTCATTGAGTCTGCTCTGCCATTCCATCATGGCTGATCCTGGACCCCACTCAACCCCATATACCTGCCTTCTCGACATATTCTTTGATGCCCTGACCATGGAGGCGGAAGGAGAAGATGGCAGTGCAACGCAGTGCGCGCAGCTCTCTGGTGAAATGATATCGTATCTGTTAAATAGGGGCCGTGGACAATTCTGATCTGATAAAGACAGACGTGAGAAGCAGAGGAACATCTGGAGAAATTTCTGAAATGCTTGGTTCGCTGCTGTTGTTACTGTGTGATCGAGAATCTCCAGAGGGTAGGCCCCAAAATCCCTGGCTTTGCCTGCTGCTGATGACCGAGGCTGAGGTTGAAGCATTCGGCAGAGATGGCGCTCAGTACTCAGTGTTGGAGGGCTGATCAGAGCTCGAAGTTTTCGGACGAATTAGAGTCAGACTGTGGTCGGGCATGGCAGGGAGAGTTTTCTTCCTTCTCCCGTCCGCGTGAGATGTGGGACTTTCGAGAAACTTTGAACTTTTTTACTGTGCCATGGACTGTTCTTCATCAAGTTATGGTATATGTTATAATTATGTGGTTTTTGTTAGTTTTTCAGTCTTGGTCTGTCCTGTGTTTTTGTGATATCACACTGGAGGAATATTGTATCATTTCTTAATGCATGCATTACTGAATGACAATAAAAGAGGACTGCGTGTCCTCATAATCTAATCTAATCAGGAAACAATCAACTTCTGCCTTAAATATATGCACGGGGTCGGCCTTCACCGCAGTCTGTGGCCGAGCATTCCACAGACTTACTACTCCCTGGCTAAAAAAATTCTTCCTTACCTCTGTTCTAAAGGGTCGCTCCTCAATTTTGAGGCTGTGTCCTCTAGTTCTGGATACTCCCACCAAAAGAAACATCCTCTCCACATCCACCCTAACAAGCCCTTTCAACATTCGGTAGGTTCCAATGAGATCTCCCCGCATTCTTCTAAATTCCAGTCCTTTTATCTCCTTGCTTTTATATTCTATTCCCCTCGAAATAAATGCCAACATTGCATTTGCCTTCTTCAACACAGACTCAGCCTGTAAAATTATCCTTCTGGGAGTCTTGCACAAGGACTCCTAAGTCCCTCTGCACCTCTGATGTTTGAACCTTGTCCCCATTTAGATAATAGTCTGCCCTATTGTTCCTTTTACCAAAATGTATTATCATGCATTTCCCAACACTGTATTCCATCTGCCACCTTTTTGCCCATTCTTCCAATTTGTCTAAGTCCTGCTGCAATCACATTGCCTCCCCAGCACTATCTACCCATCCAACTGTCTTCGTATCATCCAGAAACTTTGCACAAACCCATCAATTCCATCATCCAAATCATTGACAAACAATGTGAAAAGTGACGGTCCCAATACTGACCCTTGAGAAACACCACTAGTCACCGGCAGCCAACGGGATAAGGCCTCTTTTATTCCCACTCACTGCCTCCTTCCTGTCAGCTAGTCCTCTACCCATACCAGTATCTTTCCTGTAATGCAAGACAACTTTATCTTGTTAAGCAGCCTCGTGTGTGGCATCTAATCAAATGCCTTCTGAAAATCCAAGTCAATGACATCCACTGCCTCTCCTTTGTCCACCCTGCTTGTTACTTCCTCGAGTAACTCTAACAGATTTGTCGGGCAAGATTTCCATTTACAAAAACCATGCTGACTTTGACTTATTTTATCTTTAGTCTCCAAGTACCTCAAAACCTCTTTAATAATAGACTTCAACAATTTCCCAACCACTGAGGTTAGGTTAACAGGCCGATAATTTTCTTTCTTTTGCCTTCCTCCTTTCTTAAAGAGTGGAGTGACATTTGCAATTTTCCAGTCCTCCAGGACCACGCCAGAATCAAGTGATTCTTGAAAGATCAGGACCAATGTACCCTTTATCTCTTCAACAATCTCTCTCAGGAGTCTGGGACGTAGTACATCTGGTCCAGGTGTCTTACCCACCTTAAGACCTTTGAGTTTGCCTAGCACTTTTTCCTTTGTAATAGCAATGACACTCACTCCTGCTCCCTGACACTCACAGACCTCTGGCACACTGCTAGTGTCTTCCACAGTTAAGACAGATGCAAAGTACCCATTAAGTTTATCTGTCTGTCAGTACCTCCAGTTGAACTCTGTCGTTTTGTGTTTTCCCCCTAGCTGTCAGTCTGTGGTTTTGTATTACCATGTGCTCCTGTCCCCACTCCTGCTCTACTCCGGCCCCTGTATTACTGAGTACTCCGTCTCTCACCTGTTTCTCATTATTACCTGTATTGCTACCACCTGTGTCTCATTGTGCTCCACCTATCATCTGCCTCTCTGTTTATTGTCAGTGTATTTCAGTCCTGTGTTTTCACTTGTTTGTTGCCAGATTGTGCCAGTGAGTTTTCCTGAGCCTTTCCAGCATTTGTACCTCTATTCTGTCCATCTGAATATTGACTCTGCCTGTTTCCTAATTCTGGTTGTTGGATTTCTCTGGATGTTTTGATCTCTGCCTGAACTTTGATGCTGACTTTGTTTGCTCCTTGGATTTGTTACTCAATTAATATCATTGTGCGCAGTACTGGGTCTGCGATTGGATCCCTGCTCCAGTGTCCTGATAGTACAATCTGGCTAGAATGGATCCAACAGACTCCTATTGTCTGAGAACTGCCCTGGAACAACGGGGAGTGATGCTGGTGAGACTCCAGAACCAGCTGGACTCGTGTTCAGGCCAGTGGAGTCACTTTCTGCCAATGTTGCTGGTCTTGTGGCCCAGACTCAGTCACTCCAGCTGTCCCAGAGCGACTGCATCTTCTGCCCTGCCCTCTGCGTCCTCACATGCTCCTCCTGTCCAAGAGCCCTGTCTGCCTCCTCCAGAAAAGTACTCAGGTGAGCCCGGTACCTGCCACTCTTTCCTTTCCCAGTGCACCCTCATCTTTGAATTGCAACCAACAACCTTTCTGACTGATTGAGCCAAGGTAGCCTATGTCATCACCCAACTGTCTGGTCTGGTGAGAGAATGGGGAATGGCTGTCTGGGAGGCAGGCTCACTTTTCTGCATCAGTTTTCAGTTATTTTCTGAGAAGATGAGAAAAGTGTCTGATCGCTCCAAACATGGGAGAGAGGCTGCCCATGAAATACTGCACATGCACCAGGGGCGCAGATCTGTGTCAGATAACGCCATAGAGTTCCGGACCGTAGCCATCTCCAGTGGCTAGAACTCAGAGGCACAGTACAACACCTTCCTGAACAGCCTCACTGAAGACATCAAAAATGATCTGGTCACCCAGGGTCTTCCTGCCACCTTTAAAACCCTGGTGGATTTGGCTATCAGTATAGATGTTCGCCTTCAGCAGTGCCACAGAGGGAGGGGTTCCAGAGGGTCCCTGGGGGCACTGGGTGAGTTCCAAGCTCCTCTTTCTTTTTCAATCTTTTTTTATTGAGTTTCAAATTGATAAACATAACAATGATAATAATACAAAGAGTTCAGGATTACATTAATAATGGTTAACATATACAGACACAGACTCTGAGTAACATATTTAATTTAAATCTCCCAATCTCTTAATAGCTGAACATGAAAAAGATTTCAAAAAAAAGTTTTTACCCCTTACACTAAAAACAAGACAAAGACTGAGCTGCCACATTTCATTGGTTAAGATCATTATTTGTCATGAACTCCACTCCTCTATACACAAACAAAAGATATTAAAAAGGATTCAGAAAAGGTCAACTTACATCATATGAAAATGTTGAATAAATGGCCTCCATGTTTCTTCAAATTTAACCGAAGGATCAGTGGTACAACTCCTAATTTTTTTCCAAATTTAAACGTGTTAAAGTTTGGGAAAACCATTGAAATGTACTAGGGGGATTAGAATCTTTCCATTTAAATAAAATGGATCTTCTGGCTATTAATGTAACAAACGCAATCAAACGACAAGCTGAAGGGGATAAATGACTAAAGTCTATCATTGGTAGTCCAAAAATTGCAGTAATAGGATGAGGTTGTAAATCAATATGCAAAACTACTGAAATATCAAAAATGTCTTTCCAATATTTTTCCAAAAGAGGGCAAGACCAGAATATGTGTGTCAAGCAAGCTACCTCAGAATTACATCTGTCACAGACAGGATTTATATGAACATAAAAATGAGCTAACTTATCCTTAGACATATCGGTCCTATGAATCACTTTAAATTGTATCAAGGTGTGTCTAGTGCACATTGAAGAACTGTTAACTAGTTGAAGAATTTTCTCCCATTTCTCTGAGTAAAGATACCTGAAGTTCTCTTTCCCATTCATTCTTAATTTTATCAGACATACCTAAATGTATTTTCATAATTAAATCATAAACAATTGCTGTTAAACTCTTATGATAGCGGTTTAAACCTAAAATATTTTCTGTAATTTCAGTTCGATGTGATATTAGAAAAGTAGGTAAAATAACCTCCAAAGTTTCTAATCTGTAAATATCTGAAAATGTGATCTAGGCAAATTTATAAGATAACTGTTCAAAGGACATGAAACAATTATCCATGAATAAATCACGAAAGCATATTATTCCCTTTGTTTTCCATAAAAGAAAAGCTTGATCAGTTCCGGATGGTTGGAAGAAAAAATAGGATATAATGTGACTTGATAGGATAAATTTATTCAATGCAAAAAATTTACAAAATTGAAACCATATTTGTATTGTATGTTTAATCATCGGATTAATCGTTTGTTTATTCAGTTTAGTAAGTGCAAAGGGAAACAATGCCCCTAAAATAGAAGCCAATGAAAACCCCTGTACAGACTCACACTCGAGGTTCACCCATCGTAGACAATAAATTTCATCCAAATCTTGTGTCCAGATTGTTAGATATTGGAATATTAATTGCCCAATAATAGAATCTAAAGTTCGGCAATGCCAAACCCCCATCCTTTTTTGATTTCTGTAAGTATTTCCTTCTTAATCTAGGATTTTCATTCTGCCATATATATGAAGAAATTTTAGAATCAATAATATGAAAAAAAGATTTAGAGATGAAGATTGGTACCACCTGAAATATAGACAGAAAGTTAGGTAAAATAATCATCTTAATAGCATTGATTTGACCAATCAATGATAGAGACAATGGGGACCATTTAGTAAGCAGTTGTTTAACATGATCAATTAAGGGTAAAAAGTTAACTTTAAATAGATCCTTATGCTTCTTAGTAATTTTAACACCCAAATAAGTAAAATAATCAGTAACCAGTCTAAATGGTGATTGTCTATAGATTGGAAATTGCATATTTAATGGAAAAAGCTCACTCTTATTAAGATTCAATTTATAACCAGAAAAACTACTAAACTGAGCAAGTAATAATATTACTACAGGGATGGATTTCTCTGGATTAGAGATATAGTAACAGGTCATCAGCATATAATGATACCTTATGCGTCTCATTCCCACAAATAATGCCAAATATATCGGGTGAATCAAGAAGCGATTGCCAAGGGCTCCAAGGCAATATCAAATAGTAAAGGGCATAAAGGACAGCCCTGTCTAGTACCTCAAAAGCCTAAAAAAGGGGAATCCCTGATTATTCGTAAGTACAGAAGCCAAAGGTATATGATATATCAATTTAATCCAAGATATAAATTTTAGGCTAAAATTAAATTTCTCAAAGATGTTAAATAAATATTCCCATTCAACTCTATCAAACGCCTTCTTGGCGTCAAGCGAAATAACACATTCTGGAGTTTTAGATGAAGAAGTATATACAATGTTCATCAACCTCCTAACATTAAAGTACGAATAATGATTTTTAATAAATCCTGTCTGGTCATCAGAGACAATTTGTGGCAATACATTTTCCAATCTAATTGCTAATATTTTGGAAAAAAATTGTAGTCCATATTTAAAAAGGATATAGAAACATAAAAACATAGAAAATAGGTGCAGGAGTAGGCCATTCGGCCCTTCGAGCCTGCACCGCCATTCAGTATGATCATGGCTGATCATCCAACTCAGAACCCCGCCCCAGCCTTCCCTCCATACCCCCTGATCCCCGTAGCCACAAGGGCCATATCTAACTCCCTCTTAAATATAGCCAATGAACTGGCCTCAACTGTTTCCTGTGGCAGAGAATTCCACAGATTCACCACTCTCTGTGTGAAGAAGTTTTTCCTAATCTCAGTCCTAAAAGGCTTCCCCTCTATCCTCAAACTGTGGCCCCTCGTTCTGGACTTCCCCAACATCGGGAACAATCTTCCTGCATCTAGCCTGTCCAATCCCTTTAGGATTTTATACGTTTCAATCAGATCCCCCCTCAATCTTCTGAATTCCAACGAGTACAAGCCCAGTTCATCCAGTCTTTCTTCATATGAAAGTCCTGCCATCCCAGGAATCAATCTGGTGAACCTTCTTTGTACTCCCTCTATGGCAAGGATGTCTTTCCTCAGATTAGGGGACCAAAACTGCACACAATACTCCAGGTGTGGTCTCACCAAGGCCTTGTACAACTGCAGTAGTACCTCCCTGCTCCTGTACTCAAATCCTCTCGCTATAAATGCCAGCATACCATTTGCCTTTTTCACCGCCTGCTGTACCTGCATGCCCACTTTCAATGACTGGTGTATAATGACACCCAGGTCTCGTTGCACCTCCCCTTTTCCTAATCGGCCATCATTCAGATAATAATCTGTTTTCCTATTTTTGCTACCAAAGTGGATAACTTCACATTTATCCACATTAAATTGCATCTGCCATGAATTTGCCCACTCACCCAACCTATCCAAGTCACTCTGCATCCTCTTAGCATCCTCCTCACAGCTAACACTGCCACCCAGCTTCGTGTCATCCGCAAACTTGGAGATGCTGCATTTAATTCCCTCATCCAAGTCATTAATATATATTGTAAACAACTGGGGTCCCAGCACTGAGCCTTGCGGTACCCCACTAGTCATCGCCTGCCATTCTGAAAAGGTCCCGTTTATTCCCACTCTTTGCTTCCTGTCTGCTAACCAATTCTCCATCCATATCAATACCTTACCCCCAATACCATGTGCTTTAAGTTTGCACACTAATCGCCTGTGTGGGACCTTGTCAAAAGCCTTTTGAAAATCCAAATATACCACATCCACTGGTTCTCCCCTATCCACTCTACTAGTTACATCCTCAAAAAATTCTATGAGATTCGTCAGACATGATTTTCCCTTCACAAATCCATGCTGACTTTGTCCGATGATTTCACCGCTTTCCAAATGTGCTGTTATCACATCTTTGATAACTGACTCCAGCAGTTTCCCCACCACCAACGTTAGGCTAACCGGTCTATAATTCCCTGGTTTCTCTCTCCCTCTTTTTTAAAAAAGTGCGGGTACATTAGCCACCCTCCAATCCTCAGGAACTGGTCCAGAATCTAACGATATAGGTCTATATGATACACATTCAGTGAGGTCTTTATCTTTTTAGGAATTAAAGAAATAGATGCTCCATAAGAAGATTGTGGTAATTTACCTACAAATAAGGCATCCTTAAAAATTCTACATAACTAAAGAGAAAGTAGACTTGAAAAAGATTTTAAAAATTCAATATTAAGGAAGTTAAAGTCACCCATGATAACAACCTTGTTATTTTTGCACCTTTCCAAAATCTGCCTCCCAATCTGCTCCTCTGTATCTCTGCTGCTACCAGAGGGCCTATAGAATACCCCCAATAGAGTAACTGCTCCCTTCCTGTTCCTGACTTCCACCCATATTGACACAAAAGAGGATCCTGCTACAGTACCCACCCTTTCTGTAGCTGTAATAGTATCCCTGACCAGTAATGCCACCCCCCTTCCCATTTTTCCGCCCTCTCTATCCCTTTTAAAGCACTGAAATCCAGGAATATTGAGAATCCATTCCTGCCCTGGTGCCAGCCAAGTCTCTGTAATGGCCACCACATCATAATTCCATGTATGTATCCAAGCTCTGAGTTCATTACCTTTGTTCCTGATTCTTCTTGCATTGAGGTAACATCACCCATGTCACAGCCCTGGTGAGTCTCAGTTTATCCAGCAACCATCATGAACAGTTAACCCTTTATGTTATTGACTCTCCTTAAGTTCCCATTGTCCTAGGCCATCCCTGGTTAGTCAGACACAACCCCCACATTGACTGGTTCAGTCGCAAGATTCTAGGCTGGAACCCATTCTGTCACTCCCACTGCCCCCATCCTGCTCAGATCCCCTTGTCCCCAAGCCCAGATCCCCCTGAGGATTTTCCGGACCTTAGTGCCATCCCTCCTGAATACATGGACCTCAAGGCTGTGTTCAGCAAGTGCCGGGCCACTTCCCTGCTGCCTCATCGTTCATATGATTGCGCCATTGACCTCTTGCCTGGCACATCACCCCCAAGGGGCTGCCTGTATTCCCTGTCTGTACCTGAAACAGAAGTCATGAGTAAGTACATTCAAGAGTCTCTGGGTGCAGGAATCATCCGGCCGTCTTCCTCCCTGCTGGTAACAGTTTTTCCCTTCTTGAAAAGAAGGACAGCTCCTTACGAAGTCACTGTTAAGAACCGTTACCCTCTTCTACTCATGACCTCGACATTTGAACTACTGCAAGGAGCCTCAGTTTTCACCAAGCTTGGTCTCCGTAACACCTACCATCTCGTCCGCATCCGCAAAGGGGATGAGTGGAAGACAGCCTTCAACACCACCTCAGGCCATTACGAGTATCTGGTCATGCCATTCGGTCTCATCAATGCCCCCGCCATCTTCCAAGCCCTGTAAATGAAGTTTTCAGGGACATGTTGAACCAATTTGTCTTTGTGTATCTCGATGACATTTTGATTTTTTTTCCAAGTCTCTTGCTGAACACACAGGTCACGTCCGCAGAGTTCTCCAGCACCTTCTGGAGAACCAGCTCTTTGTGAAGGCTGAGAGATATGAGTTTCATCGCAATACAGTCTCCTTCCTGGGGTATGTAATTTCAGGCGGTTCCATTCAGATGGACCAACAGAAGGTCAAGGCGGTGGTCAAATGGCCCCAACCCTTGGCTCGTCGGGAGTTGCAACACTTCTTGGGCTTCGCTAACTTCTATCGCTGCTTCATCAGAAATTACAGTGCACTGGCTGCACCACTCACTGCTGTTACCTCATCTGCTGTCAGATTCTCCTGGTCCCCTGCTGCTGAAAAAGCATTCTCTGACCTGAAGGAACGTTTCACCTCTGCCCCCATCCTGATTCAACCCGACACCGATCGGCAGTTCATTGTGGAGGCGGATGCGTCTGACATCGGCGTAGGAGCTGTTCTCTCTCAGCGCTCGGCCAAGGATGAGAAGGTACACCCCTGCGCCGCCTTCTCTCACCGCCTCACTCCCATGGAGTAGAATAACAATGTCGGAAACCGGGAGCTGCTGGCTGTGGAGCTAGCTCTGGAGGAGTGGACGCATTGGCTGGAGGGAGCCAAGGTGCCATTCTTAGTCTGGACTGATCACAAGAATCTGGAATATATCCGTACGGCCAAGTGTCTCAACTCCCGTCAAGCTCGTTGGTCCCTGTTTTTCCTCAAGATTCAATTTTACTCTGTCCTTCTGCCCCGGTTCCAAGAATGGAAAACCTCATGCCCTCTCCCGAAGACTTCCTTCCTCTGAGACTCCTGAGACACCCGATGTCGTCCTCCCTGCTCACTGTCTTGTGGGTGCAGCGCAATGGGACATTGAAGCCACCGTGCAAACTGCTCAACAGAGTGAGGCAGCCCCCGGTCAATGCCCCACTAACCGTGTGTATGTTCCCAGCTCTGTCCGCTCACAGGTATGGCAATGAGGTCATTCTTCCCGGTTATCCTGTCACCCTGGAATCAAGTGTACTCAGGCCTTCATCAGTCGGTGGTTCTGGTGGCCCTCCATGGGAGATAACATCCGCTACTTTGTGTCAGCCTGCTCGGTCTGTGCTCAAGGCAAGAACTCTAACCAGTCACCCACTGGTCCGTTACAACCCCTGAGTATCCCCAAGGGACCCTGGTCCCACATTGCCCTGGATTTTGTCACTGGTCTTCCCCTATCAGATGGTAACACCACCATTCTCACAGTAGTTGATCATTTCTCCAAGTCTGTACACTTCATTCCTTTACCTAAACTCCCCTCGGCCAAAGAAACAGCCAAATTACCAGTACTGCATGTTTTTAAATTACATGGTTTACCTGTCGATGTTGTGTCAGACAGGGGCTGTCAATTCACATCCAGCTTCTGGAGGGCATTCTGTAATCTTCTGGGTGCTCTGAGTCTGTCTTCAGGATTCCACCCACAGACCAACGACCAGACCAAGTGGGCCAACCAACAGCTAGAGACTGTATTGCAGTGTCTGGTCTCCCAGAACCCCTCTGTGTGGAGTCAGCAGCTACCCTGGGCTGAGTACGCCATAAACTCTCATCCGTCCTCATCCACTGGTCTGTGCCCCTTCGAGTGCTGCCTCGGCTACCAGCCTCCACTGTTTCCTGCCCAGGAGGAGGAGGTTGGCGTTCCGTCTGCCAAGGCATTCACCCGCTGTTGTCAGCGGACGTGGAGGCGCACTCGCTCTGCCCTTCTCCGTGCCTCTGCTAGGATCAAGCGTCAAGCTGACCACCATCGCTCCAATGCCTCGTTACCGCTAGGGACAGCGTGTGTGGCTTTCATCCGGAGACCTGCCCCTCAAGGTGGAATCCCACAAGCTTGCCCCTCACTTCATCAGTCCCTTTCCCATTGCTAAAGTCATCAGCCCTGCTGTCATCCGTTTCAAGCTCCCCTCCACTCTCCGCCGCATTCATCCCACCTTCCATGTGTCCCGTGTCGAGCCTTTCATGAGCCGCCCCCTGTGTCCTGTCCCTAACACCCCCCACCCCCACGGCTCATCGATGGGGCAGAGGCCTTCACGGTCTGTCAACTGCTGGACATTCGTCACCAGGGCTGGGGCCTCCAGTACCTTGTGGACTGGGATGGCTACAGTCCTGAGGAGAGGTGCTGAGTCCCCGCCTGTAACATCCTGGCTCATCAGGGACTTCCATCGCCAGCACCCAGCTCTACCTGCTGTGACGCCAGCTGATCTTTGTCTTTTTGTGTGTTTCCCCCTAGCTGTCAGCCTGTGGTTTTGTACTGCCATGTCCCCGCTCCTGCTCTACTCCAGCCCCTGTATTCTTCTTCTTCTTCTTCTATTTCCAGCAGTTTAGACACATCTAGGCATATTACTGCCCTCCACAGCATGTATAATTAATTATAGAATTTCAAGAAACTCAAATTCTCGAATATAAACTAATCGCACATATAAACTGAATAATAAACTCTTCAATCAGATGGTGGTTCTCTTGGTGGCCAAGCAAGGATTTAATAGAAAAACAAAATACACTTAAAGTCAGACAACCTTTTGAACAACATGCTGCTTTCAATTTTGTATCGATTACAACTCAGCAAAACATGCTGGACTGTCTCTGGACAACCACAGTCACATAATCCAGTGGGATGTTTTCCTATTATCTTTAAATAATAGTTTAGCCCACAATGCTCCAACCCAAGTCTTGTTAATTTCACCGTATCTCTACAATTTTAAAAAGTAACAGTCTGAGACCTTTTTAACTAGTGGGTGTCTAGAAATGAAATGCTTTCCCTTTAATTCATTTTTCCAATCCTCCTGCCACTTCTCTATACCTTTTTTTTAATCCTACTTCTCAATTCTGCTCTGCCTAGTGGTGGTGGTATCCGTTAGTCTGGCGAGACCATGGATCTGCGCCTGGAAAGTCTTGCTTCAGTCTGTGTTGGTAGAGCAGCGTCTGTTGTGGCTGTAGAGGCCCACACGGGAGTGACAGTCTCGGCTGCAGCGACTGCACTTGAAGGTGCTGTCCTCCAGTGTTGTCTTGGTGTTGTTTTTTTTGGCGAGTGTGCTTTTCAGCAGCAAGCCTCAGCTTCCCTTCTCCTCTTTTTAGAGCTCTGAGTAGTTCCAGCTTCCAGTGACAGCAATCACTTGCAATGTCCTCCCACCTCTCGACGTTCATTTTCAGTGACTTCATGTCTCTCTCTTTGAAACGAAGATGGGGCCGCCCTTGTGCTCTCTTGCCGGAGGCCAGTTCCCCGTACAGCAGGTCTTTCGGGATCCTCCTGTCTGACATGCGGTGTACGTGGCCCAGCCAGCGGAGACGGCGTTGTTGGAGCAGGGTGAAGAGGCTGGGTATCTGGGCGCCGGCCAGGACCTCATTGTCAGTGACTCGGTCAGTCCACATGATGTCCAGGATGCGCCTCAGGCTGCGAAGGTGGAAGGCGTTGAGACGCCGCTCTTGTCTGGAGTAGAGGCTCCAGGTCTCGCTGCCATAAATCAGTGTGATGAGGACACAGGCCTTGTAGACTGCAACCTTGGTGTGCGTTGTCAGCTTTCTGTTCTCCCAGACTTTCTTTGTCAGCTTGGCGAATGTTGAGGCTGCTCGTCCGATCCGTCTATTGATCTCGGGGTCTAGGGAGAGGCTGTCCGTGATGGTGGAGCCAAGGTATGTAAACTTGTGAACTACCTCCAGCTCGTAGTTGTTGATGGTAATGGCAGGGGGGTGCTCAACGCCTTGGCCCAACACATTGGTCTTCTTCAGACTGATGGTCAAGCTGAAGTCCTGGCAGGCTCTTGAGAAGCTGTCCATGAGGTTTGCAGTTGCTGTTCAGAGTCTGTTGCCAGTGCCAAGTCGTCTGCAAACAACATGTCCCTGATGAGTACTTCACAAACCTTGGTTTTCGCCCTCAGCCGGGACAGACTGAACATCCTCCCAACCAATCTGGTGTGGAGGTAGACACCATCAGTTGATGTTCCAAAGGCGTGCTTCAGCGTGACTGCAAAGAAGATGCTGAACAGGGTGGGGGCAAGCACACAGCCCTGCTTCACACCGCTGCGGATGTTGAAGGCCTCCGAAGAAGAGCTGTTGAACTGAACGACGCCCTTCATGTCTGTGTGGAGTGACTGAACTATCCTGAGGAGCCTCGGGGGACAACCAATCCTGGCAAGGATTTTGAACAGGCTGTCTCTGCTCACAAGGTCGAAAGCCTTCGTGAGGTCAATGAAAGCAACGTAGAGTGGTTGTCTTTGCTCTCTGCATTTCTCTTGTAGCTGTCGAAGGGAGAAGACCATGTCGATTGTGGTGCGTTCTGACCTGAAACCGCACTGAGACTCGGGATATACCCTTTCGGCAATTTTCTGCAGTCTGTTCAGGACCACGCGGGTGAAGACCTTCCCAACGATGCTCAGCAAGGAGATTCCCCTGTAGCTGTTACAGTTGCTTCTGTCCCCTTTGTTCTTATATAGGGTGACAACGTTGCAGTCTCTCATGTCTTGTGGCACTGCTCCCTCTGTCCAGCACTGACACAGTTGTTCCAAGGTTGTCAAACCAAGGAGTGGTAGTGGGGACAAGCTCCCACTACCTAAAAGTGCTCCTCACGACATGCGCCTCAAATAACCTCTGACAACTAAGTCCAACTCCTGGCCTGCTCTGCCTAGGGGTACTCTAATTGGTGCATGGACAAGTGGTTAAGGTGTCAGTCTAGTGATCTGAAGGTCGCTAGTTCGAGCCTCAGCTGAGGCAGCGTGTTGTCTCCTTGAGCAAGGCACTTAACCACACATTGCTCTGCGACGACACCAGTGCCAAGCTGTATCGGCCCTAGTGCCCTTCCCTTGGACAACATCGGTAGCGTGGAGAGGGGAGACTTGCAGCATGGGCAACTGCTGGTCTTCCATACAACCTTGCCCAGGCCTGCGTCCTGGAAACTTTCCAAGGCGCAAATCTATGGTCTCACAAGACTAATGGATGCCTAACTCCAATTTCTACTTGCCTGCTCTGTAAGGAAGACTTTGCAATGCCATCCACAATTTCATTTCCCTCCACCCCAGCATGCCCAGGTATCCATGTAAATCTGACTTCACAACCCATCTTCCCTACTCTAAACAAAACAAAGAGAATCTCAATAACTATGTCAGGACGAGCTTTTGATTTATTCCCTTTTATAGACTCTAAAGCACCAACAGCAAAATCCGAACAGATGATAACCCTACATGGTCGAGAGTCTCCTATCCACCATAAGGCCCAGAGGATTGCTAATAATTCTGTTGTAAAGACCATATGAAACCCAGAGACCAATCTTAATTCCAAGTTGAGACACGTACATCCCAAATCCTGCCTTACTGCTGTCTGGGTCTACTGAGCCATCAGTAAAGATCTTCAGGGAAGATCCCCATTTATTATTTAAATATTCATTTATGATCGATGCTGTGGAAATTGCACTGCTTCCTTGAAGCTGAAAAAGGAGGAATAGGTCTACTTCTGGTTCTGGAAAGAGCCAAAAAGGAATGGGTGGCAAGCAAATTTGGTCAGCTATGTCTTCCTCAATCAGTTTCAATTTCACAGCCCAGTTATTAACCAAATCTAAAAATGGATATCTCTTAATTTTACTTTGGCACTCCGACTTCCCCTGCAAAAGACACTTTGGCGGACAGCTGTGATTGAATCCATTTAATTTTGCCCAATACTGCAGGGCCAACTGAATTTGTCTTAAATGTAGAGGCACTTCTCCCATCCCCACACATAATGCCGGGGCTGATGTAGTTCTGAAAGCTCCACAACAGAGTCTAAGTGCTTTGGACTGCAGTGTTTAATTTTTCAAGCACTGCCGTAGCAGCAGAACTATAAGCAATATAACCATAATCAATAACTGATCTAATCATAGCTAGATATATTAAGTACATAGTTTCCCACCCTGTTCCCCAGTCACATCCAGCAACACTTCTCATAACATTTAAAACTTTCTCACACTTTCGAATTGTTTTACCTATATGAACCCTCCAAGTTAGTCTTTCATCAAACCAGACACCTAAAAACTTGAATACCTTGACGCTTTCTAATGGAGAATCATATAGACACAATTCACAATCAGGAATCTTTCTTCTAAAGCCAAAAATCATATATTTGGACTTAGAAGCAGAAATCCTGAAACCCCATTTACTTGCCCAGTTTTCAACTGATCTTAAAGCCTTTTGTACCTGCCTTAATATATACTTGATGTTTCTTCCTCTTTTCCAGATTGCACCATCGTCTGCAAACAATGATTTGCCAAATCCTGTCCCTACCTGATCAAAGATATCATTTATCATGACATTAAAAAGAACTGGACTAATGACACTTCCTTGAGGGGTACCATTATCTATTTTAACTGACTTGGAGCTTGTTCCACCTATTCTTACTTGAATTGTCTTTTCCTTAAGAAAATCTTTGATCCAATTAAACATTCTAGCTCTAATTCCAGCATCACAGAGTTTAATAAATAATGATGCATAGTGAGTCATATGCTCTTTCAATATCTAGAAATACACTTACCATTACCTTTCTATTTTGAAACGTTTTTTTAATATCATGATCTAAAAGGGCAACAGATTCCATTGTTGATCTTCCAGTCTAAAACCATTTTGATAGGCAGCAAAATGTCCCTTATTTTCTAAAAAAAAAAATGAACAAGTTTGTTGGTGACTATTCATTCCATAGTTACAAAGCACTGGTGTTCAAGCTATAGGCCGATACGAGCTATGACTGGATGCGTCCTTACCTGGCTTTAAAACTGGAACTACCACCACATGCTTCCATTCTACTGGTAATGTTCCTTCTTTCCACACTGAATTAAACAATGCTAGAATTTCTATTAATACAGAGTCATCTAAATGCTTAAGCAATTCATAACACAGTCCATCCCTACCAGGAGAAGTGTTTGAACCTGATTGGACAGCTTCCTGTAACTCATGAAGGGAGAAAAACAAATTTATGGAGCTATTATCATCCAAATTCCTGTCCAATTTCCAACTTCCCTTTAACATAATTTCCTTTCTCAAATCACCTAACTCTCCAGAATTGTGTAATGCTTGGAACACCTCTACAAACATATCAGCCTTTTCCTTATTGGTTACAGCTTCAATATCTCCTACCAGCAAAGCTGGGATAGATGGTTTCCTATATATCCCTGACATTCTGTGAATGATCATCCATAGCTGCCTTATAGGTGTCTCAGGGCCCAGGGTTCCACAAAATCTTCTCCAACTATCCCCCTTTGCATTTTTAATTACTCTCCTTGCTACTGCTCTTTCCTTTTTATACTCCATAACGTTATCTAACACTGGGTACTTCCTTAATTTCCTGTAAGCTCTATTTCTGTTTCTTACTGCTATATCACAATTTTTATTCCACCACGGAACTAATGCTCGAGCCTTAAGTACATTCCATAGAGGAATAGTCAACTGAGCAACTTTATGAATTATAGAACAGAGGGATTCATTCCAATCATCTGTGGAGCCCTCGCTATTAATCTCTTCTATTACATCCACAGCTTTCTCCTGGTACTCATCCCAATGGGCCAAAGAAAAATTATACCCAGCAGCCCTCTCCTCAACTTCTACTATCAAATTTCTACCAAATCGACATAATATAGGATAATGATCACTTCCTAGTGTGTATCTGTCCATAACATCCCATTTCCCAACCCTGGCTAAGTTTGAGAAAGTGACTAATAAGTCTAAGTGACTACAAGTATTATTTACAATATTAAATTTTGTAGGCCTTCCATCGTTTAGCAGTACCATGTTGTATTTATCTAGAAACTCCTCTACTACCGCTCCATTACTATCTTTACTTTCAATACCCCATATAGGATTATGGGCATTGAAATCTCCAACCCAGATTAGTGGGGATCTTACCTTATTCATAATTTCATCAAAATCAGATAACATCATCATATTACATGGATTATAAAAGTTAATCAAAGTTGTTTGATCACGAGAGCTCCAAACCTCCACAGCCACAATTTCATGGTTAGATTTAAAATCAGGTCTTCTAAACTGGAGTCCTGTTTTTATGAAAGTTGCACACCCTCCACTAGATTTACCTGTTCTGTCAGCTCTCAAACTATCATATCCAGGGATCACAAAATCTAAACGAGGCTTTAACCATGTCTCCTGTATACAGATCAAATCAGACTTGTCTTTAAAAGTTCCAACAAATCTTTTTAATTCTTGACCATTTGCAGATCAACTTCTTGCATTCCATTCCAATATTAAAAACATCCAAATACTAATTATCCACACAAAGCTCCTCCATGCTCTCTGACCCTGACAACTGGGAAGTATTCAGTGATTATTTGTCTGTCATATACTCATGTAATTTTTCTGGTAAAACCTGATTCATATCAAGGAATCTCTCTGCAGCTCCAACAACTACTTTTATCATATCCGACCTCTTGGCTGTAGTTTTAGCCCCGACCAGTACATCAACAACAAACGCCAAAAAAGACTCTTTAGTCATCAGCAACATGCCTGAAGGAACCATAGTTGGAGAACTCGGAATGAGCTGACTCCCCATCATTCCAATCTTTTCTTTACTTATCCTTTGCTCTCTATCAACTTCCTTTACTGCGTCAGCATATGATATTTTTTGTTGTTTACTAACAACCTGAATCTGCTTTGTCTTGATAAAATACTCACATCCTCTGAACGCCACTATATGGTCCCCTCCACAGTTACTGCATTTAGGCACCGCTGCCTTACATGCTTTAATATCATGATCCTCTCCACATTTCATACATCTTCTTTTACCTCGACATGAACCAGCAACATGTCCAAACCTCTGGCAATTATAACAGCGCAAGGGAGATCTAATATATTCTCTAACTTGATAAGACATGCAACCCAAGATAGACTCTAGCTGGAAGAACATCACCTGCAAAAACCAGAAGAACAGGGGAATCCCAATTACACCCTTCTCTCAATTTTAATCGTTTGGCTTCAATCACTCGACCACCTTTAATATTGTCCAAAATTTCCTTTTCAGTCATGCCAGACCAAATACCTACACTACCCCACTAACTCCCTTCCTTTCTTTCGGAGTAATACACTCCACTTTCACAACCAGTTTTCCCACCATTTTAGCACGTCTTTGCAACAAATTTTCAGCAATCCATTAGACAAAATCTTGGCTTGGAATCCTTTACCTATTTGGTTCTCTAATGCTGCTGCCACTTTCAAAGGATTAAGGACTCTAAATCCTCCTTCCCCTTCCTTCTGACCTCTAATTTTAAACAGAACTATAAATTCCTCCAATTCACCCATTTTCCTCAATTTGTTGTCCCCCATTACATCGGGTCTTTCACTTGATTCACCCACTTTGTGGTTACCCTTACTTCTGGAGTATTCCACAGACTCCCACCCTGGAGTATTCCACAGACTCCCACCCTCCTCCTTCAATCCTAACACCCCCCCCTCCCCCCTTTGCAGCCATAGGCGACAAACTAACCTTTTCCAAACTACTGGGCTGAATAAAGGGGAAGAAAATAAATTAATAAAATACATAAAATTAAACAAATAGGCCAACCAAAAGTGAGTCCGTTGGGGTCGTCTATTGCATCTGGTGCTCCCGGTGTGGCCTCCTCTACATCAGTGAAACCCGACGCAGGTTGGGGGACTGCTTCGTCGAGCACCTCCGCTCCGTCCGCCACAACAGACAGGATCTCCTAGTTGCCACCCACTTCAACTCTGCTTCATATTCCCATTCAGGTATGTCCATACATGGCCTCCTCGACTGCCATGATGAGGCCAAACTCAGGTTGGAGGAGCAACACCTCATATACCGTCTAGGTAGTCTCCAGCCCCTTGGCATGAACATAGAATTCTCCAACCTCCGTTAATTCCCTCCCCCTCCCCTACCCTATCCCTATGTCACTTTGCCCCCTCCCCCAGCTGCCTATCACCTCCCTCATGGTTCCGCCTCCTTCTACTACCCATTGTGTTTTCCCCTATTCCTTCTTCACCTTTCCTGCTTATCACCTCCCTGCTTCCCCTCTTCCTCCCCTTTATCTTTCCCCTTACTGGTTTTTCACCTGGAACCTACCAGCCTTCTCCTTCCCACCCTCCCCCCACCTTCTTTATAGGGCCTCTGCCCCTTCCTTCTACAGTCCTGACAAAGGGTTCTGGCCCGAAACGTCGACCGATCTTTTCCACAGATGCTGCCCGACCTGTTGAGTTCCTCCAGCGTGTTGTGAGTGGGAGGAAATGTGGTTCAGATGACTGTGGGAGTCTATGGCCTTGGTATAAATATTGGTTGAGCGAGCCTCTGGGTTTGTAATAGATATTGAGTTGTGGGATTTTGCGGTTACATCAGCTTATTAGCTGAGGGAGTGCTCTGCTCCTTCTGCTGTTTACCATGAGTTATTTGCTTCCTTTTTCTTCTACCTGGTGTTGCTCCGAGCAAGCACTTCGACACTTGTAATGCCCTGGTTCATATCTTTACTGAATCGGTATTTCATTTAGCAGTTCTGTAAGAGCAGTCTGTTCTGCTTTCAGGCTGTTTGGGTTATTGTTGAAGATAAGGGATGATGAGGAATGTGTGACATCCAATTAGCATGGTGAAACTGGGGGGAGGTTTTTCTAGTTGGAGACACCAAGGTCAGTCTTGGGCTTTTGTTCAGCGGGAGATGAAGAGAGAAGACGCAAGATAACAGGTCATAGGATTCGACCCAGTGTGGGACCATGGTTCGATGAAGCTAGGTGCAGAGATTGATTGAGGATCGGCGAATATGGTGAAATGTTGAGCTCAACTTGGGCACATTTGACTGTTTAATTAAAATGGGCCCTTTGTTTTTGTTCACTAACCCTTTAGTTAAGTTAAGATTCATAAATATAATGGCTTGTATTGTCTGTTATGACTGTGGTGAAGAGGGATACTTCAGCCGGCAGTGTGAAAGATAGGAAACCCCTCAGTAAGCCCCGGGTTACCTAAATGGAGAGAGACGTTGGGAAACTTAGAAGAGACCCAATGAGGGAACAGCCTGGCGTCTCGGGGGAACATATTCCCAGCAATATATCAAGGAACATCCTAAAGCAAAAAACCCTATTCCTGAGGGCTTAGTGGGGCCAATCTCCAGTGTATTGCTACGGATTGAGGGTATTTATGCTAGAGCCATACTTGACACCGGCTCTCAGGTTACTTTGCTGAAACCATTCATTTTACAACCGGTATTTGATGCATTTAACATTGACGCCACTCAGTGCGCTAGAGGTCTGGGTGATCATCCATATGATGGTTACTTGTCATTGAAGCTGGAGTTTTCCGAGGCAGATGTGGGAGTAGCTGAGGTCCTTGATATGCTAGTGCTGGTTTGTTCAGACCCATTTGAGAAGGGCGAAATTTCAATTCTTGTGGGGACAAATACTCCTAGTGGGAGCCTACAAGGAGAGAGCTGGAGAGAGCTTTCCATTCACTCAGTGTTTTGAGCTGCTTTTGAGGAGGTCTGTGGTGGCACTGGGCTGAATGATGAACATAGACAAGTGACTGTGTGGCACACCCAGTCAAAATCAGTCGTTTTACAGCCTGGAGAAGTAGCGAGATTGATAGGGAACTCCAAATTTCCCAGAATACCTGAGGCCAAGGCCCTCTTGGTGGACAGCCCTGAAGACCACAAAGTGGAATCCTGCTTACCTGCTGGGGTACTGGTGAGGCCCAAACTGCAGAAGCCCTCATTTGTACAAGGGGACAGGATGACAATGATTGTCAGAAACACTCGTAGAGGGAGGTCACCCTCAGGCAGGGGGTGCCACTGACGCACCTCTTTCTGGTGATCGTAATGTTTAGTGTCCCTGTGAGACAAGCTGGGGAGAAACTCTCTCCGAAAAAGGTAAAGTTGACTGCAGAGTAATTCAACTTTGGGGACTCCTTAGTACCTGGAGTTTGGAAGAAGAGGTTGATAGAGAAGATGCTGAAGCTGGAAGATGTCTTTTCTACTGGTGAGTTCGATGTAGGTTGTTCCAAGAGTACTCTCAGCACCATCTGGGTGACCAAGGACACCCCATTCAGAGAAAGATTGCAACGAGGAGGTAAAGATTGGAGGAGGTAAAAGGACAAGAGGGTAAAGAGTAATTTAGCCCTTCGGAGCCTTTTGGACTGAGGTGGGATGCAAAATGCGAAGAGGCCTTTCAGTCGTTGAAGGAGATGCTGACCCAGGCACCTGTGCTAGCTTTTGCAGACCCCCAATTGCTGTACATACTGCATATGGATGCCAACAGAGCTTAGGGGGTGTCTTGTATAGGATCAAGGCACAGGGTTGAGACCTGTCATGTTTGTCAGCCGGAGTCTGTCACCCTCGAGGGGGAAAAATTATCCCATGCACAAATTGGAGTTTCTGGCATTGAAATGGGCTGTGGTGGATAAGCTAAGTGACTATCTATATGGTGTCAAATTTGAGGTGAGGACAGACAACTTGTATCCTGACCCCAGCGAAACTGCATGCTACTGGCCATCAGTAGTTAGCGGCGATTTCAGCCCGAAGTACCAGCCGGGAAGCAGGAACATTGATGCGGATGCCTTGTCCCGACGTGCGCTTGAAGGGCTGGACGGGGACAAAGAATGGGAGAGTGTTCCTGCCCCGGGAGTGAAAGTCATGTGCTAGTTTTCCATCACAGGGAAGGTAGAGGAAGGGGAAGAGCAGAATTGAGCGGTAGATCAGTTGGGTGCTTCTGGTAGTGTCATTCCACAAGCTTACTGTAACCTGAGCAAGTGGCAGCCTCTCAGTCAGATGGCCCATGTATTGGTACTGTTTGGTCAGCGGTTGCAAAAGGGGACATGGCCCAAGCAGACAAAATCAAACACTCTGCGGTGCCTCCATTACTGAGAGAATGGCCCAGATTGGAGTTGAGGAACCAGATCGTATACCAGGGCATGTCGCCTCCTGACCAGCCTCGGCATTACCAGCTGGTTCTGACTGAGAAGTATTGAAGGATTGTGTTGAAGTCACTTCATGATGATTCTGGTCATTTGGAAATTGACAAGGCCTATGGATTGCTGGAGGTCGAAGAGTACTACAAATTGTGCATTCTATGTATATAGAGGAAGACACTGCCTGTGAGGGCCACTCCCTTGTCCAACTTGCAGAGTGCAAGGCTCCTGGACCTGGTGTGTATGGATTTCCTGTCCATAGAGCCAGATACCAGCAACAAGGCAAATGTCTTAGTCATCACTACACCAAATATGCGCAGACTTTCCCTACCAAGGACCAGAGGGCGTCCACGGTGACCAAAGTGTTCTGGGAGAAGTATTTCCTTTAGTATGGCCTCCCCAGGCAGATACCTAGTGATCAGGGACAGGATTTCGAGAGTAGGCTCGTCCATGAGTTACTGGGCATGTCCGGAGTCAAGAAGTCGAGGATTACTCCTTATCATCTGCACGGTGATCCCCAGCCCGAGAGGTTCAATCGAACCTTGCTAGACATGCTCGGGACCTTAGAGATCAGCAAGAAGAGCAAGTGAAGTCAACATATTGGGCATCTGGTCCACAGTTACAACTGTACTTGAAATGAACGTACCAGGTACTCACCATATTATCTGATGTTTGGGTGCCAGTTGATCTGTTTTGAGACTGATGAGGAAGATCTTATCTGAAGTATGTGTCTGATATGAGAAGGGAGCTGAAAAAGGCTTATGAATTAGCTGACGTCTCAGCTACCAAACAAAATCAAGGAAATAAGAGTAGGTATGATCAAAAGGTTAGGTTCTCCCAAGTCATGCCTGGAGACCAAGTCCTCATAAAGAATTTTGGGCTACCTGGGAAGCATAAGTTGGCTGATTGGTGGGCGGCTACACTCTATATCATGGAAAGTCAGATGCCAAATGTACCAGTTTTCCGGGTGAAACCAGAAGATGGGAATGGACCTGTCAAGATTCTCCATCAGAACCACCTTCTGCCTCTGGAACAAGGGGTGTGTGTTGACCCAGAGCCTGACCTGGACCCTGCACTTAATAAGAGGACTTGCAGTGACGTGGGGAGACTGAAGGATCAGCAGCAGTAAGGACTAGACTGGCCCCTGCCCCTGAAAGTGGATGAGGAAATGGGGATGTAGTATATGCTGCCTTTTGCTAACTCCCCACTAATTGAGGAAGAGATTCCCAACCCTTCTCGCGCAGAGGCAGATGGAATGGGTGGGGGGGACTAGCAGTGGACAGGTAGGCTTGCAGCTGGACCATGAAGGGGGTTGAGCTCTAAAGTAATTAGGAATGAAGCTGAGCTCAGCCAAGTGGCAGAGGGACCGGAGTTGCCAGAAGGCTCAAGTACTAGATTCGAACTCGGGAACCTTCACTCCGGAGTCCGGCTGGTAGCCCAGTGACATCAGCGCCAGACTCCAGAGTGAAGGTTCCCGAGTTCGAATCCAGTCAGGCCACTACTGGGCACGCTTTCCATCCGTGCCGGCTTGAGTGTCAAGCTCGCAACTCTGCCTCGTTTTATAAAAAGCTGTGCTGTGAGAAGGACGTGGGGGACCATTCACAGAATCTTTCCTCCAAGACAACCACTTGAAAAAGTGGTCGCCAAGGCTCTGGCAGAGTATGGCACACACAAAAAAAAGAAAAAAATAGACAATGGGAGGCCTCGCTCCTTGTCGACCAGAAGTATCCAAAGAGTTTCTGAAACTGAAGAGGTAGATGATGGAATAAAGAGGTATCAGAATCAGGAGACCACCCCCCCAGATAGGCTGGCCTATGTAACACTGGGGGAACAGTGTTGAAACATTCTCCTTAGTGAGATATGTCACTACCATTTACAAATGGATTGGAGGCTCTGACATCACCATTTTCAAAGGAATTTTGTGTTATTAATGATGAGATGACAAGTTATTTCAAAGTCATAAGGACATGACTATTTATGGTGGGGGTGAGTGCAATGCTCTGGTCATATCTTTACTGTAACGCTGTCGGTATTTCATTTGGCAGTTCTGTAAGAGCAGTCTGTTCTGCTTTCAGCCTGTTTGGGTTATTGTTGTGTGCCATCCAGTTTGGATGGTGGAGCTGGAGGGGAGGTTTTTCTGGTGAGGGACACCAAGGTTGGTCTTGGGGCTTTTGTTTGGCAGGAGAGGAAGAGAGAAGATGCTGGAGGAAGCAGGTCGTAGGATTCGACCCAGTGCAGGACTATGATTCGATGAAGCCAGGTGCTGAGATGGATTGAGGTGAATATGGTGAAAAGTTGAGCTCCAGCTTGTGTGCATTTGACTATTTAATTAAAATGAGCCCTTTTGTTTTTCTTTCCTTTAGTTAAGATTCATAAATATAATTCCCTTATTCGTACGCAGTGTGCCGTCTGTTATTTCTTGGCATTGAGTTGTAACAGGGTTGCAAATCACACAACATCCACCCAGACCGGGGTTTGGGATGGGAGAGTCGTCTCAATCTCATGGGTTTGGCGGGACCAGAGTGTGTCTTCCCTAGAGTTACGCAGCCAAGGAATCCAGCGGGGTTTCATGCTTGTCATTGAAGTAAGGTTAGCCACTCGGCTTGATGATGATGTTACTGTGGGGAAAATGATGGTTCACACTCATGAATGTCCAGATTCAATGTGGTAAATCTGTTGTGAATCCATTCCATTTACACTAAACATCCATGCAGGTTTCCTTTATATAGAAGTGAAATTCCAACGCCAGGCAGTCAATGCTTCAAGTTCAGATGCATATGCAGCAAGTACTTTGTACATTAATGCAGCTCTCCTCTCCTCTCCTATTGGTTCTCTCAGCTCCTGCACCAAACCCACTTCAACTACGATCAGAAAATTTCCATGAAACTGGAGCTTTTTCCTTTCTAACTACTCACTGATTCTGTAAAGTGTACAAGAACACTCATATTTGCATAGAAATCAATACCTTTCTGTCCCTCACGATTCACATTTCTTTAATGTAAGAGATTCTGCAGATGCTGGAAAGCTGAAGGAACACACACAGTATGCTGGAGAAACTGAAAGAACTCAGCAAGCCGGGCAACATCTGTGGAGGCAAGTAAAGAGTTGATGCTGATGAAAGGTCTCAGCCTGAAATGTTAACTCTACATTCCTCTCCATACATGCTAAGTGTTCCAGCATTTTTTGTGCGTTACATCCCTTTTTTTAAAAATTCGGTTAAAGTGGATGACCTGACATTTTTCAATAAAATTCAATATGTAATGCCTATGCCCATTTATGTAATGTATCCATATTCTCTTGAAGCTTTGCTGGATTCACCTGACACTGCAATCCTGCTTTGTATTAGCAGAAAATGTATATTTATTACACTCAATTAACTCATCCAAATCATTGATGGACATTGTGAACAGCACCAATCCCTGCAACACACTACTAGTCACAACCTCTCAACTTGAAAATAACCCATTTATTCCTACTCCATACTTTCTATCCACTAATGAATTCTCATTCCATATCACTTTCATCACCCACTATACTGTGTACTCTAATTTTTGCTTAGTAACCTCTTATATGACACCTCATCAAAGGGCTCTGAGAGTCCAATTATACCACATCCACTGGTTTTCCCTGATTTACCCTGCTAGATACAATAGCAAAATAAATCTAACTAAATTGTTGAATTGCATTTCCCTTTTCTGACTGCATTTTGGCTCCCTCCTATCTTGTTATTATTCTGTAAGTGCCCAGGTGCTATTTCTTTCAAAGATTGTAGCACTTTCCTCCCACTGATGTCGTACATATTGTTTAACACTAGTTTAAATTTCCCTACTAATGTTGTTGCTTTATTTACCTGTAATATATTTTGATTTTCTTTCTTTTTGCACCAGTCCTAAAGCTAATTTATTGTCTGTTGGCCCTTATTAAACAGTTTAGATCCATCCAGGGTATCTGATGCTTTCCCCCTCTACTGAGCTAGTTTAGTTAATGAAACTACTTCAAACGAATAGGCATGGCTTGTTAATGCTACTCTGTAACCCCTTACAGGCAAATCCATATTAACAGAAATATACTGAATTCCATCTATCTCCCCCACCATGGCGGTAGTTTATAGAGTCATGCAATATGGAAACAGACCCTTTTGTCCATACTGACCATCAAGTAGTGACTTACACTCATTTTACTCTCCACGCATTCCTCTTGACTTCCCCCAGATTTTACTCCTCACCTACACATTGGCTAGTTAACGTCCCAATCCACACACCTTTAGGATGTGGAAGGGAACCAGAGCACTTTGAGAAAATGTGAGGTCACAGGGAGAACATACAAACTCCACACAGATAGTACTCATGAGCAGGTCACAGGCCCAGTGAGGCAGCAGCTCTACCTGAGCACAATTGAAAACTGAATTAATCTTTCTCAAATGGCCAAGCATGTCTAGATTAGTTCTTTAAAAATGTCCATAACACCTATTTTTTTCCCTCGCAACTACTCTGAGTCTCTTGCAAAGGAAACAGTTTGTGGGGCCTGCTGGCTTGAAACTGCCGGGTAAAGGACCACTTCTAAGTTACTACACCATAACTAGGCCATAGCCAGAGAAATGGCTGTGACTGCCAAACATTTGAATTCTTGCAAGAGTTCTACACTTTAAATGCTTTGCCCTCTGCCACCTTTCCATCTGCTTCTATGTGCAGCATAATTTTTGCCTGACCTGGCAGATTGGTTTGAAAATCCTGCTGTCGTAATGAGAAGAGAATCCTGAGTGGACTGGGCCAGGGGAGAGTGCTATGTGTTTTATTACGTACAAGCCATTTTTCTGGAAGAAAAGAAAATTATTTATACACCAGGGTACATATAATGTTATGGTATAATGGATCAACAATGCTGAATAAGACAGATTCTTTGATAGTGCATTGATTTTTCAAAAGTAATGTATCAGTCCATCAAAAGGCATTTACATTTGAATATAGCCTCAATAAGATGGAATGAAAAAAAAGCTTTCACAAGTGAGAGAAATTCATTGCCTAGAGACCTTTTATTATAGTGCTCACATCAGGAGGTTGTAGCTAATCCCTCAGATCTCATTCCATTGCTGGTTTGGCTTTCTCCCATTTCACAGCAGGCATTTACCAGAGCACATTGCGCAAAGGGCCAGTGTACTGGAGGCTGTGTTCAGATTGAAATGCCATCTATTGCCTTGTCAAATTGCTTCCCAATCTTCTCTGGTCTATTTAACCCTATTAATACAATGGTAAATACTGGAGTGAGATTAAGTATTTGAATCAAGAATATCAAACAAGCTTCTGTACCTCGGAATAAATGTACTTCAAAACCATAGTGTCTGCCCAAGAGCTACAAGGACTGGAGGAAATATGTGCAATTCATTTGGATTTAAATATTTTCTAATCAACAAAGCAATTACGTAACAAACACAAGGAAATCTGCAGATGCTGAGTATCAGAATAATACATACAAAATGCTGGAGGAACTCAGTAGGCCACGCATCATGTATGGAAAAGAGTAAACAGTTGACACTTTGGGTGCCAGTTTTTATGACGTTCCTTATTAAAAGCATGGAGAGGTTTGTGTTAAAAGTGATTGTTATCATTTTTCAGATAAGTTGCAAATAAAAAAATACACAGCCAGCATTTTATTTGCCAGAGAATTAATTAAGGTCACCCTCTGTGGAGCCTCCTTTGATACCTAGGGATGATAATATTTGCAAATTCGATAGGTTTCAATGAGATCACCCCTCATTCTTCTGTATTCCGGTGAATGCAGGTCCAGAGTCATCAAATGCTCTTCATATGACAAGCCATTCAATCCTGGAGTCATTTTCGTGAATCTCCTTTCAACCCTCTCAGTTTCAGCACATCCTTTTTAAGATAAGGGGTCCAAACCTGCTTCACTGCTGCTGCTACTCTGTGATCCAGAATCTCCGGAGAAGGCCCCAAGTCCTCAGCTTTGCTTGTTGCTCGGCAGCCGGGGCGGGGTCGAAGGGCTCGACAGAGGATGGTGCTCGGAGAGGCTGTATCGGAAGGGCTGGTCGGAGGCTCAAAGTTTTCAGACGGACTCAGAGTCCACTGTGGTCGGGTGCTTCCAATGGGGCTGCATCGGCAAGTTGGAGGCGCTTGGAGGTTCATGACAGGGAGAGTTCCTCCCTTCTGCCGCCTGCGTGAGATGATGAGTCTATCGGGACCTTGAGACTTTTTTTTAACCGTGCCCATGGTCTGCTCTTTATCAAATTATGGTATTGCTTTGCACTGTTGTAACTATATATTATAATTATGTGGTTTTGTCAGTTTTAGTCTTGGTTTGTCCTGTGTTTTCTTGTGATATCATTCTGGAGGGACGTTGTATCATTTTTTAATGCATGCATTTCTAAATGACATTAAATGAGGACTGAGTGTCCTCATAATCTAATCTAATCTAAATCTGCTCACAATATTCCAAGTGAGGCCTCACCAGTGCTTTATAAAGACTCAACATTACATTCCTGTTTTTATATCCTTGTCCTCTTGAAATGAATGCTAATATCACATTTACCTTCCTCACTGCAGACTCAAACTGCAAATTAACCTTCAGGGAATACTGCACACCCTTTGCACCTCAGATTTTTGTATTTTCTCTCTATTTAGAAAATAGTCAACCCTTTCATTTCTTATATCAAAGTGCATGATCATACATTTCCTGACACTGTATTCCATCTGACACTTCTTTGTCCATTCTCCTAATCTGTCTGTCCTTCTGTAGCCTCTCTACTTCCTCAAAACTATCTGCCCCTCCACCTATCTTCATATCATTTGCAAACTTTGCAATAAAGCCATCAATTCCACTATTGATATATAATGTAAAAAGACCTTGGTGGAACACAACTAGTCACTGGCAGCCAATCAGAAAAGTCCCCCTTTGTTCCATCTCTTTGCCTCCTGCCAATCAGGCACTGGTTTATCTTTGCAAGAATCTTTCCTGTAATAATATGGGCTTGTACCTTATTAAATAGTCTCATGTGTTGCAACTTATCAAAGACCTTCTGAAAATACAAGTACACAACATCAACCAATTCTCCTTTGTCTATCCTGCCTGTTGTTTCTTCAAAGAATTCCAACAAATTTGTCAGACAAGAATTTTCCTTGAGGAAACTATGCTGACTATGGCTTATTTTATCATGTGCCTCCAAGTATGCTGAGACCTCATTCTTAATAATCGACTCCAACATCTTCCCAACCACTGAGGTCAGACTAACTGGCCTATAGTTTCCTTTTTTCTGTCTTTCTCCCTTCTTGAAGAGTAGAGTGACATTTGCAATTTTCCAGTCTTTTGGAACCATTCCAGAATCGAATGGTTTTTCAAAGATCATTACCAATAACTCCATAATCTCTTCAGCCACCTCTTTAAGAACACTGGTGTGTACACCATCTGGCCCAGGTGTCTGATCTACCTTCAGACCTTTCAGTTTCCTAAGAACCTTCTCTCTCGCAACGGTAGTTTCACACACATCATGACCCCTGACACCTGGAACTTCCACCATACTGCAAGTGTCTTCCACAGTGAAGACTGATGCGAGATACTTATTCAGTCCATCCACCATTTCCCTGTCCCCCATTACTATTTTTACCCTCCGGTTCTGTCGGCTGCTTTAGTCTAGGGAAGACGATCTCTGGCCCTGTCAAACGTGTGAAATCTGAGGTGCAGAACCTCCCATTTGTGTGGATGCTGTGTGGTGTGTTACCCCGTTACAAATCAGTACCATGACATAACAGACAGGCCACCATATGCAACTAAATGATTTAGCTTTATAATTCGTAATTTGTCTAAAGGGTTAGTAAAGAAAAAAATAAAAGGAAAGGACCTATTTTACTGAAACAGTCTAAAGTTCACAAGCAGGAGCTCCCAGTTTCCCTTTCACCGATCCTCCGTCGATTTCCCTGGGCTTCGTTGACTCCCAGACCCACTCCAAGTCCACTCCATCCTGTTGTCTATGATCTCCCCCTTTTGGAGTCTTCTCTCTCCATCTCTTGCCGAACAAAAGACCGAGGTCACCCTTGTGTCAGGCACTCTTTATCCCTCACCATAACCCAAACACTACAGAAAGACCATTATGTTAGGAATGATTCTACAGAAAAAACCATTACCTTAACAGTGAAACCTTTTCCAGGGTGTTACATTACCACATCAGCATTGTCTCATATCTATTCTCACCTCTCTTTTACACTATATGTATCTGAAGAAACATTTGATATCTTCTTTAATATTATTGGCTACCTTACATTCATATTCCATCTTTACCTTCTTAATGACCTTTTTCATTGCCTTCTGATGGTTTTTACAAGCTTCCCAATCCTCTAGCTTCCCACTATTTTTTGCTATATAATATGCCCTCTCTTTAGCTTTTATGTTGGCTTTGACTTCTCTTGTTAGCCACGGTTGTGTCATCTTTCCTTTAGAATACTTCTTCCTCTTTGGGATGTATATATCCTGTGCCTTCCATATTGCTTCCAGAAATTCCAGCCATTGCTGCTCTCCCATCATCCCCGCCAGTGTTCTTTTCTGATCAGTTCTGGCCAACACCTTTCCCATGTCTCTGTAATTCCTTTAACTCCACTGTAACACTGTTAAATCTGACTTTAGCTCCTCCTTCTCAAATTTCAGGGTGATTTCAATAATATTATGATCACTTACCCCTAAGGGTTCATTTACCTTAAAGTCTCTAATCAATTCCAGTTCATTCCGCAACACCCAACCCAGAATATCTGATCCCCTAGTGAGCTGAACCACAAGCTGCTCTAAAAAGCCATCTCATAGGCACTCTAGAAATTCCCTCTCCTGGAATCCAGCACCAACCTGATTTTTCCAATCTACCTGCATATTGAAATCCCCCATGACAATATTAACATTGCCCTTTTGGCACGCATTTTCTGTCTCCCACTGCAATTTGTAGACCACATCCTTACTATTGTTTGGGGGTCTGCATTCAACTCTTAAGGTTTTTTTCCACCCTTGCAGTTCCTAGGCTTTATCTACAATGATTCAAAGCCTTCCGACCCTATGTCACCTCTTTCTAATGATTTTATTTCTTTTTTTACCAACAGAGCAATGCTGTGGCCTCTGCCTTCTTGCCTGTCCACTGCACAGTGGTCCATGTGAGCTTGATTTCAACATATAAGTGAAGTTTGGATTGTAGGGATATGGAGAGCTATGGTCCTGGTGCAGGTTGATGGGAGTGGGCAGTTTAAATGGTTAGGGCTGAAGAGCCTGATTCTCTGCTGTATTTCTCAATGACCGTACTAAATGACAGCCCATTTTCCCAGCTGATGCAGATCTCTCTGCAAGCCATGATAGTCCTCCTCGCTGTCCACGGCATCTTCAGTCTTGGTGTCATCTGCAAATTTGCTGATCCAGTTAACCACATTATCATCCAGGTCATTGATATAGATGACAAAAAGTATTCCCCCCCCAAAGTAATTGATTGCATAAGTATTCACCACCTTCAAGTCAGTATTTAGTAGATGTACCTTTGGCAGCAATTACAGCCTTGAGTCTGTGTGGATAGGTCTCTATTAGCTTTGCACATCTGGACACTGCAATTTTTCTCCATTCGTCTTTACAAAACTGCTCAAGCTCTGTCAGATTGCATGGGGGTCATGAGTAAGCAGCCCTTTTCAAGTCCAGCCACAAATTCTCAAATGGACTGAAGTCTGGACTCTAACTTTGCCACTCCAGGACATTAACTTTGTTGTTTTTAAGCCATTCCTGTGTAGCTTTGGCTTTATGCTTGGGATCATTGTCTTGCTGGAAGACAAATCTTCTCCCAAGTTGCATTTCTCTTGCAGACTGCATCAGTTTCCCTCCAGGATTTCCCTGTATTTTGCTGTATTCATTTTACGCTCTACCTTCACAAGCTTTCCAGGGCCTGCTGCAGTGAAGCATCCCCACAGCATGATGCAGCCACCACCATGCTTCACGGTAGGGATGGTGTGTTTTTGATGATGTGCAGTGTTTGGTTTATGCCAAACATAGCATTTACTCTGATGGCCAAAAAGCTCAATTGTGGTTTCATCAGACCATAGAACCTTTTCCAGCTGACCTCAGAGTCTCCCACATGCCTTTTGGCAAACTCTAGCTGAGATTTCATGTGAGTTTTTTTCCAACAGTGGCTTTCTCTTTGCCATTCTCCCATAAAGCTGTAATTGGCAAAGCACACAGACAACAGTTGTTGTATGCGCAGTCTCTCCCATCTCAACCACTGAAGCTTGTAACTCCTCCGGACTTGTCGCAGGTCTCTTGGTAGCCTCCCTCACTATTCCCCTTCTTGCACGGTCACTCAGTTTTTGAGAACAGCCTGCTCTAGACAGATTTACAGCTGTGCCATATTCTTTCCATTTCTTGGTTATTGACTGAACTGTACTCCAAGGGATATTCAGTGACTTGAAAGTGTCCTTGTATCCATCTCCTGACTTGTGCTTTTTAATAACTTTTGTGCGGAGTTGCTTGGAGTATTCTTTTGTCTTCATGGTGTAGTGTTTTCCAAGATACTGACTCACTAGCAGGTGTATTTTCCAGGTACAGGTGTATTTTTACGACAGTCAATTGAAACACCTTGACTGCACACAGGTCTCCAAAAACAGATCTCCATTTAACTTATTATGTGACTTCTAAAAACAATTGGCTGCACCAGTGATGTCATATTAAAGGGAGTGAATACTCATGCTATCAATTATTTTGTGTTTTATATTTGTAATTAATTTAGATCACTTTGTAGAGATTTGTTTTCACTTCAACAAGAGAGAGTCTTTTTCTATTGATCAGTATCAAAAAATCCAAATTAAATCCACTGTGGATCAATGTTGTAAAACAATAAAACATGAAAACTTCCAAGGGGGTGAATACTTTTTATAGGCACTGTAGATAGACAAACGACAAAGGACCCAGAACAGATTCGCTACACCCCAATCTTGGTGTCATCTGCGAATTTGTTGATCCAGTTAATCACGTTATCATTCAGATCATTGATATAGATGACAAACAACAAAGGGGATGTAACTGTCTACTACCACTCTCTGGCTTCTCCCACAAAGCCAATGTCTAACCCAATTTACTACCTCATTTAAATACTGAGTGACTGAAAATTCTTGACCAACCTCCCATAGGGACCTTGTCAAATGCCTTTCTAAAGTCCATGTACACAGCATCCACTGACTTGCCTTCATCAGCTTTCCTGTGTAAATTCCTCAGAAAACTCTATAAGATTGGTTAGACAAAATCCTTTGGTTATTCAGGATAGCCATGCTGGCTATCCTTAATCAGTCTATGTCTATCCAAATACTTAGAATATCTTCCAATAACCTTCCCACAACTGAGGTCACACTCACTGGCTTATACTTTCCTGGTTTTTGTTTTGAGCCGTTTTTTAAACAGCGGAATAACATTGGAAACCCTCCACTCCTCCGGCACCTCTCATGTCACTAAGGATATTTCAAATATCTCCACTAGGACCCTGGCCCTGGTCCGAGGGAAGACCTTGTCAGGCTCTGCAGATTTATCCACCCTGATTTGCCTCAGGACAGCAAACACCTCCTCCTCTATCATCGGTACAGGCTCCATGAAGTTGATGCCACTTTACCTCACTTCTATAGATTCTGTCTGTCGCTTGAGCAAACAACGATGCAAAGAATGCATTTAAGATCTCCCCCATCTGTTTTGACTCCACGCATGAATTACCATTCTGGTCTTCCAGAGGACCAATTTTGTCCCTTGCAATCCTTTTGCTCTGAACATACTTGTAGAATCCCTAAGGATTCTCCTTCCCCTTGACTCCTCAAGTAATTTCATGCCTTCTTTTAGCCTTCCTGATTTCTTTCTTAAGTGTTCTCTTGCATTTCTTGTACTCCATAAGCACCTCATTAGACTATAAGACTATAAGAGATAGGAGCAGAATCAGGCTGAATCTCCTTCGCCATTCAATCATGGATCCCAGGCCCTACTCAACGCCATACAGCTGCCTTCTCGCCATACCCTTTGATGCCTGACCGATCAGGAATCTATCAACTTCTGCCTTAAATATACCCACAGACTTGGCCTCCACCGCAGTCTGTGGCAGAGCATTCCATAGACTCACTGCTCTCTGGCTAAAAAAATTCCTCCTTACCTCCATTCCAAAAGGTTGCCCCTCAATTCTGAGGCCGTGCCCTCTTGTTCTGGATGGGAAACATTCTCTCCACATCCATCTTACCTAGTCCTTTCAATACTCAGTAGGTTTCCTCCACGTTCTTCAAAATTCCAGTCAGTACAGGCCCCTAGCTCCCAAACACTCCTCACATGTTAACCCCGTCATTCCCAGACTCATCCTCATGAACCTCCTCTGGACTCTCTCCAATGACAACACATCCTTTCTGAGATATGGGGCCCAAAACTGTTCACAATACTCTAAGTGCGGCCTGACTAGCTTCTTATAAAGGCTCAGCATTATCTCCTTGTTTTCATATTCTATTCCCCTTGAAGTAAATTCCAACATTGCATTTGCCTTCTTTACTACAGAGTCAACCTGTACATTAACCTGATGGGAGTATTGCACGAGGACTCCCAAGTCCCTCTGCACCTCTGATGTTTGAACCCTCTCCTCATTTAGATAATAGTCCACACTATTGTTCCTTTTACCAAAATGCATTATCATACATTTCCCAACACTGTATTCCATCTGCCACATTTTCACCCATTCTTCCAATTTGTCTAAGTCCTGCTGCAATCACATTGCTTCCTCAGCACTATCTACCCCTCCACCTATCTTCATATCATCCGCAAACTTTGCCACAAAGCCATCAGTTCCATTATCTAAATCATTGACAAATAATGTGATAAGCAGCTGTCCTAATACTGACCCCTGAGGAACACCAATAGTCACCAGCAGCCAACCAGAAAAGGCCCCTTTTATTCCCACTTGTTACTTCCTCAAAGAACTCTAACAGATTTGTCAGGCAGGTATTCCCTTTACAGAAATTATGTTGACTTTGACTTATTTTATCATTAGTCTCCAAGTACCCCGAAATCTCATCCTTAATAATAGACTCCAACACTTTCGCAACCACTGAGGTTAGACGAACTGTCCTTTCTTTTGCCTTCCTCCCTTCTTAAAGAGTGGAGTGATACTTGCAATCTTCCAGTCCTCCGGGACCATGCCAGAATCAGGTGGTTCTTGAAAGATCATGACCAGTGCATCCGTTATCTCTTCAGCAATCTCCCTCAGGAGACTGGGGTGTAGTACATCTGGTCCAGGTGACTTACCCACCTTAAGACCTTTCAGTTTGCCTAGCTCTTTTTCCTTTGTAATAGCAATGGCACTCACTCCTGCTCCCTGACACTCACGGACCTCTGGCACACTGCTAGTGTCTTCCACAGTGATGACAGATACAAAGTACCCGTTAAGTTCATCTGCCATTTCTTTGTCCCCCATTTTCCAGTGGTCCAACATCAACTCTTACCTCCCTTTTACTATTTATGTAACTGAAACAAATTTTGGTATCCTGCTTTATATTATCGGCTAGTTTGCCCTCATAGTTCATCTTTTCCTTTTTTATAGCTTTTTGGTTGCCTTTTGTTGGACTTCAAAAGCTTCTCAATCATCCAACTTCCCACTCACTTTTGCTACCTTATATGCCTTTTCCTTGGCTTTTATGCAGTCTTTAACTTCCTTTGTCAACCACAGCTGCCTGCTCCTGCTATTTGAGAACTTCTTCCTCTGTGGGACATATGTATCCTTCACCTTGTGAACTATTCCCAGAAACTTCAGCCAGCTCTGCTCTGCCGTCATCCCCACCAGTATCCTCCTCCAATCCACCTGGGCAAGCTCCTCTCTCGTGCCTCTGTAATTCCCTTTATTCCATTGCGATACTGATACATCTGACTTGTGTTGATCCCTCTCCAACTGCAGTATGAATTCAATCATATTATGATCTATCACAACCACGGATTCGGCAGCACATCAGATTCGGCACTTTCGCTCATGAATATGCACGTGTCAGCTAATTTTTATTTCATTGTGATTGTATTTAACTCCATTCATTCCGTCATAGTATTTGTCGAGACTTGGACATAGCTACGCTTCATTATCTGCATTCCGCCTTGCCTGAGCAATTGGACAGTCAAAGTGCGGACCATCATCCTCGACCTCAAGGGATAGCCACGACGATTACAAAACACTGAATCTAAGATAGCCTTCCCCCAATTAGGCTCAAGGGCAAGCTGCTCTAAAAACCCATCTCACAGGCACTCAACAAATTCCCTCTCTTGTGTTCACACACCAAACCTGATTTTCTCAATCCCCTTGCATATTGAAGTCTCCCATTACTATTGTGACATTACCCTTATTACATGCCTTTTCCAGCTCCCTTTGCAGTCTCAACCCCACATCTTGGCTACTGTTTGCAAGCCTATATATGATTCCCATAATGGCTTTTTTTATCCTTGCTATTTCTTAACTCCACTCACAGAGGTTCGACATTCTCTGACCCTATGTCACTCTTTTCTAATTCCATCTCTTACCATTTGAGTGTTTTAGTCAACAGCTCTGTTTGGCCGAGTGTTTATTGTTTTCTTTTCCCTTTAACACTGTTCACACTAAAGTCTGTGAAATATCAACCTGCTTCAGTGTCTCTCACTCCGCACTTGGGCCAGATCCGAACCAAGTGACATGATCACTGCCTACCAAGTGTTCCTTTACGTTAAGCTCCCTAATAAGATCTGTGTTACTACAAAACCTTCTCCATGGATTGTCACCTTGTCGCGGTGGAGAAGCTTGTGTGGTCCTGTGATTCCGCGAGCAAGGCCGTCTGGAGCTATGCTCCTGGTAGGGTCACCCATGGCGGTAAGGTCGAGAGTGAGGTCCCTTACAAAGAACAATCCAACCAAGACCTCAACGGTGGAACAGGCGGACGAAGTTACTTCGAACTCAACAGCTGTGAAGGCGGATGAAGGCTGCAACAAATCCATCAGCTCCAATCGTCGTGGTTTCCATGCCATTGGAGTCAGTTGGTTGATTTGTGAAGTATCGTGTGCTTCTTGGAGTGCAACATCACGTACACATTAAACAAATACACGCACAGGCGTCTTTGCTCTTTGGGCCACTTCTTCAGAATGAAGACCATCATCCTCGACCTCAAGGGATAGGCACGACGATTACAAAACATTGAATCTAAAAAAGCCTTCCCCCAATTAGGCTCAAGGGCAAGCTGCTCTAAAAACCCATCTCATAGGCACTCAACAAATTCCCTCTCTTGTGTTCACACACCAAACCTGATTTTCTCAATCCCCTTGCATATTGAAGTCTCCCATTACTATTGTGACATTACCCTTATTACATGCCTTTTCCAGCTCCCTTTGCAGTCTCAACCCCACATCTTGGCTACTGTTTGCAAGCCTATATATGATTCCCATAATGGCTTTTTTTATCCTTGCTATTTCTTAACTCCACTCACAGAGGTTCGACATTCTCTGACCCTATGTCACTCTTTTCTAATTCCATCTCTTACCAACAGAGCCACACCACCGCCTGTGCCTTCCTGCCTGTCCTTTCAATACAAAGTATATCCTTTAATGTTAAGCTCCCAACTCTGACCTTCTTTCATCCACGGTTCAGTGATGCCCACAATGTCATACCAACCAATTTCTAATTGTGTCACAAGTTCATTCACCTTATTCTGAATGCTACACACATTTAAATACAGTACCTTCAGTCCTGCATTCTTCGCCCTTTTGAACTTTGCTTCTGTGATCCAATTTAATTCTTTGCTCTGTCTGCATTTATACTCACTTATTGGCTTGTCCTTCATTACATTCATGTTACACCCATCATCTACTTGTAAACCTGCTGGCTTATCCTCAGCTCTATCATCATGGTAACCTTTGATGCAATGTCCAGTCAAGAACCTATCAATCTCTGCTTTAAATACACCCAATGACCTGGCCTCCACAGCTTCCTGTGGTAACAAATTCCACAAATTCACTACCCTCTGGCTAAAAAAATTTCTCCACATCGCTGTATTAAATGGATGCCCTTCTATCCTGAGGTTGTGCCCTCTTGTATTAGACTCCCTCACCATGAGAAACATCCTTTCCACATCTACTCTGTTGAGACTTTTCAACATTCGAAAGGTTTCAATGAGATCACCCCTCATCTTTATAATTTCCAGTGAGTACAGAGCCAAAGCCATCAAATGTTTCTTGTATGATAACCCTTCACTCCTGGAATCATCCTTGTGAACCTTCTCTGGACCCTCTCCAATGTCAGCACATATTTTCTAAGATGAGGGGCCCAAAACTGTTCACAATACTCAAGGTGAGGCCTCACCAGTGCCTTATAAAGCCTCAGCATCACATCCTTGCTCTTGTATTCTAGACCTCTTGAAATGAATGCTAACATGGCATTTGTCTTCCTCACCACCAACTCAACCTGCAAGTTAACCTTTAGGATGTTCTGCACAAGGACTCCCAAGTCCCTTTGCATCTCAGATTTTTGGATTTTCTCTAAACAGAAGAAAGTGCATGGCCATGTATTTTCCAATATTCTATTTTACGTGCCACCTCCTTGCACATTTTCCTAATCTGTCTAAGCCCTTCTTGTTTCTTCAACACTACCTGCCATTCCACCAATCTTCATATCATCTGCAAAACTGGCAACAAAACCAATTATTCCATCATCTAAATCATTGATATACAGCATAAAAAGAAGCAAATTCAACACTGACCCTTACAGAACACCACTAGTCACCGGCAGCCAACCAGAAAAGGGTCCTTTTATTCCTACTCACTGCCTCCTACCAATCAGCCAATGCTCTAACCATGTTAGTAACTTTCCTGTAATACCATGGGCTCTTAACTTGGTAAGCAGCCTCATGTGTGGCACCTTGTCAAAGGCCTTCTGAAGGTCCAAATATACAACATCCACTGCATCCCCTTTATCTATCCTACTTGTAATCTCCTCAAAGATTTCCAACAGGTTCATCAGGCAGGATTGTCCCTGAAGAAAATCATGCCACCTTTGTCCTATCTGGTCCTGTGTCACCAAGTACTCTATCACCTCATCCTAAACAATTGACTCCAGCATCTTCCCAACCACTGAGGTCAGGTTAACTGATCGATCATTTCCTTTCTTAAAGAGTGGAGTGACATTCATAATTTTCCAGTCCTCTGGCACCATGCCAGAGTCCAATGATTTTTGAAAGATCATTTCTAATGCCATCACAGTCTCTAACACTACCTCTAACAGTTTCTCTAGTCTGGGTGACTTATGTATCTTTAGTTCTTTCAGCTTTGTGAGCACCTTCTCTCTTGTAACAGTAAATGCACCCACCTTTCTTCCTTCACACACTACAACATCTGACACACTGCTGGTGCCTTCCACAGTGATAACTGATACAAAACACTAATTTATTTTATCTGCTCTCTCCTTGCCCATCGTTATTATTTCTCCAGCCTCATTTTCTAGTAGTCCTATATCGATTCTCACCTCTCTTTCATTCTTTATATACTTTAAAAGGCTTTTACTATTCTCCTTAATATTGTTTATTAGCTTGCTTTCATATTTTCATCTTTCGCTCATGATTCTTTTGGTTGCTGTCTGTAGGTTTTTAAAAACTTCCCAATCCTCTATCTTCCTGCTAATTTTTGCTTCGTTGTATGCCCTCCCTTTTGTTTTTACATTAGCTTTGACTTCCCTTGTCAGACACGGTGGTATTTGAGTATTTTTTTTTCTTTTTGGAATACATCTGCCCTGCACCTTCTGCATTTTTTTCCAGAAACTCAAGCTATTGCTGCCCTGCTAACATCCCTGCCAGCAGCTCCTTCCAATTTACTTCGGCCAACTCCTCTCTCATACCACTGTAATTCCCTTTACTCCACTGAAATACTGCTACGTCAGACTTTACTTTCTCCCTATCAAATTTCAAGTTGAACTCAATCATATCATAAGCACTGTCTCCTGAGGATTCCTTTACCTGAAGCTCGCTAATCCCTAACACACAATCCAGTATAGCTGATCCCCTAGTAGGCTCAATGACAAACTGTTCTAAAAAGCTATCTCATAAGCATTCATCAAGTTCACCCTCTTGAGATCCATTACCAACCTGATTTTCCCAGTCTACCTGCATGTTAAAATCTCCCATGACTGTCATAACATTGCCCTTTTGACACAGCTTTTCTGTTTCCTGATATAATCTGTGGTCCATATCCCAGATACTGTTGGGGTGTATGGGGTGTCAGGGAGGGGTAGCACCTCTGGTGGGGGAGCATGCTGCGTCCTTTTCAAGGCGGTTAGTCCACTTTTGGTCCCCACCTGGCACTCAGCTCTCACCTGTGGCTCCCCATAGCTGTTTGCATGCGACAGCAGCCACACCTCGGGCAACGGCTTCGACAAGCCGGCTAAACCAGGTGAGGGCAGCCGACAGGTCTCAAACCCTCGGTGAGATAGGGAGTTGTCTATCCCAGCATGTGAAGACAGACTCCGGCGGATTGAGCAGACGAGACCAATGGAAGGTCCAACGGTCAAGAAGGCGGTCTCTGCAAGCATTGTGGGATGCGTAGAGCAGGACAAGGAAGTAAAGAAAGCTTTTGGCATGTAGGCCTTCATTGTAACATAAACAAGGTAAATTTAAAGGGACCCCGATCCGGACCATGACACCTTAGCCACATGTTAAACTGTATAATTTTCCTAGTTCTGGCCTCACGTGACATGGGTAGCAATCCTGAGATTACAACCCTGGCGGTCCTGCCCTTTAACTTAATGCCTAACTCCCTGAACTCCCTATGCAGAACCTCTTCATACTTCCTACCCTTGTCATTGGTACCCACATGGACCACAACTTCTGGCTGTTCACCTTCCCTCTTAAGAATGCTGAGTACTCGATCTGAGACGTTCGGATCTTGGCACCTGGGAGCCAACATACCATCCAGGAATCTCTTTCTCACCTGCAGAAGCTCCTGGCTGTTCCCCTAACTAACGAATTCCCGATCACCATAACATGCCTCTTCTCCCCCTTCCTTTCTGATTCACAGAGGCAGACTCAGTGCCAGAGACCCAACCACTGTGACTCTCCTCTTTATGAGATATTTTCCTTATGGTTAACCATAGGATGCACTCCTTAGGCATTTTCTGTAAAACCATGAAAGTAAGTGGGTCCAACAGTATTAATCACTAAGAAGTGATTTGCTCCGGAGGCCGGCTGGTGGCGCAATGGCATCAGTGCCGGACTCCAGAGCGAAGGCTCATGAGTTCGAATCCAAGTCAGGCTACCCCCCCGAAGCACGCTTTCCATCCGTGCTGGGTTGAGCGTCGAGCTAGCCACTCGGCCTCGAAAAAAAGAGGGTCCAGTCAGGAAAGTTCATATCGTGACCCGGTTAATCTGAAGGGAGACCAATCCTGACACCACGCGCCAGACAAGAATGGCTGACTGTCTGGTGCGACACGCTAAAAGAAAAATTTAAAAAATAAAAAAAAACTAACTAAGAAGTGAACAATCAAAAGATTTGATTTGGCAATAAAAGAGATAATATTTTAGGAATTACACCAATGACGGAAATAGAAGTGTCAGATTCTGTCGCTCACCAGTTCAATGGGAAATTGTTTGGCAATGAAGAATGGTTCTAACAAATCTGGAAGGGCATTTCCACATCCCAGAAGTAAAGCAAAGAGGCTTCAGTTGAGTAGAAGGACAGGATGAAAGTAAAAACAGATTAATTAGATGCAGTAAGTGAAATAATCTTATTCAAGTACATGGCGCTGGGAGTGAGGCTTGATACCACATTAAGTTAAAATTCAACAGCCTACCAGAAATGATTAATAACCAGGAAATAGAAGAGATTACTTCATAGTTACATTTGTTGTAATGGAAGTTATGGCCAAAAATAATATTTGGACCTGGAAAAATTTAGATAAGTAACTTTTGGGAATTGAGTGAAGAGCATGACAGGATTGGGTTGAGGGCAGGCAACACAACAATAACCTGCTTTTGTTTAAAGGACCAGGTTAAAAGAATAATGTTCCTGCTTGTTGCCACAGGCAGAGTAGCTGACTATCATATAATGTACATCAGGTGGCAGTGTCCATGATCTCCCAGCCATTTAAGCTGATGCAGCATGACAACATGGAAATAATATACACCACCAGGAGGGAGGAGGAAACAGCACAGAGCCATAGAGAAACTGATGATAATCAAATTGTTTTAAAGACTCAAAAGCATCTAGGATTCAGAATCATATTTACATTATTTGAAAATAAATAATCTGATATTTGAAGAACAATAGGTAGGAAGGTCATTGATGACAACAGAAGAAATCAAAAGATTGGCCTTGGCTATGAATGGGGTTAGTGGAGTGCAAGATGCCAGAGAGGTTCTTTAAGGCTGAAATATTATAGGGAATCAGGAAATGGCAGATGTGTTAAATGAATTCTTCACAAATTCCATTTCCCAGTCAAAATGTCTCAAGAATTTATAACATATGTTGAGGTCAGTACAGCAAGTATTCAGGGAAAAAAACCTGAAAGCATTAAAGGGCAAATATTTGGACTAGGTAATTTTACTCCTCAATTATTGCTGGTAGAAAAATTAACCTACTCTGGGTAGTGTGTTACTTTGAGCTCTATGGTCCAACTAGATATAATACTGATCTGGAGATTTGTGACCAAGTATACAAAATAATTCGGCTAACTATTTGATAGGTTCAAATTATTTTAATAGACATATTTGCTCTGATATTCAGACTTTCATGGTATTAGAAACAGACTTTACTACTTGAAATTATTTTTCAGTCATGTTTAACAATTGAAGCACCAGATAGGTTTACAGATTGATTGCACATTAAATGGTTTCATCATAGAACAGTTTCGACAATACAACCACATCACATATTATTGTTTTGGAAATCTGTTAAAAGGATTTCATACTCTGATCATGCTGTTCCTAAAATGAGCTGGATAAAGTTTATAAACATCATTCAAGGTTAAACTTTCTACTTCATTGTAGCTCTCATAAAGGTTGTGAGAACAATTAAGCATTTTTATTGTCTGTCATTATATGTAGACTTGAAAACCAGCCTGGAAAATTAATGGTTCTTGTTTAGGTGCATTAAACATTAGGCTCACGGCAGGCCAAGGAACAATTTATTTGTAGGATTGCTGCTGGAGAAATCAATAATGCACCAAGAAAAGTTTTTATTCTATATTTTGTACTACTGCACAGAATCTGAGGTGTGTGTCATCGCCCTCTGCTGGTGCTGATGGGAGAGGCTGGAGTTTACCTGGCATAAGGGCTGTAGACGGCGAGTTGTTGATAGGAGAGGATGGTCAGCAGGATGGGACGAGTAAGTAGAGGAATTGGACTTCAATCTCCCACTGCTACAGTCAGAAGTTCCCATCTGCTTCAAAAGGGCATCAATCATACCAGTGCCCAAGAAGAGCAGGATGAGCTGCCTCAATGCCTGTTGCCCAGTGGCACTTGCATCTACTGTGATGAAATGATTTGAGAGGTTGGTCATGGTCAGAATCAATTCTTGAAGGACCTGGACCCGCTGCAATCTGTTTTTCACCACAATAGGTCAACAGCAAATGCAATTTCACTGGCTCTCCACTCAACGTTGGTCTACCTAAACAACAGCAATACCTACATCAGGCTGCTGTTTATTGACTACAGTTCAGTGTTCAACACCATCATCCTCTCAGTTCTAATCAACAAGTTCCAAAGCCTGGGCCACTGTACCTCCCTCTGCAAATGGATCCTTAACTTCCTCAGCAGGAAACCGCAGTCAGTGCAGATCGGAAATAATATCTCCTCACTGACAACCAACACTGGTGAACCTCAAGGAAGTGTACTTCGCCAACTGCTCCACTCTCTGACATTCACATGTAGGTCAATAATAAAAGCATTGCTAATATCATAAAATCTTGCTTCAACATCTAGTCAGTCTCTGTACTGTTGGACTGCAAGTTCAGGGATCAGGCATTCTGTGTATTGTGAGGGGTAGGATTAGAGGTAAGTGTTACATACCTCATGGATATCTTGTGACTGTCTTGTGAGGGTGATGTAATGGTCTTACGGAGGTCACATGATGTAATTTTCCCGCCAGTGAGATCACATGATGACTGTTCTCAACAGGTATATAAAAGGGAGACCCCTGGTGACGCAGTTAGGGTTTTCAGTTTAGTTTTGTGTTAGATACCCTGTTTTTGCTGCGTATTTGGCTAATGACGCAGTTTTGTTTTAAAGTGGAGTTCTACTTTCTATCATAAGTAGTATTGGAGGGCGAAGACCTTACCAAAATTTAGGAATTCTCCGGGTCGAGTAAAGTTGGTGTCGTTCGGCAGTTTCGTAAAGGATCGACCTCATTGATTCTTCGGTCAAGAGATAGAGACCTGCATCTGAGATAACTCCTGCCAAAAGAGCAAGGAAGATCGTGCAAGGTTTGCTCGCCAGGAAAAAGGTCAGTTCCTTTTAAGCCATTTATCTCTGTCGTCGTGAATCCTGTGGACAAGGCAGGTTCCGGCTGGGATCAGCAGTAGCTACATGTCTTCGAGGAATTCTTTACTTCAGGAAAGTCTCTCCTAATTGACTGCATAAATCTCTTGGACTTTCAAATTTACCATTCTAAGAACTGTGTTTGAATTTACCACTTTAAAAACTGTTTTCGCCTTTACCCTTTTAAGAACTGTTCCAGAGTTGCCATATAGCAGTTAACTTCCAGTTAAGTTAGTCGTTTAAATACATTTCACTATTTTTGAGCAAAGTTCAATAAATCTTTGTTTGTTTTTATAAAACCTGACTCAATTCTATATTCATTGTTGCCGGTCCCAGAGTAAGTGTCTGTAGACGGTCATGGGAAGGAATAGCCCATTCTGCAGCTCACTGGAGTTTCATTTGAGTGCTGCTTCACAGGGCAGTCTGCAGAAGAAGGTTAACAGGTGCCACGGAAGCTTGTATAAAATGGCATGGAGCATGGCTGCATCTGTCTCCAGTGTGGCAACAGATTATGTGCAGACTCTGAAGTAAGTTCATCTTTTTATGAATGGATGTGTTGGGCAAATCTATTTCAGCTCTCACAGATGGAACTGCCTTGCTTCACCTGATCATTACATCTCAGTACAAGCTGTGGTGGCAGTTCTCCAATCCTTTGGAAGTGTTGGGAGGGCTCCAAACACCTCACTGCAGCCCACTAATGTTAGGTTGGTCCAGGAAAATCTCTGCAGAGCTCTAGCCTCCTGTCTTCTCTCAGGGTCTGTCACTCCCAGACCTGTTCATCTGTCACCCCACACTGTTATCCATCAGCCAGACCATACTGAGAACCCAGATATAAATAGTTGCATCCAAGGGTATACATTTCACGTCTGAATAGTAGTCATAGAGTCATAGAACACTACAGCACAGAGACAGGCCTTTCCAGTCTGTGCCGAATCATTAATCTGCCTAGTTCCATTGACATACAGCTGGACCATAGACCTCTATATCCTGACCATCCATGTAACCATCCAAATTTCTCTTAAATGTTGAAAACGACCCTGCATTCACCACTTGCGCTGGCAGTTCATTTCAAACTCTCACTACCTTTTGATTGAAGAAGTTTCTCCTCATGTTCCCCTTAAACTTCTCACCTTTCACCCTTAACCCATAACCTCTAGTTGTAGTCTCATCCAACCTCAGTGGAAAAAGCCTGCTTGCATTTACCCTATCTATACAGCTCATTCCGGCTGGTGGCGTAGTGGCATCAGTGCCGGACTTCAGAGCGAAGGCTCACGAGTTCAAATCCAGCAGGCTCCCTTGTATGCTTGCCATTCGTGCTGGGTTGAGCGTCGAGCTAGCGACTCGACCTCGTAAAAATAAGAAAGCCTGCTAAAAAAAAATGACGTCATGACGGCGTCCCGATGACTCCACTCAGAGTTAAGGGCTTTCTTCTTCTTCTTCTTCTATACACCTCATAATTTTGCTTACCTCTATCAAATCTCTCCTCGTTCTCCTGTGCTCTAGGGAATAAAGTCCAAACCAGTTCAACCGTTCCCTATAACTCAGATCCTCATGTCCCAGTATGCCTTTAAATAATTTACTCACTCAGTTTTACTTCAAGCTCCCTCTATCCAATCCCTTTGACCTTCCCTCAACATTCCTCCATTCCCCAATCTGTTGCCTAGCACACATCCCAGCACCTGACCAATGCACACCCACCTACCCTAATAACTGACCCCACCTTGCACCACATAGCTCGACCAACCCCCAATTTCAACTGATGATTGGATGTCTCTGCTCACCAAACCCAATCCCATCATTTATCGTTTTTTGATCCCTGGCTATCAAACACCTCCAATTCCACCAGGCCTCATCCAACTTTTCCAAATAACAGCCCAATCACCAGTTCCCCACAACCAGCACATTCCTGCATCTGTCTCTGCACAATACCAGCTCAAAATCTGCTGCTGCCCTCCTGATATTCTTCACAAGTTCTGCACTGGCAGAGCAGCAGCTGAATAACATGCCTTTCTCCCCAAATCCTGTGCCTAGAGTCTTCTAGTATTTCTTCAAATGGCAAATGACATGAGTGTTTCTGTGCTGTCCCACCTTATGACTCAGTGATACATAAAATGAATGAGACAGAACTGACAGTGCAGGTATTGGTAGCTGGAGACAATTTTCTTGCTGCTCCACTTGGCTTTCTCTCTGTCAAACATATGGCTTCAATTTTTGTCCCACTCTAATCTGATGTCCAGTTAATATTGAGCAGATGGACAGTAAAGCCCATCCAATCTGTGAATGATGAATACACTTATGCCCTAAATAAATTTGTCATTCAGCACTAGTCTCTCTAGGTTGTTACACACCTATTTCCCACCAGGAATTTGAATTAAACTGAAAAGCGTGACATTGAAAATATGGGTTCTGATACTCAGCAGTGGAGAATGTGAGTATTATTGAGCATAAAAGCCAAGAAGGTTGGCTTTCACAATAAAATTTAGATAAAGGGACAGAAAGTATCTCTGAATGGGAACAGTGATCAAACCATCTATTATATCTGAGAGTAATCTCCTTTAAATACGCACTAATCTCCTATCATGTATATCAATGATAGCTACAGTGGGGCCACACTGCTATCTACTGATCAGATCCAGCTGTGCTAGAACTAAACTACCTTTGTAAAGATCTTTAGACTTCAGTTTTGTGAAGCAAAATAGCAGCAGGTTCCTGCTGCCTCCTACTTCTCAAATCACCACCATCCCACCTAGGTATGGGTGGATCCCTAGCTCACTGCCATTGCCATAAGCCTCATCATATTTCTTTGTCATCACATTCCCTAATCTAATGGAACCTGGCCTCACTCTCATTGGGTTCTGGTGTCGAGTAAGTAGGTGATGTAGCCTATATGTCAGAGCCAACTACGTGCAACTGATGTCATTAGCTTGGGAAAGACACTCGCATTGTTGTCTATCCTACCAGTGGATATAGAGAACTTTCCAGCAATTGCTTTGATTGCACTTTTCTATTTCTTTGAGGTTTCTCCTATATGTTCAACATTCTCTCAGTCACCACTTTCTAAGGCACCTCCTGTACTAATAAAGTGGCCATTCAGTGTATGTTCATGGTCTTCTGCTGCTGTAGCCCACCCACTTTGAGCTTCAACAGGTAGTGCATCCAGAGATGCACTTCTACACACCATTGTTGTAATGCATAGTTATTTGAGTTACTGTCATAGAGTCAGAGAAAATTACAGCATATAAACAGGTTCTTTGGCTCATCTAGTCTGTGCCAAACTATTCATCTGCCTAGTTCCTTCGACCTTCGCCTGGACTATAGTCCTTCATGCCTCTCCAATCCATGGACCTATCCAAATTTCTCTTAAATGTCAACATCAACCCTATAACCACCACTTGTACTGGCACTTCATTCTATACTTTCACCACCCTCTGAGTGATGAAGTTGACCCTCATGTTCCCCTTAAATATTTCATCTTTCACACTTAACTCATGACCTCTAGTTGTAGTCTCACCAATCTCAGTGGAAAAAGCCTGCTTGCATTTACCCCTCATAATTTTGTATACATCCATCTAATTTCCCCTCAGTCTTTTACGTTCAAGGGGATAAAATCCTAACCTATTCAACCTTTTCCTATAACTCAGGTCCTCCAGTACCAACAACATCCTTGTAAATTTTCTCTGCACTCTTTCAGTCTTATTTACATCTTTCCTGTAGGTAGGTTACTAGAACTGGCAAACAATACTCCAAATTAGGCCTCAGCAACCCCTTATACAATTTCAATATAACAGCCTAACTCCTGTACTCAATACTTTGATTTATGAAGGCCTACATGCCAAAAGCTTTCTTTACTTCCTTATCTACCTGTGGATCCACTTTCAAGGAATTATGATCTGTATTTCCAGATCCAGACCCCTTTTTTTCTATCACACTCCTCAGTGCCCTACCGTTCAGTGTTTAAGACCTACTCTGGTTGGTCCTCCCAAAGTGAAACACCTCACACTTGTCTGTATTAAATTCCATCTGCCATTTCTCAGCCCACTTTTCTATCTCGTCCAGATCCCACTGCAAGCTTTGATAGCTTTCCTCATTGTCCACTACTCCCCAACCCTGGAGTCATCGGCAAATTTGCTGATCCAGTTTACCACATTATCATCCAGATCATTGATATAGATGATGAACAAGAATGAACCCAACGCCAATCCCTGTGGCACACCACTAGTCACCTTTTTGTCGGCTAAACTAGTCTGACCTCTTTCATTGACAAGGTGTTTTCGCCCACAGAAGTGCTACTCATTGGATGTTTTTGTTTTTCACACCATTCTCTGTAAACTCCAGAGACTGCTGTGCATGAAAATCCAGGAGACCATCAGTTTCTGCGATATTTAACCATCCTATCTGTCTCCAACAACTATTCCACAGTCAAAATCACTTAGATCACGTCTACTCCCCATTCTAATGTTTGATCTTTTGACCATGTCTGTCTAAATGTCTGTATCTTGTTTTACGGCGGTTGGCATCCAGCTTAATGGTGCATTACCACCACCCTCTGCTCCAGAATGTGCACTAGACATATATTCTAAATCCCTTCACCCAATCACACGCGCGTGTGCGCACACACACACACACACACACACACACACACAAACCTACACTTCACCCTCCCATCTTTGACCATCATAGTATCCTACTCCTGTTTATTCGTCATATTCTATAAAAAACCCCTGTACTCCTTAAAAACGCTAAAAATACCTGGACTTGTGCTCTCTCACCCATGCCCAGCTACCCTTTTAATGTGAATTCCTGCATCCCCAACTCCCTTAATTTATTTCTCATCATCTCTCTCTGTATCCCATACTTCCTGCAACATTTGACCATGTCTGATGTTGATGTTATGCACTTATGCATTGAGTTTCTGCCACATGATTGGCTAATTAGATTCATGCTCTAACGCATTAATGAGCAAGTGGACAGGTGTACCTAATAAAGTGGCCTCATGAGGTGCACTTTCATAGAATTCAACAGATCAAGGATTCCATGCTAGGCTGAGGGTTTTGTTTAGGACAAGGTGCAGCAACACGAGGATTGTCTCTACCCTCCAATACCTGCACTGTCAGATTTGTGTTGGTTCTTCAGTGTGGGTGTGTTGGTGCACTGGAAAGAGTGGCGAATTTTGTCACTGATGTCTACCTTTGCTGAAAGGTCACCTACCTACAGGAAAGATGTAAACAAGGTTGAAAGGGTACAGAGAAAATTTACAAGGATGTTGCAAGGTCTGGAAGACCTGAGTTATGAGGAAAGATTGAACAGATTAAGACTGTATTCTTTAGAACGTAGAAGATTGAGAGGAGATTTGATAGAGGTATACAAAATGATGAGGAGTGTTGATAGATAGAGTAAATGCCAGCAGGCTTTTTCCATTAAGATTGAGTGGGACTCTAACCAGAAGTCATGGCTTAAGGGTGAAAATTGAGAAGTTTAAGGGGAACATGAGAGGAAACTTCTTCACTCAGAGGGTGGTGAGAGAGTGGAATGAGCTGCCAGCACAAGCTTGATTTCAATGTTTAAGAGTAGTTTGGATGGGTAAGGGTATGGAGGGCTATGGTCTTGGTGCAGATCGTTGGAGTAGGTAGTTGAAATAGTTTCAACAAGAACCAGATGGGCCAAAGATGACTCTATGACTGGGAGGAAGGTTTGCTTATGCTATTCGGGAGGGTTTAAACTAGATTTGCAGCGGGGTACGAACCAAAGTGCAGAGACAGAGGATGGGGTGGTTGGTGCACAATTAGAGACAGATTCTAGGGAGTTTGTGAGGAAGGATGGGCAGATGATAGAACAAAGAAACACTCAGCCAGATGGTTTGAGATGTGTCTATTTTAATGCAAGAAATACCATGAGCAAGGCAGATGAACTTAGAGCGTGAATCATTACGTGGAACTGTGACATTGTGGCCATTACAGAGACTTGGATGACTCAGGGGCAGGAATGGCTGCTGAGTGTGTCGGGCTTTAGATGTTTCAAAAAGGACAGGAAGGGAGGCAAAAGGGGAGTGGCACTGCTAATCAAGGATAGTGTCACGCCTGCAGAAAGGAGCAAGTCATGGAGGGATTGTCTACTGAGTCATTGCGGGTGGAAGTCAGAAACAGGAAGCGGGTGTTAACTCTACTAGCTGTTTTTTATAGACCCTCCGATAGTAACAGAGACATCAAAGAGCAGATAGGGAGATGGTGCAATAATAATAGGGTTGTTGTGATGGGTGATTTTAACTTACCAGATATTCATGGCATCTCCTTAGTCCAAGGGGTTTAGATGGGGTGGAGTTTGTTCGGTGTGCTCAGGAAGGCTTCCTGATGCAATATGTAGATAAGCCAACTAGAGGAGAGGCTGTACTTGATCTAGTATTGGGAAATGAACCTGGTCAGGTGTCAGATCTTTTGGTGGGAGAGCATTTTAGAGGTAGTGATCACAACTCCATCTCATTTACCATAGTGCTGGAGAGGGATAGGAGCAGAAAATTTGGGAAAACATTTAATTGGGGTACGGGGAAATATGATGCTATTGGGCAGGAACTTAGGAACACAAATTTGGAGCAAATGTTCTCAGGGTAATGCATGGCTGAAATGTGGCAAATGTTCAGGGAACATTTTCATGGCGTTCTGCATAGGTATGTTCCATCGAGGCAGGGAAAGGATGGTAGAGTTAAAGAATCATGGTGTACAAAGGATGTAGAAAATCTAGTTAAGAATAAAAGAAAAGCTTACAAAAAGTTCAAGAAATGAAGTACTGTTAAAACTCTAGAAAATTACAAGGGTGCCAGGAATGAGCCTTAAGAATGAAATGCGGAGAGGTAGAAGGGGCCATGAGAAGGCCTTGGCGAGCAGGATTAAGGAAAACCCCAAGGTATGTGAAGAGCAAGAGGATGAGCTGTGTGAGAATAGGACCAATCAGGAGTGATAATGGAAACATGCGCATGGAGTCAGAGGAGGTAGCAGAGGTACTTAATGAATACTTTGCTTCAGTATTCACCAGGGAAAAAGACCTTGGCAATTGTGGGGATGACTTACAGCAGACTGGAATGCTTGAGCGCATATAGACATTAAAAAAGGAGATGTGCCAGAGCTTTTGAAAAGCATTAAGTTATATAAGTCACCAGGTCCAGACAAGATATACCTCAGACTACTGTGGGAAGCAAGGGAGGAGATTGCTGAGCCTCTGGCAATGATCTTTGCATCATCGATGGGGACAGGAGAGGTTCCGGAGGGTTGGACGGTTGCAACTCTTGTTCTCTTGTTCAAGAAAGGGAGTAGACATAATCCAGGAAGTTATAGACCAGTGAGTCTGACTTCACTGGTGGGCAAGTTGTTGGAGAAGATCCTGAGAGGCAGGATTTATGAGCATTTGGAGAGTTTTAATCTGATTAGCGATAGTCAGCATGGCTTTGTCAAGAGCAAGTCATACCTTATGAGCCTGATTGACTTATTTGAGGAAGTAACAAAACACATTGATGAAGGTAGAGTGGTAGATGTAGTGTATATGGATTTCAGTTAAGGCATTTGATAAGGTTCCCCATGCAAGGCTCCTTCAGAAAATAAGGAGACATGGGATCCAAGGAGACCTTGGTTTGTGGATCCAGAATTAGGCTAGCCCACAGAAGGCAAAGGGTGGTTGTAGGTGGTTTGTATTCTGCATGGAGGTCAGTGACCAGTGGTGTTCCACAAGGATATGTTCTGGGACCCCTCCTCTTTGTGATTTTTATAAATGACCTGGATGAGGAGGTGGGTTAGTAAGTTTGCTGATGACACAAAAGTTAGGGGTGTTGTAGATAGTCTGGAGGGTTGTCAAAGGTTACAGCAGGACATCGATAGGATGCAGAACTGGGCTGAGAAGTGGCAGATGGACTTCAACCCAGATAAGTGTGAAGTGGTTCATTTTGGCAGGTCAAATTTGAAGACAGCATATAATATTAACGGCAAGACTCTTGGCAGTATGGAAAATAGATGAGATCTTGGTGTCCATGTCCATAGGACACTGTGCAGGTTGACAATGTTGTTAAGAAGGTGTGTGTGGGCATGTGGCCAAGTGGTTAAGGCATTTGATTCACGATCTGAAGGTCGTGAGTTCGAGCCACAGCCGAGGCAGCGTGTTGTGTCCTTGAGCAAGGCACTTAATCACACATTGCTCTGCGACGACACTGGTGCCAAGCTGTATGGGTCCTAATGCCCTTCCCTTGGACAACATCGGTGGTGTGGAGAGGGGAGACTTGCAGCATGGGCAACTACAGGTCTTCCATACAACCTTGCCCAGGCCTGCGCCCTGGAGAGTGAAAAATTTAATATAATTTAGGAAGGTGTATGGTGTGTTGGCCTTCATCAAGCATGGGACTGAGTTCAAGAGCTGTGAGGTAATGTTGCAGCTATATAAGACTTTGGTCAGACCCCACTTGGAGTACTGTGCTCAGCAGGGGTGCAGTGCTAACCGGAGTGCATCCAGCACATCTTTAAGAAAAAAGTTGACGTAAACAAGCTAATTAATTAGTTGCCGCCGGGCACGTAAATGTCGGCCCAGATCAGAGGCGATTGCCGATTTCACTTGCTCTACGCGATGTTCACTCCTCTTTCCAGGGCGCTGGAGCCTTTAGCTGTTCCATTGTTTGGTCAATTTAAATGCCAGCCCAGACAGGCTGAAAAGACTGGGCTGTCAGGATCGAGGTGACATGTTGAATCTACACAAACTTCTGATAAAGTATAGGCGCTGCCGTGCTTTCTTTGTAATGACAGTTACGTGCTGGTCCCAGGACAGATCCTCTGGCACTTTTCACAGAGAGAAACGTCGATCCTTAATGCCGAAGAATTTGAAATTATTGACCCTCTCTACCTCAGTTCCTCTAATGAAGACTGGCTTCTGGGTGGCACCTAATTAATTAGCTTGTTTACTTCGGCTTTTTTCTTTCAAGATGTGCTGGGTGCGCTCCGGCTACCGCTGCACCCTTGATGTTCAGTTCTGTTCACCTCACTACAGGAAGGATGTGGAAACTACAGAAAGGGTGCAGAGGAGATTTACAAGGATGTTGCCTGGATTGGGGAGCATGCCTTACGAGAGTAGGTTGAGTGAACTCGGCCTTTTCTCCTTGGAGCGACGGAGGATGAGAGGTGACCTGATAGAGGTGTATAAGATGATGAGGGGAATTATCGTGTGGATAGTCAGAGGTTTTTTCCCAGGGCTGAAATGGCTATCATGAGGGGGCATAGATTTAATGTGCTTGGAAATAGGTACCGTGAGGATGTCAGGGGTAAGTTTTTCTCACAGAAAGTGGTGGGTGCGTGGAATATACTGTCGGCAGCGGTGGTGGAAATGGATACTATAGGGTGTTTTAAGGGACTCTTGGATAGGTACATGGAGCTTAGAAAAATAGAGGGCTTTGTGCTATGAAAACTCTAGGCAGTTTCTAGAGTAGGTTACACAGTCAGCACAACATTGTGGACAGAAGTGCCTGTAATGTGCTGTAGATTTCTATGTTTCTATGTTTGTATGAAAAGTGGCTAGTGAGATGTGGAAAGTTATCCTCTTTTACCAAGTGATTATACAGAGAGGCAACCTTATTTGCACCATTAGAGATGCCTTGTGTTAGGTAAGAGACTGGCAGTGAGGCAGATTCAGTACCATTACAAGGCCTAGCAAGCTGATGTTACATGTCAAAGAGAGCGAACTATATCTTAACAATAGATACAATAAAACACAGGCTTTGTTTTCTGAGCAGATTAAATTTTAGGCTCCGATTCATTGCCAAATGTATTTTCTAGTAAGTAAGACAATGTTGAACTTCTATGAGGTGTAATTACTTTCTGTGTCAGGAACTAACATATAACTTGAGTAGAAAGAGGAAGTTTAAAAAAACAGTAAAATTAATAATTAGAATACAAGAAATTGAACTGTAGAAAGTTAGTTAAAATTATCACAACAGTAAGAAGCAACAATAAAGTCAGCTCAGTTTCACCATTGCTTTGAAAGGGGATAACAAAATTTCTCAACAGTCCTTTCTTTGCTTGCATTGATATGTGACCAGTCACAGCCTATAGCACTACTCGTAAACCAGCATTTGATAGTAATAATATCTTGAGCATATGGAACCGAATTATCACAAGTAACATAATTGTGCTGTCTCATATCTTGCTTCCAACTTTTTCAGTTACTCAGTGTAATTGCATTAGAGGAACCATTCTGCAAAAAGAATAATAAGCTATTCAAAGTAACACATACAAAATCTGGAGGAACAAGCTATTCAATGTGAGCAGCAACGTAAAGCCTTACACGGTAGCAGTTCCACAGAAAGTTACCTAAAACAATGTGCATCAGCAAGTCACTGAAAGGAATAGTGAAAGAAGCCATTAATGAAATCAATAGCTGCTGAAAGCAAATTATGTTGATTTCTTGAAGCAGTGACAAGTTTGATGAAATGTTAGTAATAAGATTCATCTTTGTCTCTTTAGATTTATGAAGGTTTATCAACTATTTTGGATAGAACCCCTTAATGTCGAATGACTTTAGAGAAAAGGAAAAGTTTTAAGTGTGATTGATTCTATGAGCCAGTAAATTATAAACAGATGAAGAAACACATGAAATGTTTTGTTAAGACATGCAAGCCAACTTTATCCCTGCATGCAGGCCCACAGGGAACATCATGTTGGAAACCAACTGCAGCAGGCCTACAGGCCCTCAGAGAGCTATGATTGAACCACAGTGAACACTAGCCAAGCTGCAAACATCTGGCCTGCATTTACTACCTCTGACCTTCACTCAATATGCACACTCTCTTCGGTCGTGATCCCTTTTCTCTTGACTTCAAAGAGGGCTCCTCCCAGGAACAGGCTGTCTCATGCTGTCTTTGAAGTTTACAGCCTAACCTTTATCTAATTCCCATATCCATCTTTAGATGGAAAAATAGCCTGGAGATATCCTAATGATATCCCAAATTTCCCAAATGGTTTGAAATGCTTTCTCACAACCTCCTCTGTAATGTCCTGTGGAAGTGTTCTTGTTTCCAACCTGCCATTCAATAAGAAAAACATATGAATCAAATAAAAGGAATTTGTACATTAATTTGGAAGAGAAAGCAGATTTTGGTTTCAGAGCTAATAGCTCATTTACAGTGGTTATGCTGGTGTGATTAGCTGACTTTGTTATAATTTGTTTCAAGAGTGCAGTATAAATTAAAAAAATGTAACTACAGGCTGAAGGGACAAACTGTAGGAAAACTACCTGGTCGACATGATATTGACCACAGTTCAGCTTTTAGGAAATGAGTCCATAAATATAAGTTGCCTTTAGTGCTATAATACCACATTTGTGCCATGTTTTATACATTTTCTTTACAACAGTAGCAACAAATTAAGATATATATCAGCAATTTATGCTGATCCTTCTGGAATGGAAAAGGGCGCTTGGGTTCAGTCCCAATGCCAGCCATTGGAGTATCAGCTAAAATTATATGTTTTTAACTCTACCATTGTGTGTTAACATTGAAGACAGGCCGACCGGCAAAGGTGTCACCTTCACAAAACTTCCTGCCAGGTTTCAAGTCCACTATGAATTCAAATCCACAAGGTAACATTTTAAGAAACATTAGTTTGCAGTCAAATTTCTCAAGGAACCCTCTGAGTTGCCCAATGTTGGATTAGCTCTAAAGTTTTCCACAGTCTATTGTCAGTGAGGCAATGAGTGTTTCCCTCTATTTGCTGGTGGTAAGCTTACAAAGCTCTGCTAGAACAAGAGTTTAATCAACATCCAGAAATGGAGGGATGTAAAATTGACTGCCAAAATACCATGGGCCATTTAACACTATCAAACAGCCTAAATGATCCAGATTTTTTCTTTGATCTCAGCAGGTGAAAAAGTAACATAAAAAAAACCAAAAAATATGCATCAGTATTTTCCACCTCAACTCCCAAATATGGCCAAATGAAATGTTATTGTTGAGACAAGTATTTTCTCCAGGCAGGCAATTGGAGGCAAGCTACAACCTAGCTCTATACATGTTTGTAATAGAAGAGTATTCCAAGCCACAACTAAATAAAAACATGTCCACTACTGCAGGTCATGGCTGTGGTTAGATTTCAATGATAGAACATTCCACAGTAGCTTCAACAGTTGATAACTCTTCAAGACATGTAAAAAATGTGCGATTCAGTGCTTAATGATGAAAATAGCTGTAATAACTGTAAGGGGTTTCTTCTTTTATGTTACTGCTAAGGCTAATAAAATGGCTTCTCTGTAATGTTAACTGCTGAGTTAATGGTAGCAGCTTGTTTGGATTATAATTACTGATAACGAGAATTGTATTCATTTGCTAACCAATTGGGATGTATGTTATTCTTTCTTGTGTGTCTGTAAGTTATTGTTTTTGCGGGCTTTGGGCAGAAGGCACGATGGGGTCAGAGAGAGGAGATGTGATGAGAGAGATGCTGTAAGCTGGGTGAGGATCGGATCCAAGAGGGAGTCCAAGGCCCAGGGCTTTTCAGGAGGGGAACCAAAGAGGAAGGACGTGCTAGATGCGCTCTGGTTGACCACCATGGTTGGTCCCAGGTGGCGGGCTGAGGAGGTCAGAGGGGATCAAATGGTGGAAAGAAAACTCCGTTAATTGAGCTCCAACGGTTGTGCACAAAGTGGTTCGCCTTTTACTTGCCTTTTATATTATATCTCTATTAATTACACAGTTCCAGTAAGATCTATAAAGTGTAATCTGTAAATCGTACACTGTCTGTTATTTGATGGGGTGGGGTACATCACACAGCATCCACACAAACTTGATCACCCAGTTTGGCGGGGCCGAAGGCTACTCCCCCAGACGAAAGTGAGTTGAGCCAGCCTGAGGCTTACCAGGAGGCTACATTGTGGGGGCTCGTCTGGGATTGGATTCTGTGGAAGATGTGTGATCGCCCTGTTTAAATTATGCATGCTGCAGAGGCAGAAAACTGGTGTGCCTCTGTGGGATTGCTGGTTATTACTGCATGCTTGTTGGGTGGGATGGCTGTTGATACTCCGGAGGTCTTTGTTCGAGTTCAGACTAGCGCTGACGAGCTGGTGGTGGGACTGCCAGTGTCTATTGGTGCCCCAGGTGAGGCGGGGCCATGGGCTGTCCATACTGTTAGGAGAGAGAGGAAAGAGCGGTCTGATACGGAGGTAGTGTCTGCGAATAAATGTTCCAGCTATGGCAGGCTCCACCTGTTTTTTGGGATAATGTCCACCCCTAGAGGAGCAGAGGCATGGGTGGAACGGATCTCTCAGTTGTTAGATGACTAGCAGCGCTCGGCTGAGGGAAAGCGACAGGGATTGGTTAGAAGTTTGGATAGGTGAGCTGTTGACATTGTCAGAGCTGTCAGGTTCAATTACCCCATAGTGACAGCTGTCAGTTATCTGAAAGCAGTGGAAAATGTGTTTGTTCGACTGGAAGTAAAATGCAGCACCTGGGGGGCTTTCCATACCTGTGTCAGGAGATCGGTGGAAAGTTTTCAGGGTATCTTCTTTTGCTAGGGGGGCAGAGAAATTGCTTGCGGTGCCAGGGGGATCAGCCCCTCCCTCAACTGTTCAGGTGATCAGAAAGGTGTCAGGAAACTTAGTGGAGGCCCAGTAGGGGAACAACTTGGGGTCTCTGGGGGAGCACGTTCCTAGCAATGTACCAAGGAACTCCCGGAAGGAACAGACCCTATTCCTGAAGGCTTAGAGGGACCATGCCCCTCGGGTGTTGTTACGGATAGATGGAAGCTTTGCTAAACCCATCCTCGACACCGGGGCGCAGGTCAAGTTGTTGTACAGTTCATTTTACAACCGGTTTCTGAAGCATTTACGCTTGACAACATTAAGGGCACTGGAGATTTGTGGTACTAGTGCCAGTGATTATCCAGACAATGGTTATTGGTCAGTGAAACTGGAGTTCTCGGAGGCCAAGGTGGGGGTGTCTGAGGTTCGTGAATCGTTAGTGCTGATGTGTCCGCACACTATTGAGACGGGCAGTTTCGATTCTGGAAGGGACCAACACCCCGCTGGTGAGGAGGCGCATGGGGCCCTGCCAGGAGGAGGTGGGTGAGAGCTGTTTGGGGGCACTGTCTGTGCACCCAGTGTTTCGAGCTGCTTGTGAGGACGTGTGCAGCAGCATTGGGCCGGTACTGAATTTAAAAGAGAGCTGATTGTGGTACGGCCAGGGGGAAGTATCTGAGGGTGAAACCCTCTTAGTGGACGCTCCAAAATACCATGAGGGAGGGGAGTTAACCACTGAGGACACCTTGGTGAGAGAGAGGTCACGCAACTGGCCCCTGCAACCTTGGAAGACATAGTGGATTATAGGACTCTGTACAGGCGCACCGTCCCTGACCAGTATACAGTCCTGAGGGCTGAAGACGCGATGGTCTGTTTGTATGGTGCGATGTGGTTTAATGTGCTGGATCTGAGGAGTGGACGTTGCCAGATCCCGATGAGTGAGGCCGACAAGGAGAAGGTGGCCGTTATAGTTCCCCTAGGATTCTTCCGGTCCAAAAAGATGCCACAGGCCATATCTGGAGCCCTTGCAACCTTCCTGCGGGGCATGGGGAAGACCATGGGGGATGTAGACTTGTTTGGAGTTTTGGCATGTGTAGATGATCGCCTAGCATTGGGATTCACCTTGGAAGACAATGAAGCGAGGCGAGTGAGGAATCCCGGGCGACTATGGATTAACGCAGTAAAACTTTCTTTGGACAAGTGCCAGGTCTGGAGAAGGACGCAGCTCCTGAGTGAGGAGATTTGCTGTCGTCGTCGTGGCTATCCCTCGAGGTCGAGGATGATGGTCTTCGTTCTGTTGATCTACTTATGGGCTCTCAAGTGGCTTATGAGTCCAACCTTGGCTTTGAAAGTTCTTCTGCATTCAGGACAGGTAGTTCCAGATGGCAGATCAGGCTTTGGTTGTTGCTGCCTCTCTTTCCATTTTCTTCTCTTTTCTTCTAATTCTGCACATCTGTTGGCTTCGAAAGTTGCTGTTCCTTCTCGGACGATGGCTTGCCAGAGTTTCCTGTCCTTGGCATTGATTTCCCAGTTGTTGATGTCAATGTTACATTTCTTCATGTCGGCTTTTTAGACGTCCGCCTCTTTTACGTTTGCCTTCTTTAAGCTGGGAGTAGAAGATTTGTTTCGGCAGACATTCGTCTTTCATCCGAACAACATGACTGCTCCATCTTAGTTGGTTCTTGATGATGTAGGCTTCAATGCTTATTGTTTTTGCTTCATTTAGCACACTGACATTAGTTCTTCTATCTTCCCAGCTGATATTTAAGATATTTTGAAGACAGTGTTGATGGAACTTTTCAAATGCCTTCAGCTGTCGTCAGTATGTTGTTCAGGTTTCTGATGCATACAGGAGCGTTGGGATTACCACTGCTTTGTACACTAACATTTTGATGTCTGTTCAGATGTCACGATCATGAAAGACTCTTGTTCGGAGATGTCCAAAAGCTGTTCCAGCGCATTTAAGACAATGTTGGATCTCATCATTAAGGTCGACATTGGAGGAGAGGTGACTTCCAAGATACGGAAAGTGGTCCACATTTTCCAGAGTTATTTCAGCAAGTTGAATTGATGGTTCTATCCGATTTGTCTCAGTTGGTGACGGTTGGTAGATGACCTGAGTCTTCTTGGAATTGATGGTAAGTCCAAGTTTCGTGTATGCACGGTTGAAGACAGTCAGAATCTGTTGTAGGTGGTTTTCTGAAAGAGCTGCAACACTGTTGTCATCTGCGTATTGGAACTCGATGAGGGAACTCGTGGATGTCTTGTTTTTGGACTTGAGATGGGCAAGATTGAAAAGTCTGCCATCTGTTCTGTAGACAATTTCGATTCCTGGGGGTAGGTCATCCTTGATAATGTGGATGATTATATAACCATATAACAATTACAGCATGGAGACAGGCCATCTCGGCCCTTCTCGTCCGTGCCGAACTAGATTGTTGCAAGGAAGATAGTGAACAAAGTTGGGACAATTACGCTTCCCTGTTTTATTCCTGATCTAACTTGAAAAGGCTCACAGTTACTGTTGTTGACCATGACTGTAGCAAGCATGCCATCGTGGAGGAGTCTCAGGATTCGAGTGTACCTTTCAGGGCATCCATAGGTGGAGAGGACATCCCATAGGGGTTCCGTTGATACTGAGTCAAAGGCTTTGGTAAGGTTGATGAATGCCATGTACAAAGGTTGAAGTTGTTCACGACACTTTTCTTGTAGTTGTTGCATTGTGAAGATCATGTCGATTGCTCCATGTGATGGTCTAAAACCGGCTTTTGTCTCTGGAAGAATCTTCTCAGCTAAAGGCTTGAGCCAGTTGTTCAAGATGCGGGTGAGGATCTTTCCTGCTTTTGCTAGCAGGGAGATTCCACGATAGTTTCCGTATTCAGATCGATCACCTTTCCTTTTGTAGATGGTAATGATTGCTGAGTCTCTAAAGTCTGCTGGTACGTCTTCATTTATCCAGATCTTGATGAGAAGCTGATGCAGTTGATAATGAAGCGGGTTACCTCCAATTTTGTAGACCTCGGCTGGTATTCCATCGAGTACAGCGGCCTTGTTGTTTTTCAAGGTTTTGATGGCTTTCTTGACTTCTTCAAGTGTTGGTATTTTGCTTAGGGAGTGGTCAACGGGCTGTTTTGGAATGTTGTTAATCACATTCCTGTCAAATGAGATGGTTTGATTTAGAAGATCTTCAAAGTGCTCCCTCCATCTAGAAATGATGTCAGCATTGCTCTTCAGGATGGTTGAACCATCTTTGCTTTTGAGAGGGGCCAAAAATAGCCTTAGTTGCGTTGAAAAATCCTCGAGGGTCTTTGGCATCTGCCAGTTGTTGGATTTCCTGAGCTTTCTTCCTCCACCATTGGTTTTTCAGGTTTCGGGTGCTCTTCTGGACTGCAACCTTGCATTCCTGATAGCGTTTCCTTTTGGTAGCCAGTTGTTGGTCATTTTGTAAGGTGATGAAAACTTTTCTCTTTTCGTCGATGAGTTGTTGGAGTAGTTTGTCATTATCATCGAACCAATCCTGATGTTTTTTCGTCTTGACCCCAATTGTTTCTTTGCAGGAGGTGATGATAGCATTCTTCAATTGATTCCAGTGTTCTTCTACAGATGGTGGGATTTGTTGAGGCAGTTGTTCTTGAAGATTTTGTTGGAACTTCTGTACATGGTTGATGCCTTGAAGGATGTCAACATTGAATTTCTTAATAGTGTTCTGATTTTGGTGTTTCCTTTTGGGCCGAATCTTCATTCTCATGGTGGACGAGATGAGTCGATGGTCTGTCCAGCACTCCTCGGCACCAGTAACAGCTCTTGTTATCAGTACATCTTGTTGGTCACCTTGCCACGGTGGAGAAGCTTGTGTGGCCCTGAGATCCCGAGAGTGATGCCGTCTGGAGCAATGCTCCTGGTAGGGTCACCCATGGTGGTAAGGTCAAGGGTGAGATCCCTGACAAAGAACAATCCAACCAAGACCTTAATGGTGGAACAGGCGCATGAAGTTACTTTGAACTCAACAGCTGTGAAAGTGGATGAAGGCTGCAACAAGTCCATCAGCTCCAATTGAGATTTGCACCGCTGAACTGAAGGCTCAGAAATGCAGGCTGGAGACTGAGTACTGCAATTTTGGGACAACCATTGAAGAATTGGAGTCCCTGCTCATTCTTGAGGCTGAATACGCTATGGTCTGTTTGTGTGGTGCGACGTGGTTTAATGTGCTGGATCTGAGGAGTGGATGTTGCCAGATCCCAATGAGTGAGGCCGACGAGGAGAAGACGGCTGTTATAGGTTCCCCAGGATTCTTTTGATCTGAAAAGATGCCCCAGGGCATATCCGGAGCCCCTGCAACCTACCTGCGGGGCATGAAGAAGACCATGGGGGATGTGGAGGTGTTTGGAGTTTTGGAGTATGTGGATGATTGCCTAGGGTTTGGATTCGCCTTGGGGGATGATGATGTGAGGCCAGTGCCGTTGAAGACTTGAAGTTGACGCTCGTCAAAGTGGAGGTGGAGAAACGGAATTCCGAGCCGAAACTGCTGTCATGTACTGATGAATTAATCCAGAGAGATGAAACAATGACCAACCTTCGAAAGGATCAGCAGAAACTCAAGACATCGATCCAGAACAGGTTGGAAGAAGCTGATGGTGTAATCGCATCCCAGATGGAGATGGACATGAAGCGTGGGTCAGAACTGCTGAGACTGGGGCGAGAGCTGGAGGAGTCAGAGAAGAAGCTGACGTCTCGACTGCGGGAGGCTGAAGAGGCTGCAGAGGCTGAAGAGGCTGCAGAGGCAGCCCAGGCTAAGTGCTTCAGTTTGGAGAAAATCAAATAGCAGCTACCAATCGAGGAAATGGGGAAGAATACGGATTCGAAGGATGATGTGCTGGATGTATGGTACATGCTGCCTTTCACTAACTTCCCCTTGGTTGAGGAAAAGACTTTTGGCCCTTCTCCCTCTGAGTCAGGGGTAGTGAGTAGGCTTATTCAGAAAGTTAGAAGGCATGGGATCCAGGGAAGTTTGGCCAGGTGGATTCAGAATTGGCTTGTCTGCAGAAGGCAGAGGGTGGTGGTGGAGGGAGTACATTCAGATTGGAGGATTGTGACTAGTGGTGTCCCACAAGGATTTGTTTTGGGACCTCTACTTTTCGTGATTTTTTATTAACGACCTGGATATTGGGGTAGAAGGGTGGGTTGGCAAGTTTGCAGACGACACAAAGGTTGGTGGTGTTGTAGATAGTGTAGAGGACTGTCAAAGATTGCAGAGAGACATTGATAGGATGCAGAAGTGGGCTGAGAAGTGGCAGATGGAGTTCAACCCGGAGAAGTGTGAGGTGGTACACTTTGGAAGGACAAACTCCAAGGCAGAGTACAAAGTAAATGGCAGGATACTTGGTAGTGTGGAGGAGCAGAGGGATCTGGGGGGTACATGTCCACAGATCCCTGAAAGTTGCCTCACAGGTGGATAGGGTAGTTAAGAAAGCTGATGGGGTGTTAGCTTTCATAAGTCGAGGGATAGAGTTTAAGAGTCACGAGGTAATGATGCAGCTCCATAAAACTCTGGTTAGGCCACACTTGGAGTACTGTGTCCAGTTCTGGTCACCTCATTATAGGAAGGATGTGGAAGCATTGGAAAGAGTACAGAGGAGATTTACCAGGATGCTGCCTGGCTGAGAAAGTATGTATTATGATCAGAGATTAAGGGAGCTAGGGCTTTACTCTTTGGAGAGAAGGAGGATGAGAGGAGACATGATAGAGGTGTACAAGATAATAAGAGGAATAGATAGAGTGGATAGCCAGTGCCTCTTCCCCAGGGCACCACTGCTCAATACAAGAGAACATAGCTTTAAGGTAAGGGGGTGGGAAGTTTAAGGGGGATATTAGAGGAAGGTTTTTTACTCAGAGAGTGGTTGGTGCGTGGAATGCACTGCCTGAGTCAGTGGTGGAGGCAGATACACTAGTGAAGTTTAAGAGACTACTAGACGGGTATATGGAGGAATCTAAGGTAGGGGCTTATATGGGAAGCAGGGTTTGAGGGTTGGCACAACATTGTGGGCCGAAGGGCCTGTACTGTGCTGTACTATTCTATGTTCTATGTTCTATGTTATCTGTGGGCAGCCTGGGTTACTGCAGGACCCTGAAGGAAAAGAAGTGGGGCCCCGGACACGGGACAGGGGGCCCAAGTTGCAGTGGAGGCATGAGTGAGAGATTGAGAGAGGAGTTGGCAAGCAGACCCGAGGTATCCCCCGTAGTATCCGAGCCTGAAGGGTTTAGATGAGGGGGTACAGAGGTCTCGGAGGATTAGGAAACTCCCAGATAGGTTGGCCTATGTAGCGCCTGGGGAACTGTTTGGGGAGCAATGTCACTGTTTGTACCTGGATTGGGTTTTTGTGTCTGCGGGAAGGGTTGGTGAGTTACTTAGGAGTCATGAGGACATGACTAAATTTGGTGGGGGGACAGTGTAAAAGGTTTCTTCTTTTATGTTACTGCTAAAGCTAATAAAGTGGCTTCTCTGTTATGTTATAATAAAATGGCTTCTCTGTAATGTTAACTGCTGAGTTAACGGTAGCAGCTTGTTTGGGTTATAATTACTGAATTACGAGAATTGTATTCATTTGCTAACCAATTGGGATAGATGTTATTCTTTCTTGTGTGTCTGTAAGTTATTGTTTTTACGGGCTTTGGGCAGAAGGCACGATGGGGTCAGAGAGAAGAGACGTGATGAAAGAGATGCTGTAAGCTGGGCAAGGATCGGACCCAAGAGGGAGTCCGAGGCCTAGGGCTTTTTGGGAGGAGAATCAAAGAGGAAGGACGTGCCGGACGTGCTCTGGTTGACCACTACGGTTGGTCCCAGGCGGCGGGTCGAGGAGGTCGGAGGGGATCGAATGGTGGAAAGAAACCTCCATTAATTGAGCTCCAACGGTTGCGCACAAAATGGTTGAACTTTGATAAGTTTGGCACCTTTTAATTTCCTTTTATATTGTATCTCTATTAATTACATAGTTCCAGTAATATCTATAAAGTGTAATCATGTAATCGTATCTGGTGTATTGTCTGTTATTTGGCAGGGTGGGGTACATCACACAGCATCCACACAAACTAATTACCCAGTTTGGTGGGGCTGAAGGCTGCTCCCACTAGACGAAAGTGAGCTGAGCCAGCCTGAGGCTTCCAGGGGGCTACATAACATTGAATTACAAGAAAATACATGAAGATTTAATACACAAAGACTTAACATCAAACAAAATATGACATTCTATCCTTCACAATGTTATACTGCTTTTCTGAATCTGTAACCTCAGTTAAACTTTGGAAAAAATGCTATCATGTTATCATACTGGTCAAAGAACACTGAGGCTGTCTACAAGAAGGGTCAGAGCCGTCTCTATTTCCTGAGGAGACTGAGGTCCTTTTACATCTGCCGGATGAAGCTGAGGATGTTCTACGAGTCTGTGGTGGCCAGTGCGATCATGTTTGCTGTTGTGTGCTGGGGCAGCAGGCTGAGGGTAGCAGACACCAACAGAATCAACAAACTCATTCGTAAGGCCAGTGATGTTGTGGGGATGGAACTGGACTCTCTGATGGTGGCGTCTGAAAAGAGAATGCTGTCTAAGTTGCATGCCATCTTGGACAATGTCTCCCATCCACTACGTAATGTACTGGGTGGGCACAGGAGTACATTCAGCCAGAGACTCATTCTACCGAGATGCAACACAGAGCGTCATAGGAAGTCATTCCTGCCTGTGGCCATCAAACTTTACAACTCCTCCCTTGGAGGGTCAGACACCCTGAGCCAATAGGCTGGTCCTGGACTTATTTCATAATTTACTGGCATAATTTACATATTACTATTTAACTATTTATGGTTCTATTACTATTTATTATTTATGGTACAACTGTAATGAAAACCAATTTCCCCCTGGGATCAATAAAGTATGACTATGACTATGACTATGACTATAATGATAGGAAGATTAATTTTAGGTGGGAGAACAGTAATAGAGAATCTCCTCCTGTAAAGTGTCAAAATCATGCAATGATATGTGATTTTAACTGTTGTCTTTTCTATTTGCATTGTGTACTTTTAAACAACCAAGAGTTGATATTCAGGAGAATGATACCATACTCAATCAAACAGAACAGAAAGCTCCAACATTTCAATGGGAATAAATGAAAGATCTCCTACTTGTACGTTATAGTCTTGCACACCTTATAAAATGTTTTACAGTGCTACATAATTAGCATTGCAGAAGATGCTGAATCCCACAGCAGGTTTTACAACTACGTGCATTGAATACGATTGTGATTTCCCTGTAAGTAGGCTCTCACAAATAAAAAACAGTGTTCATAACAAAACTTATGTTATTCAGTGAATAACCTATTTCAAGTTTCTCTTAATGGTGAAAATATTTCAACATATACCCTCTCATACCCACCAAGGATCTCATATATTTCAATAAGGTTACATACCACTCTCCTAAGCTCCACTAAATATATATCTAATATCTTTAGCCATTCATGGTAAGACAAAATAGACACATCTGAGCTGTGCTGCAATATCAGATGGATCAGCAAAGGTGCAGAGGAAAGCGACACAGTGAACTCTTCTGATCAAATGTCTCCTGAGTAGCTAACTTCAAATTAGCATGAGTAAAGTCATGAGTAGGTATTTACCTCTCTAAGTGCAGAAAATTCCACACTATTGCTGATTATATTTCAGACATTATGCACTATTAACTATTGAAATAATCTATTGATCTTTTTTCACAAGCTTTTTCAGGATGTTGGAAGCTAGTACAGGTGGTATTTGTTGTCCAACTAACTGTCACAAAGGTGGTGTGAGCCATTTGTTTTGCACTGTTGAGTGAAAGTGAAGGTGAAGGAACTGTTTCCATTTCCAAATTAGGATGATATATGAACTAGCTAAGAGCCTGTGGATGGTGGACTACTCATGCTCCTGCTGCTCGTTCTTCTAGATAGTGTGTTCAAGGTTTTGGAAGGAGTTCCAGATGAGTGGCTACAGTGCTGTAGATAGTCATACAGCCATATTTCTTGGAGTGAGTTAGAGCATAGGACAGAGTGGTGCTTGGAGTGCCAATCAAATGGATTACCTTATTCTACATAGTATTGAGCTTCCAGAGAGATGTTAGAACTTCACTCATCCAGGCAAGAGGAGAGATTTCCATTAAGCTCTTGAATTATGCCTTGTAGGTAGTACAAAGTTTCTGGAATTTCAGGAGGGGAGTATGTCTTGCCAGAAGATAGTTCACTCTTTGAACTAATCTTGCAGCCAAGTTTTCATGTGGTTGACCCAATTGAATTTCCGATCATAGTAAGACCGGAATGTTAATGATGGGAGATTCAGTGATAAAAATATCTCCAAATGTCAAAGGCATTTCTATCTAGTGATGTCTGACATTTTTTCTGACCCTTCCTGAAGGTAGTCTAGAGTTTGCTGAATACACACTTGGACTGCTTCATTACCTAATTATAGAAAGAAGGTCACTGAGAAAGTCCAAGGACTCTGCCATGATGAACTCTTGCTTTTGGGCCTGGAGGTGGGATATCAGACTTCTAACAATCACAACCATTAGCCTTTGTGTGAGGTACAGTATGACTCCAAATGTTGGAATGTTTTACTTTGATGCTCATGACTTCGGTTTACCAAAATTCCTTGAGGTCCACTTCAGTTAAATGTCAATTTGGATGTCGGTCACTCTTGATTCACAACTGGAATTCTATTAAAAGGTCTAGAGCAAATCTCAGCACCAAGCAAGGTATCAGTGAGCAGGTTATTGTTGCGTACATATTATTTGATAGCATTACCAACAATACTTACTATCATTAGTTAATAACTGAGGGAAGTTATATTGAAAGCATTGGAAATATTCCAAGGATCAGTTGTCAGGTCAGGGTCCATTGTTTTCCTTATTTAGCCTTCAAAAGCTTTTTCAACAAGTGGATTAGGTCAGAGTATCCAAGGAAACTGACAATTCTCTTGAAAATCCAGACCAGTTTATTTATTTTACAAGCTCTAGATGAAGATAAGAAGGTAACACTTTGAAAAGTGTCTTTTTGGCTGACTTACAGCAATCAAATTTTTTTTTACAAACAACCACTTAGTGAGAAAGACGGCACTGTGATTAATTGAGTGGCAGTACTAAACCCTATGAGCTGGGTATTTATGGTTTTGTCAAAAATGTATTGAAATCATAATGATAGTCTGTAACATGAACACCTACTGAAATTCACTTTTGAATGTTCAGAATGTATTTCTATGAGAGTGGAACTTTAACTGTTATGGCTGGAAAGATCATGCAAGTAACAACATAGAATCGTTGTGCTCTTAAACTTCAAAAATTAGAACCACAGGCAGGAATTTAATTGTAAATTGCCCCAGGGAAGGTAAAATCAAAAAATCACTGACAGTTATCTTTTATTTTTCTAGCTTTCTTGGAAGTTTAAAATATTGCACTTGTTAATGAAAGGAAGCAGCTATCATCTGTTACCTTTATTTGTGAAGTTACATCAAAGCAGCATTGTACAAGGCTGTAAGATCCATCACAACAGCAGCTGTTTGGCTGAGATTCTGGATTAAAAGGGTAACTTTACCCTGGATGTTGTTAAACTAAGTTTTACTCAGGAAATTGTTAAATGCAAGCACAGAATCCAGCTGAAAATAATCATAAGTGACTAGCTCAATAAAAATAACTCTATGACTGTATGTGAGCTTGATTGTGATATCACACTAATATAACGAAGTTTATGCAAGAAAGATAAAGAAAGTGAATGAGAACATAGGTAAAATTAGAAGTCAGACCCATAAGTTTTGTGACTTAGGAATGAATTTTAAATCAGCTAACGTTTCATGAAAGACTCGCATAAAAACATGCTGTTGAATTCCATGCTAAACTTCATTGTAACATTTAGTCCCTGTTAAGAAATGTTAAAACTATTTGACTAAGAATTTGTTTTTTCAGTAATATTTTGCACTAGAACTTTTATTTTTAATGGAGCAAAATGATCATATGCTTCAAAGTAACAAAAATACTCTCATTGTCAGCACCTTTGGTAAGAAAGGCGGCATACTTTCTTCCACAGTGTAGAAATCGACACTGAAGTAATGCTAACAATGCCATTGTTATATGAAGAGTAAAAAAGAAGTCAGAGCTGATATTGGACCACTGGAAAATGATGCAGGTGAGGTAGTAATGGGGGTCAAAGAAATGGCAGATGTACTTAATAAGTACTTTGCATCAGTCTTCACTGTGCAAGACACTGGCTGAGTGCCAGAGGTCCATGAGGGTCAGAGAGCAGGAGTGAGTGCCATTGCTATTACAAAGGGAGAAGTGCTAGGCAAACTGAAAGATCTTAAGGTGGATAAGTCACCTGGACCAGATGGACTACATCACAGAGTCCTGAGAGAGGTTGCTGAGAGATAACAGATGAAACAGTCATGATCTTTCAAGAATCATTTGATTCTGGCATGGTCCCGGAGGACTGGAAGATTGCAAATGTCACTCCACTCTTGACTCACAACAATCTGTTACAAGGTATAAGGAGAAAGGAGGAAGGTGAAAGAAAGGAAATTGTAAGCCAGTTCATCTAACCTCAGTAGGTGGGAAAGTGTTGGAGTCCATTATTAAGGATGGGGTTTCAAGGTACTTGGAGACTAATGATAAAATAAATCAAAGCCAGCATGGTTTCTGTAAAGGGAAATCTTGGCTGATAGACCTGTTAGTTCTTCAAGGAGGTAACAAGTAGGGTGGACAAAGAAGAGGCAGTGGATGTCACTTACTTGGATTTTCAGAAGGTGTTTGATAAGGTGCCACACATGAGGCTGCTTGAGTAGATAAAATCCTATGGTGTTACAGGAAAGACACTGGCATGGATAGAGGAATGGCTGACAGGCAGGAGGCAGCGAGTGGGAATAAAAGAGGCCTTTTCCAGTTGGCTGCTGGTGACTAGTGGTGTTCCTCAGGGGTCTGTATTGGGACTGCTACTTTTCACATTGTTTGACAATGATTTAGATAATGGAATTGATGGCTTTGTGGCAAAGTTTGTGGATGATACGAAGATAGGTTGAGGGGTAGGTAGTGCTGAGGAAGCAATGTGATTGCAGCAGCACCTAGACAAGTTGGAAGAATGGGCAAAAAAGTGGCAGTTGGATACAGTACTGGGAAATGATAACGCATTTTGGTAAAAGGAACAATAGCACAGACTATTATCTAAATGGGGAGAAGGTTCAAACATCAGAGGTGTAGAGGAACTTGGGAGTCCTTGTGCAAATCTCCCAGAAGGTTAATTTACAGGTTGAGTCTGTGGGAAAGAAAGCAAATGCAATGTTAGCATTCGTTTCAAGGGGAATAGAATATTAAAACAAGGAGTTAATGCTGAGGATTTATAAAACTCTAGTAGGCCACACTTGGTGTATTGACAACAGTTTTGGGCCCCGTATCTCACAAAGGATGTGTTGTCATTGAAGAGAGTCCAGAGGAGGTTCACGAGGATGATTCCAGGAATGAAGGGGTTAACATATGAGGAGCATTTGGCAGCTTTGGACCTGTACTCACTGGAATTCAAAAGAATGCATGAAGATTTCATTGAAACCTACTGAATGTTGAAAGGACCAGGCAAGGTGGTCGTGGAGAGGATGTTTCCTATGGTGGGGGTATCCAGAACAAGAGGGGACAGCCTCAATATTGAGGGGAAACCCTTTAGAACAGAGTTAAGGAGGTATTCTTTTAGCCAGAAAGTAGTGAATCTGTGGAATGCTCTGGGGCAGACTGCGGTGGAGGCCAAGTCCGTGGGTATATTCAAAGCGGAAGTTGATCATCTCCAGATCAGTCAGGACATCAAAGGATATAGTGAGAAGACAGGTGTATGGGGTTGAGTGGGATCCAGGATCAGCCATGATGGAATGGCAGAGCAGACTCGATGGGCTGAATGGCCAAACTTTGCTCCTATGTCTTATGGTCTTATGGTCTTATGGGCACTCAAGATCTTTTTGAAATAAGTTCCAATATACATTGTTGACCTGGATTTTTCAGATAGATTTCAGCACTTTTCCACCTAACTGTCTGTGACATTGGAATATCCTTGTGAACACTGAATTCACAAGTTAAAGTCAGTTGTTTGTAGTATGTTTCAAGAATATTTTCAGATATGAGCCCTGACGTGGTCTTGAAAGGAAGCACAAATTTCTGCAATTTGCTGCTTCTAATGGTGGGCATTCCAGTGGAGAATCTGTGCCGGGTTACACCTGCTGAAGGTCAGTTCCTTCAGTGATCTTGGTGACGTGTTGTGGCAGCAAAGAACTGTCCTGACGAAGGGTTCCGGCCCGAAACGTCGACCGATCTTTTCCATGGATGCTGCCCGACCTGCTGAGTTCCTCCAGCGCGTTGTGAGTGTTGCTTTGACCCCAGCATCTGCAGAGTATTTTGTGTTTAGAATTATCATTTGTTATTTTTCTTTCTTTCTTTTTTAATCTTTTTATTAGTTTTCAAGTCCATAAACATAATAACAATAGTGATACGAAGAGATTGGAATTACCTTATTGCTAATAAACATATACAAAAAAAAGACTACAAATAGTACAAGTGTAATAGACTTCCAAACTCTTGATATAGTTAATCATGGAGAGAAAAGAAATAAAAAGAAAGGGATATTGAAAAGAAAAAAACCCAAGAAACAAAAAAAAATTAAAAAAAAGAACTAATGACTAAACCCAAAAAAAGCAAACAGAACAAAACAAGGCTGAACCAATATATTAGATTGAATACATTCATTAATGTTGTCAACTCCGCTCCTCTACTCATATATTCTAAGTTGATAAAAAGGATTCGGAAAAGGTCAAACTACATCATATGAAAATGTTGAATAAATGGCTTCCAAGTCTCTTCAAATTTAACCGAAGGATCAAGAATGACACTTCTGATTTTTTCTAAACTTAAACATGATATGGTTTGAGAAAACCATTGAAATGTAGTAGGGGGGGGTTGGTTGGTCTCCTTCCAAATCAATAAAATGGATCTTCTGGCCATTAATATAACAAATCCGACAAGCTGAAGAGGATAAAGATCTATGTTCCGTCGTTGGCAAACCAAAAATTGCCATAATAGGATGGGGTTATAAATCAAAACGCAAAACTGTTGAAATAATATCAAAAATATCTTTCCAAAGTTTTTCCAAGAGAGGGCAGGACCAGAACATATGAGTCAAAGAAGCCATCTCAGAGTGACATCTGTCACAAATAGGATTTATATGGGAGTAAAAACAAGCTAATTTATTTTTAGACATGTGGGCCCTATGCACTACCTTAAGTTGTATCAGCATATGTTTAGCACATATAGAGGAAGAGCTAACTAATTGAAAATATTTTTCCCATTTCTCTATAGGTAGGCAAAGTTGAAGTTCCCTTTCCCATTCATTTTTAATTTTATCAGATATACCTGGCTGTATTTTCATAATTATATCATAAATTGTTGCTATAAATCCCTTCTAATAAGGATTTAACCCTAAAATTTTGTCCGTGATATCAGTAGAGTGTGAAATTTTACTATTTATTGTTATGTTTATTATTTAGTGTTGCATTTGTTATGTTATGATTGCACTGCTCCTGAGAAACGCTGTCTCATTCTGCCCTGCAGAGCTGATGTACAGTTAGAATAACAATAAAGTTTCTTGAATCTTGAATCTTGAAAATCGGAAAGGTAGACAGCATGGTATTAAAAAAGTTTCCTATTTGTAAATATCTAAAAAAATTGGAATCTGGGCAAGTTATATTTATTAGATAACTGTTCAAAAGACATGAAACAGCTATTCAGAAGTAAATCACGGAAACATGTTATACCCTTCATTTTCCATATCAAAAAGGCTTGATCCATAACCGAGGGTTGGAAAAAAAGATTAGATATAATAGGGCTTGATAGTATAGATTTGTTCAGACCAAAAAATTTACAAAATTGGAACCATATTCATAATGTATGTTTAATTATTGGATTAACCACTTGTTTACTCAATTTAGGAAGTGAAGTTCCTAAAATAGAAACCAATGAAAACCCTTGTACAGAGTAACCTTCAAGGTTTACCCATTGTGGACTTGGAATTATATCCCAATCTTGTGTACAAAATATTAAATATCGAATATTAATTGCCCAGTAATAGAATCTTAAATTTGGCAATGCTAAACCGCCATCTTTCTTGGACTTCTGTAAATATTTTTTACTTAACCTGGGATTTTTATTCTGCCATATATAAGAGGAAATTTTAGTATAAATAGTATTAAAAAGAAGATTTAGGAATAAAAATTGGTACCGCTTGAAATAGATATTAAATTTTAGGTAGAATAATCATTTTAATAGCATTGATTCAGCCAATCAGTGATAGAGACAATGGGGACCATTTAGTAAGCAATTGTTTAACCTGACTAATTAACGGTAAAAAATTGAGCTTGAATGAGTCCTTATGTCTCTGAGCAATTTTAACCCCAAAATAAGTAAAATAGTCAGTAATGAATCTGAATGGTGAACTTCTATAAATGGAAACCTGCATATTTAATGGAAAAGGTTCACTCTTACCATGATTCAATTTGTTACCAGAAAAACTACCGAACTGAGCAAGCAGAGATAATGCTGCTGGAATGGATTTCTCAGGGTTAGAAATATATAATAGTAAATCATCTGCATATAATGATAATTTATGTATCTCATTCCCATGGGTAATACCAAATATATTAGGGGAGTCACGAATAGCAATAGCTAACGGTTCCAGGGCAATATCGAATAATAATGGACTAAGAGGGCAACCCTGCCTAGTAACACGGAATAACTGAAAAAAGGGAGATCTTTGATTATTGGTAAATACCAAAGCCAAAGGAGTAAGTTATATCAGTTTAATACAAGATATAAATATCGGACTAAAATTAAATTTCTCAAGTGTATTAAACAAATGTGTCCATTCGACTCTATCAAAAGCTTTCTCAGTGTCCAATGAGATGACGCATTCTGGATTTCTAGGTGAAGAAGTATAAACAATATTCATTAATCGCCTAATATTAACGAAGGAGTAACGATTTTTAATAAATCCAGGCTGATCAACAGAAATAATTTGAGGCAATACATTCTCCAGTCTCGTTGCCAATATTTTAGAAAAAATCTTAGAATCCACATTCAGCAGAGATATAGGCCTGTAAGATGCACATTCAGTAGGATCCTTATCTTTTTAAGAATTAGGGAAATAGAAGCTCAATAAAAAGATTGTGGTAATTTACCTATAGACATTGCATCCTTAAAGATTCCACATAACCAAGGAGAAAGTATAGTAGAGAAGGATTTAAAAAATTCTACTGTATAACCATCTGGACCAGGTGCTTTACCTGAATTCATCGAGGAAATAGCACTTTTTATTTCTTCTACCGTAATAGGGACATCTAGTTTTAAATGTTCATTGAGTGGTAATTTTGGAATATTCAATTTGTTTAAAAATTCGTGCATTATAATGGGGTCATCAGGAAATTCTGATTGGTATAGAGAAGTATAAAAATCTTGAAAGAATTCGTTTATCTCATCATGATCAACAAACAGAGTACTGTCATTTTTACGAATCTTAACAATCTGGTGTTTAACCGAAGCCGATTTCAGTTGATTAGCCAGTAGTTTCCCAGTTTTATCACCATGTATATAGAATTGACTCCTAGTTTTAATTAATTGATTTTCAATCGAAGATGATATTAATACACTATGTTCCATTTGAAGTTCAACTCTCTCTTTATAAAGCTCCTGATTAGGAGCAATAGAATATTTCTTGTCAATTTCTTTGATCTTGTCAACCAGCTTAAGTATTTTATTATTAGTTCGCTTTTTCAGTCCAGCAGAATATGAAATAATTTGTCCATGAATATATGCTTTAAAAGTATCCCATAGTACTCCGCTGGAAATTCCCTCCATAAAATTCGTTGTGAAGAACAAATTAATCTGTTCTTCGATAAAATTAACAAAGTCTGAGTTCTGAAGCCAAGTGGTATTAAATCACCATTGTCTAGTACTAGAAGATGTATCCATTGACTTAATAGATAGTTTTAATGGCGCATGATTGGAGACAGCAATGGAGTCATATTTGCAGTCAATAACAAGTGGAATTAATCAAGAGTCAATAAGAAAGTAATCAGTTCTAGAATAATGATGATATACATGTGAAAAGAACGAAAACTCTCTATCGTTGGGGTATAAGAATCTCCAAATTTCTGATATTCCAGAGTCAACCATAAAAGAGTAAGTAAGAGTAGCCAATTTGTTCAGGAGTGCCTGATTAGACATAGATCTATCCATCAAAGGATTTAAACAACAGTTGAAATCTCCACCCATAATCAACATATAATCATTTAAGGTAGGATGAGATGTAAAGAAATGTTTAAAAAATTCAGGACAATCAACATTTGGAGCGTAAACATTTATATTTTTATATTTTGAGGGTTCTTGCCTTGGTTTTGTAGTGTAGGTATTGTTCGTATTTTTGAATAAAAGTATTCTTTTTTTCATAAAACATAGAACATAGAATTAATGATTTTGTATTTTTCACTTTTAATCATTTTGCTTTTGAGAGTAATTAAATAGTAGATTCAGTGTTTGATTTTCCTTTTCTTTGAAACTTTATTGGAAAAGTATTACATCTTAAGATGGTGGATTGCTCTCTCCTTCTTCTCAGAATTAATTTTTTCTTGCTGCGTCAATTCCGGTCATTTATATATGAAAAATCTAATAATATGAATTAGTTCTTGGTCTCTTCTTTTTAAATATGAGTAAGAAGAAACTATTTTGTGTTTGTAATTGTTGTAATCTTTTCTTTACATTTATAGTAATCGCTTTTTTACTTTTTTGACCACGGGTGGTGTTTTTTAAGAAAAATATATTTCTTTTTGGTTGCCTTCTGGAGAGATTGGGTTAGATTTAGCATTAGATTTAGCATTGGTCACTTTCTGGCTTTTTTCAGGGTTTTTGTGGGAGGGGAGTGGTATCTTTGTTCTTATTTTTAATTTAGATCTTTACTTTAAACGGGCTGACTTGAAACTACCAAAATGTCCGAAATGTTGTGACTTCTTTGATTCTTTGAACCTTTTTTTCCTCTTCCGGGGTCATGAGTTTGTATTCTGGTTAACCCTTTACATACTTTATGTTCGATTTCAATACTATGGATAAGATTCTGTAGGAAGAGGTGCAGTCGACGTTTCAGGCCGAGACCCTTCGTCAGGACTAACTGAAGGAAGAGTGAGTAAGGGATTTGAAAGTTGGAGGGGGAGGGGGAGATCTCTTTATCGCTAATTGCCGACGGGACATCAACCGTCTCGACTTCACCGCACCTTGTCCCCATTCCAACCTCACTCCTTCCGAACGCTCTGCTCTCCACTCCCTCCGCACTAATCCTAACCTTATTATTAAACCCGCCGATAGGGGGGTGCTGTTGTAGTCTGGTGTACTGACCTCTACCTTGCCGAGGCACAGCGACAACTCGCGGATACCTCCTCTTATTTACCCCTCGATCGTGACCCCACTAAGGAGCACCAGGCCATTGTCTCCCACACCATCACCGTCTTTATCCGCTCAGGGGATCTCCCATCCACTGCTACCAACCTTATAGTTCCCACACCCCGCACTTCCCGTTTCTACCTCCTACCCAAGATCCACAAACCTGCCTGTCCTGGCTGACCTATTGTCTCAGCTTGCTCCTGCCCCACCGAACTCATTTCTGCATACCTCAACACTGTTTTATCACCCCTTGTTCAATCCCTTCCGACCTATGTTCGTGACACTTCTCACGCTCTTAAACTTTTCGATGATTTTAAGTTCCCTGGCCCCCACCGCTTTATTTTCACCATGAATGTCCAGTCCTTATATACTTCCATCCCCCATCAGGAAGGTCTCAAAGCTCTACGCTTCTCTTTGGATTCCAGACCTAATCAGTTCCCCTCTACCACCACTCTGCTCTGTCTAGCGGAATTAGTCCTTATTCTTAATAATTTCTCCTTTGGCTCCTCCCACTTCCTCCAAACTAAAGGTGTAGCTGTGGGCACCTGTATGGGTCCTAGCTATGCCTGCCTTTTTGTTGGGTTTGTGGAACAATCTATGTTCCGTGCCTATTCTGGTATCTGTCCCCCACTTTTCCTTCGCTACATCGACGACTGCATTGGCGCTGCTTCCTGCACGCGTGCAGAACTCGTTGACTTTATTAACTTTGCCTCCAACTTTCACCCTGCCCTCAAGTTTACCTGGTCCATTTCCGACACTTCCCTCCCCTTCCTAGATCTTTCTGTCTCTGTCTCTGGAGACAGCTTATCCACTGATGTCTACTATAAGCCTACTGACTCTCACAGCTATCTGGACTATTCCTCTTCTCACCCTGTCTCTTGCAAAAACGCCATCCCCTTCTCACAATTCCTCCGTCTCTGCCGCATCTGCTCTCAGGATGAGGCTTTTCATTCTAGGACGAGGGAGATGTCTTCATTTTTTAAAGAAAGGGGCTTCCCTTCCTCCACTATCAACTCTGCTCTTAAACGCATCTCCCCCATTTCACGTACATCTGCTCTCACTCCATCCTCCCACCACACCACTAGGAATAGGGTTCCCCTGGTCCTCACCTACCACCCCACCAGCTTCCGGGTCCAACATATTATTCTCCGTAACTTCCGCCACCTCCAACGGGATCCCACCACTAAGCACATCTTTCCCTCCTCCCCTCTCTCTGCATTCCGCAGGGATCGCTCCTTACACAACTCCCTTGTCCATTCATCCCCCCCATCCCTCCCCACTGATCTCCCCCCTGGCACTTATCCGTGTAAGTGGAACAAGTGCTACACATGCCCTTACACTTCCTCCCTTACCACCATTCAGGGCCCCAAACAGTCCTTCCAGGTGAGGCAACACTTCACCTGTGAGTCGACTGGGGTGATATTCTGCGTCCGGTGCTCCCGATGTGGCCTTTTATATATTGGCGAGACCCGACGCAGACTGGGAGACCGCTTTGCTGAACATCTACGCTCTGTCCGCCAGAGAAAGCAGGATCTCCCAGTGGCCACACATTTTAATTCCACATCCCATTCCCATTCTGACATGTCTATCTACGGCCTCCTCTACTGTAAAGATGAAGCCACACTCAGGTTGGAGGAACAACACCTTATATTCCGTCTGGGTAGCCTCCAACCTGATGGCATGAACATCCACTTCTCTAGCTTCCGCTAGGCCCCACCTCCCCCTCGTACCCCATCTGTTACTTATTTTTATGCACACATTCTTTCTCTCACTCTCCTTTTTCTCCCTTTGTCCCTCTGAATATACCTCTTGCCCATCCTCTGGGTCCCCCCCCCCCTTGTCTTTCTTCCCGGACCTCCTGTCCCATGATCTTCTCGTATCCTCTTTTGCCAATCACCTGTCCAACTCTTGGCTCCATCCCTCCCCCTCCTGTCTTCTCCTATCATTTTGGATCTCCCCCTCCCCCTCCAACTTTCAAATCCCTTACTCACTCTTCCTTCAGTTAGTCCTGACGAAGGGTCTCGGCCTGAAACGTCGACTGCACCTCTTCCTACAGATGCTGCCTGGCCTGCTGCGTTCACCAGCAACTTTGATGTGTGTTGCTTGAATTTCCAGCATCTGCAGAATTCCTGTTGTTTTCTATGGATAAGATTACTAATTTGGTTTCTTGGAATACAAATGGTTTAAACCACCCGATTAAATGGAAGAAAAATTCTAAAGTATTCTATAGGATGAATGCTGATATTATTTTCGTACAAGAAACTTGTGCGGAAAGAGGATAATCAGCATTTTTTTAGGTTTTGGAAGGATTACCAGTGACTTTCGAATTCACAGGCCAAAGTGAAAGGCGTTTCTATTTTTATAGATCCTTCAATTTCATTTGTGCATTATGAGACTATTTCAGATCCAAATGGTAGATTTTAGTTAATTACTGGCTTGTTACTTAACAAAAAAGTTGTTATGGTTAATGTTTATGCTCCAAATGAGCATTTGTTATTTTTTAAGTTCATTTTGATACTTTGGACTGTTTCATATTTAGAAGTTAAATGCTTTTGTTTTAACAACATGCATTATTTTTAACAATTTTTGAATGTTTCTGACATTTAGGGAGATTCACAGCTGTGATGGGTTTGACAGCTGGTTCAGCTGCCTCACACAGCTGTCAAAGTTCAGTTCCATTATTTTGCCAGTAGACTTTGCTCTGCCCCTTCGTGTCAAGATTTATCCATGAGAAATGCATGCGGAGGATTCTGGTAGACCGGCTACATCACAGCTCCATCACGTCTACTTCAATCCTGACCTCCAGTGCTGCATGTGTTAAGTTTGCATGTTCTCCCTCTGACCACATTAGTCTCCTCTGTGTGCTCCGGTTTTCTCATTCATCCTAAAGATGAGCAGATTGATGGGTCAGTTGGGACTAGAACTGGCATTGTAAAGTGTGGTGGAATCTGGGGAGAGTTAAGAGAATAAAAAATAGAATGAGTGCATGATTAGTGTATGTTTGTTAGTCATTGTAGATTTGGTAGTCCGAAGGCCCTGTTTCTATGCCAAGTGAGGCCTTGCCACTCTCCGTGGAGGTAGCCTCTCTCTTCAAGTTTCTGCTGCATGAAATTTGTGCGTGACTTGGAGGGCAGAGTTGAGCATAGCTAACTCACTATGGACGGCATACTGGGGAGCACGGTAGTGTAGCAGTTAGTGTAATGCCTACAGTACCAGCAATCAGAAGGTTGAATTTCAATTCCCACTGCTGTCTGTAAGGAGTTTATACATTCTGCCTGTGACCCAATGGGTTTTTTCCAGATGTTCCGGTTTCCTCCCATATTTCAAAAGACAAAAGAAACTAATGGCATTCCCTTAAAGAGGATGTCCATATTATCAGGCATCTCATTCATATTCCAACACTGTCACCTCCAACAGCATTAAAGGGGAGGGTAGAGCTATGATAATGATAGCTTTGCCCTGATGTTGCTTATCAGCTAACACAATGCATTAATTTACATTAATCCTTGTAGCAGAGTACCAAAGGTTCAGTATATCAATAAATTGAACTAACATTAATCACTGGAGAAGAGTTTTCCAAATGTTCTTATAAAAAGCAATTTACCCTTCAGTTGCTCACCTGATTACATTTTGTCACCAGTTTATTTTAAATGCTTCTAAGTAAATACCCAGTTAAATGACTAGGCATTTACTTTTGGGAGACACGTGACAAGGTTCTATCGAATAGGTTACTCCACAGGATTAAGATATCTAAGGTGAGATAGCAAATTGGAAGCAAAGGGTTGTTGTGGATGGCTGCTTTTCAGATTGGAGAGCAGTGATGTACCTCAGATATTGGTGCTTGGTCCTTTCTTGTTTGTTACATATATTAATGATTCGGAAGAGAATGTAGGTGGCATGCTGAACCGGTTTATGATTGACACCAAAATGACAGCATAATGGACAGTGAATAAGGCTATCCAAGGTTACAACAGGATCTAGATCAATCAGGGAAATGGGCAAGAAATAGCCAATGGAATTTATCACTAACATTTTTAGAAGTTGAAATAGGCCATGGTATAACTCCTAAATGACAGAGAGTCACTGGCAGGTGAGTGATTTCTGCCTGAGTCTATTGACACAGTGACCAAAAATAAAGTAACTGCATTCACTTCAGTGCTGGATGAAATATTTTCCATCACTGGATTCAGACTTTTTATATTGTCATGAGGCTCTGTAACTCTCTGGTTCAACTGTTTCTGAACTGTGTGTCTGGAAAGTCGTGTGCTTCCCAAATGATACAAGATATTAATCCTCTTTTCCATGACTTTGACCAAGAATGCAGCATGGCATCCAAAATTCTAGAGGCTCTTATCTGTCAATGATCAGCTATTCTCTCAGACTCAATTGCAGAATGATTCCCAGAATCCATTCTAGATTTAATACATCTCCATGTGCAAGAAACACAGGACAACTTGCTGCAGGATGGGAAAATGCTTGTGATTAGCGCAAAGATCTTGCAGTGGAAAACTATCACCAGAAGGATAGCTGGGATTTCTTCCTTGGAAAGGAGATTAAAAGGAGACATATTGTCAATGGGGTGTATAAAATGTTGGTGAGACAAAGGTAATCTGGGTAAGGAAAATCCATGTCCATAGCTGAAAAGAAATGAAAATATAACAATAGTAAAAATCCAAATTAAAAACAGAAAAATACAGGAAATTCTCAGCAGAACAGGTAGCAATTGTGGAAAAAGAAACAATTTGTCTTTCAGGCCCATAATAGTTTGTTAGAACTTCTTCAAGGGCATGGATCAAACATAGCCATATTAGGTGTATGGCACATTTTCTACCAGTAATTCAATGGACCTAAAGATCTTAAATTTCTAAAATTTAATGAGATTATTCTTTCATACAGACTCTTGCATACAGTTGGCATCTTGCTTTCATTCCCCTAGACAGGCACAGGTTAATTCTTGTTCCTATTTAGGGGACAAACCAATATTAACAGCTACACACACAAGAAGTCGCTGGTGAACGCAGCAGGCCAGGCAGCATCTATAGGAAGAGGTATAGTCGATGTTAACAGCTGCTGAGTTTTGTAAGTTCCTTTTCTTTTGGAGCAAATAACGACCTTCTTCTCCAAATATTGTCAAAAGTTACCATTGCTATTTGGCACCAAGCACACTGCATTATAGAATTTCAAAATCACATAGGACATCAGACTTATTTTCAGTTTATCTCAAGTCAGACCTCCAACATTTTTTACCTGTCCAAATCCAGCAAAATCTGTTTCACATTCATGAGAATAAAAAAATGCCACAAACTATATGACTTTAATCAATCTAAAGGATAGGTCCCTATTGCAAATGTTGCTCTAATCTGTAGACTTATTGTTGAAGTTAACACCTTAGGATTCATATCCCCACCATCCTGATGCCTATTTGAGCCAGTCTGTGACATAAGCTTGCAAAAAACTCATTCTGTCACAGACAGTAGTCAACTGCTTTTGCAAGGAAATACCTCATTTTTCACACTTCATCTAAGCATGCTACAAAACCACACTTAGCTGCTTTTACTTATCACATCCACGTGAGTTCCCTCAAACTCTGTACTGACACCAACTGTCTGAAGTCAAAGGTTAAGTATGAAATCATCTACTGGAGCCAGAATCTATGGCAACAGATGGCTCACAAAGCCTCCGGTTTACAAAGCACAGTAGTGTGTCCTACAGATTTCTCCAGGCTGCCATATGACAGCTTTATACTTTTTTTACCTGAAAAAATACAGTGCAACACTAAACATTAGAAGCTTTTAAAATGAATTCTGGTAAATTGGATTTTTAGAAGAAAACGTTCAAATGGCTTTTCACATTGGTGACTCAAGTAAGATTTCTACATGAAGTATAAACTATTTTTTTTTGCTAGTATTGCTCCTCACACATTGTTATGCTGTGCACCTTTTGAGTAAACTGATGAACTAATAGGTGTTTCTTATGAGGTTTAAGCATTTAATCTCTTTTTAGAAAAAATATGGCAAAGTTTACTTTATCTATTCTCATGAAAACAATAAATGTACATATTCCTTTCTTATCCTGAAGCAAGGAAGTCAGCAATAAAGCACTAATGATGATTAGGCATTTCCAAATTTGACAGATGTGCTGCACGGTTTCATGGTAAGCAACTCTGTTATGTCGGGAACAGAATATGTGTAAACGCAAGAGTGGAAGGTGGCATTTCAACATCTGGTCAATACAGTAGAAATATCATAATCGTGCTATCTTTGAATACTTCTATAGTGTCACTACAGTTGACAGCCACAGTAAATCACACAGTGCAATGCCTATTGAAACCGTCCAACGCTGGTGGATAATTATGCACAATAGTGAAAGTCAGTCCACCTTGTCTGGAGAGCAGTCAGGTTCAGGGTGGCAAGAATTAACTGCGGCTCTGTGCTGGATAGGTCAAAGATCTTCGCTCATCTTTATCTCTGCTATATAGAGCTTCCATCAAAAATTAATTTTATATTATTTAATAGAAAAATAATCTGCGGACTCCATATGTGCTTCATACTTTATACTCAGTAGGGAGGATTGCACTCTTGACTTCTATGTATAGGTCTTGTCAAGTTAATTGCATATGACTCAGATTAAGTAACTTGTCAACACCTACTGTCTACATATCCATGCTATTTGGAACAGACACCAATGGACTGAAACAGATATGAAACAGTACCCTACAAAAAGTAATCAGAAAATTTCATGACATGTGTGATTGATGATAAACCTGATTCTGATGTGGGTCTCTGTTGTGGACTGAGAGTGAGAAGGGGTTGGGGAGAGGGGAATCATGGCAGGGAGAAGGGAGGGAGCGGGAAGCACCAGAGAGATATAGTGCAATGATCAATAAACCAATTGTTTCGAATCAAATGAATTTGCCTGGTGTCTCAGGGCTGGGTGTGTCTACACTCCTTCTCAGTCACCTGTCCCACACCTCTCCCGCGGTGTTGCAACCTCACCATTCCCAACATCCCTTGCTCTCGCCAAATGTACAAACTCACTCTCAGTACTGTACCACATTGACAAACACAGTACTGTGCACCAGAATGAAAGTGCACAGGAAACCAAGGCTGATTTTATACTGAACTGTAAGGGAGTGAGATTCTTGCTCACAATATATTCCAGCTGTATGCAATTCCCAGACATTCAGTATAATGAAAAACACTATTCACACAGAGACCACAAACATCAGAGTTCAAAGTAAATGTATTATCTAAGTACATATATGTCACCATATACAACTTTGAGATTCATTTTCCTGTGGGCATAATCAGTAAATCCAAGAACCATAATAATATTAGTGAAAAATTGCACCCAACAGGACGGACAAGCAACCAATGTGCAAAAGACAACAAACTGTGCAAATACAAAATTAAAAATAATAATAATAAATAAATCAAAGAAATATCAAGAACATGAGATGAAGAGTTGTTGGAACTGAGTCCATAGGTTGTGGAAACACCTGAGGGTTCTGAAAGCTGAAGAGATTGTGGAGGCATTAGTAATGATCTTTCAAGAATCACTAGATTTTGGCATGGTTCCAGAGGACAGGAAAGTTGCAGATGTCACTCCACTCTTCAAGAAGGGAGAGAGGCAGAAGAAAGGAAACTATAGGCCAATTAGTCCGACCTCAGTGGTTGGGAAGGTGTTGGAGTCGATTATTAAGGATAAGGCTTTGGGGTACCTGGAGGCACATGATAAAATACGTGGAAGTCAACATGGTTTCCTAAAGTGAAGATCTTGCCTAATGAATCTATTGGTACTCTTTGAGGAATTAACAAGCAGGATAGACAAAGGACAATTGGTTGATGTTGTTTACTTGGATCTACAGAAGGCCTATGACAAGTTGCCATGCATGAGGCTGCTTAGCAAGAAAAGAAACCATGGTATTAGAGGATCTGTAGTCCACATTCAGATCTGAAGACTGGTTGCTGTTCAAATTATTTGCTATATTGCATAACTCCAGAATATGCCCTAACGTTTTGAGAACATTAGAATATAAAAGCAGGGATGTAATGTTAATCAAGAACCTACAGTGGTGCTAGAAAGTTTGTGAACCCTATAGAATTGTCTCTATTTCTGTATAAATATGACCTAAAATGTGATCAGATCTCCATGTAAGTCCTAAAACTAGAAAAAAAGAACCCAATTAAATAAATAATACAAAAACATTATACATGTTTATTTATTTATTGAGATAAATGATCTAATATTACATGTAATTGTTGGAAAAAGTAATGTGAACCTTTACTTTCAGTAACTGGTGTGAACCCCCCGCCCCCCCCCCCCCCCCCCACCATTCTTGTTCAGTGTTTTTCTTATAGTGGACACATGAACAGAGATTTTAGCAAGTTCTAGAGATTTCTGCAGTTCTTTTGTCGACATTTCTCCTACATGGTGTACATAAGCAGATCTTTCTTGACAAGGGCAGTCTCTGTCAGTAACCTGACTTTGTGCCTCTTATTTTTATGTATAGGGCAGGACAACTCTACAACCCAAACCACCAATCTCATCGCTTTGATTGGAACCCCTGACTCCAAATAGCTTTTGTGGAAGGCATTACCCCAGAGGGTTCACATACTTTTTCTAACAAATACATGTAATATTGGATAATTTTTCTCAATAAATAAATGAGCAAGTATAATACTTCTTGTGTTATTTATTTAATTAGGTTCATTTTATCTAGTTTTAGGACCTACGCGAAATTCATATCACATTTTTGGTCATGTTTATACAGAAATAGAGAAAATTCTATGGGGTTCACAAATTTCAAGCACCACCGTATAAACCTCCACCTTAAATATACCCAATGACCTGGCCTCCACAGCTGCTTGTGGCAAAGAATTCCACAGATTCACCACCCTCTGGCTGAAGAAATTCCTCCTCATCTCTGTTCTGAGACTGTGTCCTCTGGTCTTAGACTGCCCTACTATAGGAAACATCCTCTCCATATCCACTCTATCAAGGCCTTTCAACATTCATAGGTTTCAATTGGATTCCCCTCCGCCATTCTTCTAAATGCCAGTGAGTACAGGCCCAGAACCATCAAACACTCCTCATATGATATCCCCTTCATTTCCAGAGTCATTCTGTGAGCCTCCTCTGAACCCTCTCCAATGTCAGCACACCCTTTTTTAGATAGCATTCCAAAACTGTTCACAATACTCCAAGTGAGGACTCACCAGCATCTTATAAAGCCTCAACATTACATCCTTGCTTTTATATTCTAAGGTCCTCTTGAAGTGAATGCTAACATCACATTTGCCTTCCTCACCACCAACTCAACCTGCAAGTTAACCTTTAGGGAGTCCTGCATGAGGACCCCCAAAGCCCTTTACAACTCGGATGTTGAATTTTTTCCTCCATTCAGAAAATAGTGTAATCTTTTATTTCTTCTACCAAGTTGAATGACCATACACCTCCTGACACTATATTCTATCTGCCACTTCTTTGCCCGTTCTCCTAATTTGTCTAAGTCCTTCTGTAGCCTCTCTACTTCCTGAAAACTATATGCCCCTCCACCTATCATTGTATCGTCTATAGGCTTGGGCACAAAGCCATCAATTCCATCATCCACATCACTGACATATAACATAAAAAGTACCAGCCCAACAGAGACCACTGTGGAACACCACTAGTCACTGGCAGTCAGTCAGAAAAGGCTCTCTTTTTTCCCTACTCTTTGCCTCCTGCCAATCAGTCAATGCTTTATCCATGCTAGAATCCTTCCTGTAATACTATGGGGTCATGGTTTGTTAAGCAGCCTCATGTGTGGCACCTTGTCAAAAGCCTTCTGAAAATCCAAGTACACAACATCAACTGATTCTCCTTTGTCTATCCAGCTTGTTATTTCTTCAAAGAATTCCAACAGATTTGTCAGGCAAGATTTTCCCTGGAGGGAACCATGCCGACTTTGGCCTATTCTATCATGTGCCTCCAAGTACCCCAAAACCACATCCTTAATAATCGACTCTAACATCTTCCCAACCACTGAGGTCAGACTAACTGGCCTATAGTTTCCCTTCTGACCAGGAATGAGGACAGGTGTGGCCAAAGAGAGAGGAGTATATAGGATAAGTGGAGGGAGTCACTCTTAAAATGCAACAGGTTTGTGACTCATGGTGTGAGAGATCCTTGTTCTCTCATAGCTCTTTCTTTCTGTTGATACCTCTCTGTTTCTCTCTCTCTCAAACATTCAAACACACACACACATACACACGTAAAGGTAACACACATGTATACAGATACATTTTGGATTGTCATTGCAAAAATAGCCCTTTTATTCTCAGGAGCTAAAATTTTAAATAGGAATCTTTTGATTGGCAATTTTTGAATCTTTTTGAATCCCTTTTGTAGATTTGCAGGTACACTTATCCAACTCATATCAGCCCAAAATACATCAATAAGTTTGTCAAGAGCAATTCCTTTTCTTAAGTCCGCTTTGATTCTTCCTATTCAGACGATGATTGGAACCAGTTCCATAATACAAGTCTCCACAATTCTACGCCTGAGAAATGTTTGTACACTGGACAGTTCAGAAGTCAGAAATGCAGCTCCAAACCTGAACTTCCACCCAGCAGAAGATGCTTGCAGCTCTTCAGCAGCTGCCAAATCCATTCCGTCACTCCCAAATGCTTACATGTATACATGGGCTGTATATAAATTGGGTGCTCCTAAACTGGGGAGGACCAGTGATAAATTTCGGCGCACACACACACACACACACACACAGGAGAGAGAAAACACATAACAGATAAAGAGAATGTGAAATAAAGAGTGCAGGAATTATGAAGGATTCGGACACGGAGCAACGGGTTGAAAGGGTAGGGGGAGAGGTTCAGTCAGCTTCAACCAGTTTTTCCAAGCATTCAGTTACCTTGTTGCCTTATGGCATTAAGTATCTGTTCTCTCTTCTTTTGCACCTTGTTATTAAAGTTATCACTCAATAATAAATTGTCTCCACTGCTCTGGCTTTGAGTCAAGCCTCCTCAAAAGTTTCTGACAAAAGTAAGATAAACAGGAAAAATCAAACACAAAAATGTGAGAGACAGAAAACGAGAGATGGGGAGGGAGAAAAACAAATCAAAATGGGAAATTAAAAGAAAGAGGCAAAGAAAGAAAAGGGATACAAAATGAGCAGTAGAGAGTGATGAGGAATCAGAGAGAGACAGATGGAAAACACTTGCAGAAGGGTGGCAAAACAGAAATAAAAATAAGAAAGAAACAAACTGACAACTGGTAAGGTCTGAAAAAATGATAGAGACAGAGGCGACTAATGCAGAAACAGAAGTAGAGTAACTAAAAGAGAGAAGGATTGGGAGATACAGTCAGAGTGACTGAGTAAGATGCATATTGATGAATATTGAGAAATATAGTCAAGGAAATGAGAAAGATACAAATTGATGAAGATTTGGAGATCAAGTCGGTGTAACTGAGCAAGATGAAAATTCATGAAGTTTAGGAGATACAGTCAGTGTGACTAAGCAAGATGCAGATTGATGAAGATCGGGAGATATAGTCAGTGTGACTGAGCAAGATTGGCATGTAGCAAAGGTAATGCTACGGTTGTTATGGGGGACTTCAACATGCAGGTAGACTGGAGGAATCAGGTTGGTGCTGGACCCCAAGAAAGGGAGTTTGTGGAGTCTCTCCGAGATGGATTCTTAGAACAGCTTGTACTGGAGCCTACCAGAGAGAACGCAATTCTAGATCTAGTGTTGTGTAATGAACCGGATTTGATCAGGGACCTCGAGGTAAAGGAGCCATTAGGAGGTAGTGACCATAATATGATAAGTTTTAATCTACAATTTGAGAGGGAGAAAGGAAAATCGGAAGTGTCAGTGTTACAGTCGAACAAAGTGGACTATGGAGCCATGAGGGAGGAGCTGGCCAAAGTTGACTGAAAGGATACCCTAGCAGGGATGACAGTGGAACAACAATGGCAGGAATTTCTGGGAATAATGTGGAAGGTGCAGGATCAGTTCATTCCAAAGAGGAAGAAAGATTCTAAGGGGAGTAAGAGGCGACCATGGCTGACAAGGGAAATCAAGGACAGTATAAAAATAAAAGAGAAGAATTATAACATAGCAAGGATGAGCGGAAAGCCAGAGGATTGGGAAACTTTTAAAGAGCAACAGAAGATAACTAAAAAAGCAATATGGGGAGAAAAGATGAGGTACAAAGGTAAGCTAGCCAAGAATATAAAGGAGAATAGTAAAAGCTTCTTTGGGTACGTGAAGAGGAAAAAATTAGTTAAGGCCAAAGTTGAGCCCTTGAAGACAGAAACGGGTGAACAGTGGGAGGGGGTGCTTTAGCACTGCTGGCCCACCGCCTCGAGGGAGTCTTGATCATAAGCGGGCCAAAACTCCTGAAGACGGGTGGCAGATCAACTGATGATCCCACTGGTGATAGCACAGGACAGTTAACATCTTAGTCCACGTGTATTTTGTAACTCTTTGGGGAACAAAGAAATAGCAGATGAGTTGAACAGGTACTTTGGATCTGTCTTCACTAGGGAAGACACAAACAATCTCCCAGATGTAATAGTGGCCAGAGGACCTAGGGTAACAGAGGAACTGAAGGAAATTCACATTAGGCAGAAAATGGTGTTGGATAGACTGATGGGACTGAAGGCTGATAAATCCTCAGGGCCTGATGGTCTGCATCCTAGGGTACTTAAGGAGGTGGCTCTAGAAATCATGGACGCATTGGTAATCATTTTCCAATGTTCTACAGATTCAGGATCAGTTCCTGTGGATTGGAGCGTAGCTAATGTTATCCGACTTTTTAAGAAAGGAGGGAGAGAGAAAACAGGAAATTATAGACCAGTTAGCCTGACGTCAGTGGTGAGGAAGATGCTGGAATCAATTATAAAAGATGAAATAGCAGCACATTTGGATAGCAGTAGCAGGATTGGTCTGAGTCAGCATGGATTTACGAAAGGGAAATCATGCTTGACTAATCTTCTGGAATTTTTTGAGGATGTAACTATGAAAATGGACAAGGGAGAGCCAGTGGATATAGTGTACCTGGACTTTCAGAAAGCCTTTGATAAGGTCCACATAGGAGATTAGTGGGCAAAATTGGAGCACATGGCATTAGGGGTAGGGTACTGACATGGATAGAAAATTGGTTGGCAGACAGGAAACAAAGAGTAGGGATTAACGGGTCCCTTTCAGAATGGCAGGCAGTGACTAGCAAGGCTCGGTGCTGGGACCGCAGCTATTTACAATATACAGTACATTAATGATTTAGATGATGGGATTAAAAGTAACATTAGCAAATTTGCAGATGACACAAAGCTAAGTGGCAGTGTGAAATGTGAGGAGTATGTTATGAGAATGCAGGGTGACTTGGACAGATTGGGTGAATGGGCAGATGCATGGCAGATGCAGTTTAATGTGGATAAATGTGAGATTATCCACTTTGGTGGCAAGGACAGGAAGACAGATTACTATCTGAATGGTGTCAAGTTAGGAAAAGGGGAAGTACAACGAGATCTAGGTGTCCTTGTTCACCAGTTACTGAAAGTAAGCATGCAGGTACAGCAGGCAGTGAAGAAAACTAATGGTATGTTGGCTTTCATAACAAGGAGAGTTGAGTTTAGGAGCAAAGAGGTCCTTTTGCAGTTGTACAGGGCCCTGGTGAGACCACACCTGGAGTATTGTGTGCAGTTTTGGTCTCTAAATTTGAGGAAGGACATTCTTGCTATTGAGGGAGTGCAGCATAGGTTCACGAGGTTAATTCCCGGGATGGCGGGGCTATCATATGTTGAAAGATTGGAGCGACTGGGTTTGTATACACTGGAATTTAGAAGGATGAGAGGGAATCTAATTGAAACATATAAGATTATTAAGGGATTGGACACGCTGGAGGCAGGAAGCATGTTCCCGCTGATGGGTGAGTCCAGAACCAGAGGCCACAGTTTAAGAATAAGAGGTAGGCTATTTAGAACGGAGTTGAGGAAAAACTTTTTCACCCAGAGAGTGGTGGGTATATGGAATGCTCTGCCCCAGAAGGCTGTGGATGTCAATTCTCTGGACGCTTTCAAGAAAGATTTAGATAGAGCTCTTAAAGATAGTGGAGTCAAGGGATATGAGGAGAAGGCAGGAATGGGGTACTGATTGTGGATGATCAGCCATGATCACAGTGAATGGCGGTGCTGGCTCGAAGGGCCGAATGGCCTACTCCTGCACTTATTGTCTATTGTCTATTGATGCATTATGATGAAAATTGGGAGATTTAGTCAAAGTGACTGATCAAGGAGCATATTGATGATGGATATTGTGACATAGACTCAGAATGCCTGAACAAGATGCATATTGATGAAGATTAGGAGATATAGTCAGTGTGACTGAGCAAAATGCATATTGATGAAGATCAGGAGACATAGTGTGACTGAACAAGATGCATATTGATGAAGATTGGAAGATACAGGCAGCGGGACTGGACAAGGTGCATATTGATGAAGACTGTGAAATACAGATACAGATTGACGAACATTGGGAGATATAGTCAGAGTGACAAAGCAAGATGTAGATTGATGAAGATTGGGAGATACAGTCAGTGTGATTGAGCAAGGTGCAGATTGATGAAGATGGAAGATATAGTCAGTGTGATAGACAAAAATGCATGTTGATGAAGATTTGGAGATACATATAACATAGAACATAGAAATTTGCAGCACATTACAGGCCCTTCAGCTCACAATGTTGTTCCGACTATGTAACCCCCTCTAGAAACTGCCTAGAATTTCCTTAGTGCATAGCCCTCTATTTTTCAAAGCTCTTAAAAGACCCTATTGTATCCGTTGCCACCACCACCGCCAGCAGTGCACCCACCACTCTCTGTGTGTGAAAAACTTACCCCTGATATCCCCTCAGTACCTATTTCCAAGCACCTTAAAACCATGCCCCCACGTGCTAGCCATTTCAGCCCTGGGAAGAAGTCCCTGACTATCCACATGATCAATGCCCCTCATCATCTTATACACCTCTATCAGGTCACCTCTCATACTCCATCATTCCAAGGAGAAAAGGCCAAGTACACTCAACCTATTCTCATAAGGTATGCCCTCCAATCCAGGCAATATCCTCATTAATCTCCTCTGCACCCTCCCTTTAGTATCCACATCCTTCCTGTAGTGAGGTGATCGGAACTGAGCACAGTACTCCAAGTAGGGTCTGACTAAGGTCTTAGACAGCTGTAACATTACCTCACAGCTCTTGAACTCAATCTCATGGTTGATGAATGCCAACATACCATACACCTTCTTAACAGCATTGTCAACCTGCGCAGCAGTTTTAAGTGTCCGATCGACACGGACTCCAAGATACCTCTACTCCTCCACACTGGAAGAGTCTTACCATTAATATTATATTCTGTCTTTAAAATGGACCTACCAAAATGAACCACTTCACACTTATCTGGGTTGAAGTTCATCTGCCACTTCTCAGTCCAGATCTGCATCCTACTGATGTCCCGGTGTAACCTCTGACAACCCACCAGATTATCCACAACACCCCCAACCTTTGTGTCATCAGCAAACTTATTAACCCACCTTTCTACTTATTCATCCAGGTCATTTATAAAAATCACAAAGAGGAGGAATCCCAGAACAGATCCCTGTGGAACATCACTGGTAACTGTCCTCCATGCAGAATATGAACCATCAACAACTAACCTTTGCCTTCTGTGGGCAAACCAATTCTGGCTCCACAAAGCAAGGTCTCCTTGGATCCCATGCCTCCTTACTTTCTGAAGGAGCCTTGCATGGGGAACCTTATCAAATGCCTTACTGAAATCCATATACACTACATCCACTGCTCTACCTTCATCAATGTGTTTTGTTACATCCTCAAAAAATTCAATCAGGCTCGTAAGGCACAACCTGCCTTTGACAAAGCAACACTGACTATCGCTAATCAGATTATGTCTCTCCAAATGCTCATAAATCCTGCCTCTCAGGATCTTCTTCAACAACTTGCCCACCACTGAAATTAAACTCACTGGTCTATATTTTCCTGGGTTATCTCCACTCCCTTTCTGGAACAAGGGAACAACATTTGCAATCTTCCAATCCTCAAGTACTCCTCCCATCCCTATTGATGATGCAAGGAGCATCTCAAGAGGCTCAGCAATCTCCTCCCTCGCTTCCCATAGTAGCCTGGGGAATATCTCATCCTGTCCCAGTGATTTATCTAACTTAATGCTTTTCAAAAGCTCCAGCACATCCACTATTTTAATGTCTATATGCTCAAGCATTTCAGTCTGCTGCAAGTCATCCCCACAGTTGCCAAGGTCTTTTTCCCTGGTGAATATAAAGCGGTGCCCTTTCAAAACAGAGATGAGAAGAAACTTCTTTAGTCAAAGGGTGGTGAATTTGTGGAATTTGTTGCCATGTGCAACTGTGGAGGCCAGGTTGTTGGGTACATTTAAGGCAGAGTATGATAGGTTCTTGACAGGACATGGCATCAAAGGTTACGGGAAGAAGGCTGGGAACTGGGGTTGAGGAGGAGATAGGAAAAAGGATCAGCCATGATTGAATGGCGGAGCAGACTGGATGGGCCAGATGGCCTAAATCTGCTCCTGTGTCTTATGGTTTTATGGAATACTGAAGCAAAGTATTCATTAATTACCTCCGCTATCTCCTCTGACTCCATGCACACGTTTCCACCTGATTGGTCCTATTCTCACACGGCTTATCCTCTTGCTCTTCATATATCAGGAGAAAGCCTTGGGGTTTTCCTCAATCTTGCTCACAAAGACTTTCTCATGGCCCCTTCTGGCTCTCCGAATTCCATTCTTAAGCTCCTTCCTAGCAACCTTGTAATTTTCTATAGCTCTAACAGAGTACCTAGTTTCTTGAACCTTTTGTAAGCTTTTCTTTTCTTCTTAACTGGATTTTCTACATACTTTGTACACCATGGTTCTTTAACTCTACCATCCTTTCCCTGCCTCAATGGAACGTACCTATGCAGAATGCCATGCAAATATCCCCTGAACATTTGCCACACTTCTGCCATGCACTTCACTGAGAACATCTGTTCCAAATTTATGCTCCCAAGTTCCTGCCTAATGGTATATTTCCCGTTCCCCCAATTATATGTTTTCCCAAATTGTCTGCTCCTATCCCTCTCCAACGTTATGGTGAAGGAGATAGAGTTGTGGTCACTACCTCCAAAATGCTCTCCCACCAAGAGATCTGACACCTAACCAGGTTCATTTCGCAATACCAGATCAAGTACAGCCTCTCCGCTAGTTGGCTTATCTACATATTGCATGAGGAAACCTTCCTGAACACACCTAACAAACTCCACCCCATCTAAACCCCTTGCACTAAGGAGATGCCAATGAATATTTGGAAAGTTAAAATCTCCCATCACAACAACCCTATCATTGTTGCATTGTTCCAGAATCTGCTCCCCTACCTGCTCCTCTATATCCCTGACACTATTAGGGGGATCTATAAAGAGCACCCAGTAGAGTTATTGTCCCTTTCCTGTTTCTGACTTCCACCCGCAATGACTCAGTAGACCATCCCTCCATGAATTCCTCCTTTTCTGCAGCCGTGATACTACCCCTATTTAGCAAAGTCATGCCCCCACCTCTTTTGCCTCCTTCCCTGTTCTTTTTGAAACATCTAAAGCCTGGCACATTCAGCAGCCATTCCTGCCCTGAGATATCCAAGTCTCTGTAATAGTCACAATGTCACAGTTCCACGTATTGATCCACACTCTAACTTCATCCGCCTCATATACAGTCAATATGAGTTAGCAAGATGAAGATTGATGAAGATTGGGAGATATAGACAGTGTGACTGAGCAAGACGTGCAATGATGAAGATTGGGAGATAAAGACAGTGTCACTGTTCAATATGCAAATTACTGCCAATTTGGAGACACAACCTGTGTGACAGAGAAAGATGCAGCTCGATGAAGAATATAAGTTATAGAAAATGTGACAGAGAAAGATGCATAGTGATGAAAAGGAGACAAGTCAGCTTGACTGAGCAATACTCATCTTGATGAAGATTAGTAGATATAGTCAGTGTGACGGAGCAAGATGCAGACTGCTGAAGATTGGGAGATATAGTCAGAATGACTGAGCAAGATGAAGATTGATGAAATCTGGGAGATATAGTCAGTGTGACTGAGCAAGATGCAGACAGATCAAAATTCGGAGATATAGTCAGTGTGAGTGAGCAAGACTCGTCTTGATGAAGATTTGAAGATGTAGTCAGTGTGACTGAGCAAGATGCAGACAGATGAAAATTGGGAGATACAGTCAATGTGACTGAGCAAGATGCAGACTGATGAAGATTGGGAGATATAGTCAGTGTAACTGAGCAAGATGCAGACTGATGAAGATTGGGAGATATAGCCAGTGTGACTGAGCAAGATGCAGATTGATGAAATCTGGGAGATATAGTCAGTGTGACTGAGCAAGATGAAGATTGATGAAATCTGGGAGATATAGTGCGTCTGACTGAGCAAGATGCAGACAGAACAAAATTCGGAGATATAGTCAGTGTGAGTGAGCAAGACTCGTCTTGATGAAGATTGGAAGATGTAGTCAGTGTGACTGAGCAAGATGCAGACAGATGAAAACTGAGAGATATAATCAGAGTGACCGAGCAAGATGCAGATCGATGAAATCCGGGACATATAGTCAGTGTGACTGAGCAAGATGCAGACAGATCAAAATTGGGAGATATAGTCAATGTGACTGAGCAAGATGCAGATTGATGAAGATTGGGAGATATAGTCAGAGTGACTGAGCAAGATGCAGACAGATGAAAATTGGGAGATATAGTCAGAGTGATATACAAGATACGGATTGAGGAAATCTGCGAGATATAGTCAGGGTACTCAGCAAGATGCAGATTGATGAAATATGGGAGATATATTCGGTGTGACTGAGCAACATGCAGACAGATGAAAATTGGAAGATATAGTCATTGTGACTGAGCTAGATGCAGACAGATGGAAATTGGGAGATATAGTCAGAGTGACTAACCAAGATGCAGATTGATGAAGATTAGAAGATATAGTCAGTGTGATGGAGCAAGATGCAGACTGCTGAAGATTGGGAGATATAGTCAGAATGACTGAGCAAGATGAAGATTGATGAAATCTGGGAGATATAGTCAGTGTGACTAAGCAAGATGCAGACAGATGAAAACTGAGAGATATAGTCAGAGTGACCGAGCAAGATGAAGATCGATGAAATCTGGGACATATATTCAGTGTGACTGAGCAAGATGCAGACAGCTGAAAATTGGGAGATATAGTCAGTGTGACTGATCAAGATGCTGATTGATGAAGATTGGGAGATATAGTCAGAGTGACTGAGCAAGATGCAGACTGATGAAGATTGGTAGATATAGTCAGTGTAACTGAGCAAGATGCAGACTGATGAAGATTGGGAGATATAGCCAGTGACTGAGCAAGATGCAGATTGATGAAATCTGGGAGATATAGTCAGTGTGACTGAGCTAGATGCAGATTGGTGAAGATTGGGAGATATAGTCAGCGTGACTTAGCAGGATGCATACTGATTAAATCTGGGAGATATAGTCAGTGTGACTGAGCAAGATGAAGATTGGGAGATATAGTCAGTGTGACTGAGCAAGATGCAGATTGATGAAGGTTGGGAGATATAGTCAGTTTAACTGAGCAAGATGCAGACTGATGAAGATTGGGAGATATAGCCAGTGTGACTGAGCAAGATGCAGATTGATGAAATCTGGGAGATATAGTCACTGTGATATGCAAGATGCAGATTGATGAAATCTGGGAGATATAGTCAGTGTAACAGAGCAAGATTCAGATTGATGAAGATTGGGAGGTATAGTCAGAGTGACTGAGCAAGATGCAGACTGATGAAGATTGGGAGATATAGTCAGAGTGACTGAGCAAGATGCAGACTGATGAAGATTGGGAGATATAGTCAGTGTAACTGAGCAAGATGCAGCCTGATGAAGATTGGGAGATATAGTCAGTGTGACTGAGCAAGATGCAGACAGATGAAAATTGGGAGATATAGTCAGAGTGACTGAGCAAGATGCAGATTGATGAAGATTGGGAGATATAGTCAGTGTGAGCGAGCAAGACTCATCTTGATGAAGATTGGAAGATGTAGTCAGTGTGACTGAGCAAGATGCAGACAGATGAAAATTGGGAGATATAGTCAATGTGACTGACCAAGATGCAGATTGATGAAGATTGGGAGATATAGTCAGTGTGACTGATCAAGATGCTGATTGATGAAGATTGGGAGATATAGTCAGTGTGACTGAGCAAGATGCGGACTGATGAAGATTGGGAGATATAGTCAGTGTGACTGAGCAAGATGCAGATTGATGAAATCTGGGAGATATGGTCAGTGTGACTGTGCAAGATGCAGACTGATGAAGATTGGGAGATATAGTCAGTGTGACTGAGCAAGATGCAGATTGATGAAAACTGGGAGATATGGTCAGTGTGATATGCAAGATGCAGATTGATGAAATCTGGGAGATATAGTCAGTGTGACTGAGCAAGATGCAGATTGATGAAGATTGGGGGATATAGTCAGAGTGACAGAGCAAGATGCAGACTGATGAAGATTGGGAGATATAGTCAGTGTAACTGAGCAAGATGCAGACTGATGAAGATTGGGAGATATAGCCAGTGACTGAGCAAGATGCAGATTGATGAAATCTGGGAGATATAATCAGTGTGACTGAGCTAGATGCAGACAGATGAAAACTGAGAGATATAGTCAGAGTGACCGAGCAAGATGCAGATCGATGAAATCTGGGACATATAGTCAGTGTGACTGAGCAAGATGCAGACAGCTGAAAATTGGGAGATATAGTCAGTGTGACTGATCAAGATGCTGATTGATGAAGATTGGGAGATATAGTCAGAGTGACTGAGCAAGATGCAGACTGATGAAGATTGGGAGATATAGTCAGTGTAACTGAGCAAGATGCAGACTGATGAAGATTGGGAGATATACCCCGTGACTGAGCAAGATGCAGATTGATGAAATCTGGGAGATATAGTCAGTGTGACTGAGCTAGATGCAGATTGGTGAAGATTGGGAGATATAGTCAGCGTAACTTAGCAGGATGCATATTGATTAAATCTGGGAGATATAGTCAGTGTGACTGAGCAAGATGAAGATTGGGAGATATAGTCAGTGTGACTGAGCAAGATGCAGATTGATGAAGGTTGGGAGATATAGTCAGTTTAACTGAGCAAGATGCAGACTGATGAAGATTGTGAGATATAGCCAGTGTGACTGAGCAAGATGCAGATTGATGAAATCTGGGAGATATAGTCACTGTGATATGCAAGATGCAGATTGATGAAATCTGGGAGATATAGTCAGTGTAACAGAGCAAGATTCAGATTGATGAAGATCGGGAGGTATAGTAAAAGTGACTGAGCAAGATGCAGACTGATGAAGATTGGGAGATATAGTCAGAGTGACTGAGCAAGATGCAGACTGATGAAGATTGGGAGATATAGTCAGTGTAACTGAGCAAGATGCAGCCTGATGAAGATTGGGAGATATAGTCAGTGTGACTGAGCAAGATGCAGACAGATTAAAATTGGGAGATATAGTCAGAGTGACTGAGCAAGATGCAGATTGATGAAGATTGGGAGATATAGTCAGTGTGAGTGAGCAAGACTCATCTTGATGAAGATTGGAAGATGTAGTCAGTGTGACTGAGCAAGATGCAGACAGATGAAAATTGGGAGATATAGTCAATGTGACTGACCAAGATGCAGATTGATGAAGATTGGGAGATATAGTCAGTGTGACTGATCAAGATGCTGATTGATGAAGATTGGGAGATATAGTCAGTGTGACTGAGCAAGATGCAGACTGATGAAGATTGGGAGATACAGTCAGTGTGACTGAGCAAGATGCAGATTGATGAAATCTGGGAGATATGGTCAGTGTGACTGAGCAAGATGCAGACTGATGAAGATTGGGAGATATAGTCAGTGTGACTGAGCAAGATGCAGATTGATGAAAACTGGGAGATATGGTCAGTGTGATATGCAAGATGCAGATTGATGAAATCTGGGAGATATAGTCAGTGTGACTGAGCAAGATGCAGATTGATGAAGATTGGGAGATATAGTCAGAGTGACCGAGCAAGATGCAGACTGATGAAGATTGGGAGATATAGCCAGTGACTGAGCAAGATGCAGATTGATGAAATCTGGGAGATATAGTCAGTGTGACTGAGCTAGATGCAGACAGATGAAAACTGAGAGATATAGTCAGAGTGACCGAGCAAGATGCAGATCGATGAAATCTGGGACATATAGTCAGTGTGACTGAGCAAGATGCAGACAGCTGAAAATTGGGAGATATAGTCAGTGTGACTGATCAAGATGCTGATTGATGAAGATTGGGAGATATAGTCAGAGTGACTGAGCAAGATGCAGACTGATGAAGATTGGGAGATATAGTCAGTGTAACTGAGCAAGATGCAGACTGATGAAGATTGGGAGATATAGCCCGTGACTGAGCATGATGCAGATTGATGAAATCTGGGAGATATAGTCAGTGTGACTGAGCTAGATGCAGATTGGTGAAGATTGGGAGATATAGTCAGCGTGACTTAGCAGGATGCATATTGATTAAATCTGGGAGATATAGTCAGTGTGACTGAGCAAGATGAAGATTGGGAGATATAGTCAGTGTGACTGAGCAAGATGCAGATTGATGAAGGTTGGGAGATATAGTCAGTTTAACTGAGCAAGATGCAGACTGATGAAGATTGGGAGATATAGCCAGTGTGACTGAGCAAGATGCACATTGATGAAATCTGGGAGATATAGTCACTGTGATATGCAAGATGTATATTGATGAAATCTGAGAGATCTAGTCAGTGTAACAGAGCAAGATTAAGATTGATGAAGATTGGGAGGTATAGTCAGAGTGACTGAGCAAGATGCAGACTGATGAAGATTGGGAGATATAGTCAGTGTGACTGAGCAAGATGCAGACTGATGAAGATTGGGAGATATAGTCAGAGTGACTGAGCAAGATGCAGACTGATGAAGATTCGGAGATATAGTCAGTGTAACTGAGCAAGATGCAGCCTGATGAAGATTGGGAGATATAGCCAGTGTGACTGAGCAAGATGCAGATTGATGATATCTGGGAGATATAGTCAATGTGACTGAGCAAGATGCAGACAGATGAAAATTGGGAGATATAGTCAGAGTGACTGAGCAAGATGCAGATTGATGAAGATTGGGAGATATAGTCAGTGTGAGCGAGCAAGACTCATCTTGATGAAGATTGGAAGATGTATTCAGTGTGACTGAGCAAGATGCAGACAGATGAAAATTGGGAGATATAGTCAATGTGACTGACCAAGATGCAGATTGATGAAGATTGGGAGATATAGTCACTGTGACTGATCAAGATGCTGATTGATGAAGATTGGGAGATATAGTCAGTGTGACTGAGCAAGATGCAGACTGATGAAGATTGGGAGATATAGTCAGTGTGACTGAGCAAGCTGCAGATTGATGAAATCTGGGAGATATGGTCAGTGTGACTGAGCAAGGTGCAGACTGATGAAGATTGGGAGATATAGTCAGTGAACCTGAGCAAGATGCAGATTGATGAAATCTGGGAGATATAGTCAGTGTGATATGCAAGATGCAGATTGATGAAATCTGGGAGATATAGTCAGTGTGACTGAGCAAGATGCAGATTGGTATAGATTGGGAGATACAGTCAGCGTGACTTAGCAGGACGCAGATTGATGAAATCTGGGAGATATAGTCAGTGTGACTGAGCAAGATGAAGATTAATGAAGTTTGGGAGATATAGTCAGTGTGACTGAGCAAGATGCAGATTGATGAAGATTGGGAGGTATAGTTATTGTAACTGAGCAAGATGAAGACTGATGAAAATTGAGAGATATAGTCAGAGTGACTGAGCAAGATGCAGATCGATGAAATCTGAGAGATATAGTCAGATTGACTGAGCAAGATGCAAACAGATGAAAATTGGGAGGTATAGTCAATGTGACTGACCAAGATGCAGATTGATGAAGATTGGGAGATATAGTCAGTGTGACTGATCAAGATGCTGATTGATGAAGATTGGGAGATATAGTCAGTTTGACTGAGCAAGATGCAGACTGATGAAGATTGGGAGATATGGTCAGTGTGATATGCAAGATGCAGATTGATGAAATCCGGGAGATATAGTCAGTGTGACTGAGCAAGATGCAGATTGATGAAGATTGGGAGATATAGTCAGAGTGACTGAGCAAGATGCAGACTGATGAAAATTGGGAGGTATAGTCAATGTGACTGACCAAGATGCAGATTGATGAAGATTGGGAGATATAGTCAGTGTGACTGAGCATGATGCTGATTGATGAAGATTGGGAGATATAGTCAGTTTGACTGAGCAAGATGCAGACTGATGAAGATTGGGAGATATGGTCAGTGTGATATGCAAGATGCAGATTGATGAAATCCGGGAGATATAGTCAGTGTGACTGAGCAAGATGCAGATTGATGAAGATTGGGAGATATAGTCAGAGTGACTGAGCAAGATGCAGACTGATGAAGATTTGGAGATATAGTCAGTGTGACTGAGCAAGATGCAGACTGATGAAGATTGGGAGATATAGTCAGTGTGACCGAGCAAGATGCAGATTGATGAAATCTGAGAGATGTAGTCAATGTGACTGAGTAAAATGCAGATTGATGGAAATTGGAAGATATAGTCAGAGTGACTAACCAAGATGCAGATTGATGAAGATTAGAAGATATATTCAGAATGACTGAGCAAGATGAAGATTGATTGAATCTCGGAGATATAGTAAGAGTGACTGAGCAAGATGCAGACAGATCAAAATTCGAAGATATAGTCAGTGTGAGTGAGCAAGACTCGTCTTGATGAAGATTGGAAGATATAGTCAGTGTGACTGAGCAAGATGCAGATCGATGAAATCTGGGACATATAGTCAGTGTGACTGAGCAAGATGCAGACAGATGAAAATTAGGAGATATAGTCAGTGTGACTGATCAAGATGCTGATTTATGAAGATCGGGAGATATAGTCAGAGTGACTGAGCAAGATGCAAACTGATGAAGCTTGGGAGATTTAGTCAGTGTAACTGAGCAAGATGCAGACTGATGAAGATTGGGAGATATAGCCAGTGACTGAGCAAGATGCAGATTGATGAAATCTGGGAGATATAGTCAGTGTGACTGAGCAAGATGCAGATTGGTGAAGACTGGGAGATATAGTCAGCGTGACTTAGCAGGATGCATATTGATGAAATCTGGAAGATATAGTCAGTGTGACTCAGCAAGATGAAGACTGGGAGATATAGTCAGTGTGACTGAGCAAGATGCAGATTGTTGAAGATTGGGAGATATAGTCAGTGTAACTGAGCGAGATGCAGACTGATGAAGATTGGGAGATATAGTCAGAGTGACTGAGCAAGATGCAGACTGATGAAATCTGGGAGATATCGTCAATGTGACTGAGTAAAATGCAGATTGATGAAATATGGGAGATATATTCAGTGTGACTGAGCAACATGCAGACAGATGAAAATTGGAAGATATAGTCATTGTGACTGAGCAAGATGCAGACAGATGGAAATTGGGAGATATAGTCAGAGTGACTGACCAAGATGCAGATTGATGAAGATTAGAAAATATAGTCAGTGTGACGGAGCAAGATGCAGACTGCTGAAGATTGGGAGATATAGTCAGAATGACTGAGCAAGATGAAGATTGATGAAATCTGGGAGATATAGTCAGTGTGACTGAGCCAGATGCAGACAGATCAAAATTCGGATATTTAGTCAGTGTGAGTGAGCAAGACTCATCTTGATGAAGATTGGAAGATGTAGTCAGTGTGACTGAGCAAGATGCAGACAGATGAAAACTGAGAGATATTGTCAGAGTGACCGAGCAAGATGCAGATCGATGAAATCTGGGACATATAATCAGTGTGACTGACCAAGATGCAGACAAACGAAAATTGGGAGATATAGTCAGTGTGACTGAGCAAGATGCTGATTGATGAAATCTGGGAGATATAGTCAGTGTGATATGCAAGAAGCAGATTGATTAAATCTGGGAGATATGGTCAGTGTAACTGAGCAAGATTCAGATTGATGAAGATTGGGAGATATAGTCAGTGTGACTGAGCAAGATGCAGACTGATGAAGATTGGGAGATATATTCAGTGTGACTGAGCAAGATGCCGACAGATCAAAATTGGAAGATACAGTCAGTGTGACAGAGCAAGATGCAGATTGATGAAATCTGGGAGATATAGTCAGTGTGACTGAGCTAGATGCAGACAGATGAAAACTGAGAGATATAGTCAGAGTGACCGAGCAAGATGCAGATCGATGAAATCTGGGACATATAGTCAGTGTGACTGAGCAAGATGCAGACAGCTGAAAATTGGGAGATATAGTCAGTGTGACTGATCAAGATGCTGATTGATGAAGATTGGGAGATATAGTCAGAGTGACTGATCAAGATGCAGACTGATGAAGATTGGGAGATATAGTCAGTGTAACTGAGCAAGATGCAGACTGATGAAGATTGGGAGATATAGCCCGTGACTGAGCAAGATGCAGATTGATGAAATCTGGGAGATATAGTCAGTGTGACTGAGCTAGATGCAGATTGGTGAAGATTGGGAGATATAGTCAGCGTAACTTAGCAGGATGCATATTGATTAAATCTGGGAGATATAGTCAGTGTGACTGAGCAAGATGAAGATTGGGAGATATAGTCAGTGTGACTGAGCAAGATGCAGATTGATGAAGGTTGGGAGATATAGTCAGTTTAACTGAGCAAGATGCAGACTGATGAAGATTGGGAGATATAGCCAGTGTGACTGAGCAAGATGCAGATTGATGAAATCTGGGAGATATAGTCACTGTGATATGCAAGATGCAGATTGATGAAATCTGGGAGATATAGTCAGTGTAACAGAGCAAGATTCAGATTGATGAAGATTGGGAGGTATAGTCAGAGTGACTGAGCAAGATGCAGACTGATGAAGATTGGGAGATATAGTCAGAGTGACTGAGCAAGATGCAGACTGATGAAGATTGGGAGATATAGTCAGTGTAACTGAGCAAGATGCAGCCTGATGAAGATTGGGAGATATAGTCAGTGTGAGTGAGCAAGACTCATCTTGATGAAGATTGGAAGATGTAATCAGTGTGACTGAGCAAGATGCAGACAGATGAAAATTGGGAGATATAGTCAATGAGACTGACCAAGATGCAGATTGATGAAGATTGGGAGATATAGTCAGTGTGACTGATCAAGATGCTGATTGATGAAGATTGGGAGATATAGTCAGTGTGACTGAGCAAGATGCAGACTGATGAAGATTGGGAGATATAGTCAGTGTGACTGAGCAAGATGCAGATTGATGAAATCTGGGAGATATGGTCAGTGTGACTGAGCAAGATGCAGACTGATGAAGATTGGGAGATATAGTCAGTGTACCTGAGCAAGATGCAGATTGATGAAATCTGGGAGATATGGTCAGTGTGATATGCAAGATGCAGATTGATGAAATCTGGGAGATATGGTCAGTGTGATATGCAAGATGCAGATTGATGAAATCTGGGAGATATAGTCAGTGTGACTGAGCAAGATGCAGATTGATGAAGATTGGGAGATATAGTCAGAGTGACAGAGCAAGATGCAGACTGATGAAGATTGGGAGATATAGTCAGTGTAACTGAGCAAGATGCAGACTGATGAAGATTGGGAGCTATAGCCAGTGACTGAGCAAGATGCAGATTGATGAAATCTGGGAGATATAGTCAGTGTGACTGAGCGAGATGTAGACAGATGAAAACTGAGAGATATAGTCAGAGTGACCGAGCAAGATGCAGATCGATGAAATCTGGGACATATAGTCAGTGTGACTGAGCAAGATGCAGACAGCTGAAAATTGGGAGATATAGTCAGTGTGACTGATCAAGATGCTGATTGATGAAGATTGGGAGATATAGTCAGAGTGACTGAGCAAGATGCAGACTGATGAAGATTGGGAGATATAGCCCGTGACTGAGCAAGATGCAGATTGATGAAATCTGGGAGATATAGTCAGTGTGACTGAGCTAGATGCAGATTGGTGAAGATTGGGAGATATAGTCAGCGTGACTTAGCAGGATGCATATTGATTAAATCTGGGAGATATAGTCAGTGTGACTGAGCAAGATGAAGATTGGGAGATATAGTCAGTGTGACTGAGCAAGATGCAGATTGATGAAGGTTGGGAGATATAGTCAGTTTAACTGAGCAAGATGCAGACTGATGAAGATTGGGAGATATAGCCAGTGTGACTGAGCAAGATGCACATTGATGAAATCTGGGAGATATAGTCACTGTGATATGCAAGATGTATATTGATGAAATCTGAGAGATCTAGTCAGTGTAACAGAGCAAGATTAAGATTGATGAAGATTGGGAGGTATAGTCAGAGTGACTGAGCAAGATGCAGACTGATGAAGATTCGGAGATATAGTCAGTGTAACTGAGCAAGATGCAGCCTGATGAAGATTGGGAGATATAGCCAGTGTGACTGAGCAAGATGCAGATTGATGATATCTGGGAGATATAGTCAGTGTGACTGAGCAAGATGCAGACAGATGAAAATTGGGAGATATAGTCAGAGTGACTGAGCAAGATGCAGATTGATGAAGATTGGGAGATATAGTCAGTGTGAGCGAGCAAGACTCATCTTGATGAAGATTGGAAGATGTATTCAGTGTGACTGAGCAAGATGCAGACAGATGAAAATTGGGAGATATAGTCAATGTGACTGACCAAGATGCAGATTGATGAAGATTGGGAGATATAGTCAGTGTGACTGATCAAGATGCTGATTGATGAAGATTGGGAGATATAGTCAGTGTGACTGAGCAAGATGCAGACTGATGAAGATTGGGAGATATAGTCAGTGTGACTGAGCAAGCTGCAGATTGATGAAATCTGGGAGATATGGTCAGTGTGACTGAGCAAGATGCAGACTGATGAAGATTGGGAGATATTGTCAGTGTACCTGAGCAAGATGCAGATTGATGAAATCTGGGAGAAATGGTCAGTGTGATATGCAAGATGAAGATTGATGAAATCTGGGAGATATAGTCAGTGTGACTGAGCAAGATGCAGATTGATGAAGATTGGGTGATATAGTCAGAGTGACTGAGCAAGATGCAGACTGATGAAGATTTGGAGATATAGTCAGTGTGACTGAGGAAGATGCAGACTGATGAAGATTGGGAGATATATTCAGTGTGACTGAGCAAGATGCCGACAGATCAAAATTGGAAGATACAGTCAGTGTGACAGAGCAAGATGCAGATTGATGAAGTTTGGGAGATATAGTCAGTGAGACAGAGTAAGATGCAGACAGATGAAAATTGGGATAAATAGTCAGTGTCACTGAGCAACATGCAGATAGATGAAGATTGGGAGATATAGTCAGAGTGACTGAGCAAGATGCAGATTGATGAAATCTGAGAGATATAGTCAGTGTGACTGAGCAAGATGCAGACAGATGAAAATTGGGAGATATAGTCAGTGTGACTGAGCAAGATGCAGATTGATGAAATCTGGGAGATATTGTCAGTGTGATATGCAAGATGCAGATTGATGAAATCTGGGAGATATAGTCAGTGTGACGGAGCAAGATGCAGACTGATGAAGATTGGGAGATATATTCAGTGTGACTGAGCAAGATGCCGACAGATCAAAATTGGAAGATACAGTCAGTGTGACAGAGCAAGATGCAGATTGATGAAATCTGGGAGATATAGTCAGTGTGACTGAGCTAGATGCAGACAGATGAAAACTGAGAGATATAGTCAGAGTGACCGAGCAAGATGCAGATCGATGAAATCTGGGACATATAGTCAGTGTGACTGAGCAAGATGCAGACAGCTGAAAATTGGGAGATATAGTCAGTGTGACTGATCAAGATGCTGATTGATGAAGATTGGGAGATATAGTCAGAGTGACTGATCAAGATGCAGACTGATGAAGATTGGGAGATATAGTCAGTGTAACTGAGCAAGATGCAGACTGATGAAGATTGGGAGATATAGCCCGTGACTGAGCAAGATGCAGATTGATGAAATCTGGGAGATATAGTCAGTGTGACTGAGCTAGATGCAGATTGGTGAAGATTGGGAGATATAGTCAGCGTAACTTAGCAGGATGCATATTGATTAAATCTGGGAGATATAGTCAGTGTGACTGAGCAAGATGAAGATTGGGAGATATAGTCAGTGTGACTGAGCAAGATGCAGATTGATGAAGGTTGGGAGATATAGTCAGTTTAACTGAGCAAGATGCAGACTGATGAAGATTGGGAGATATAGCCAGTGTGACTGAGCAAGATGCAGATTGATGAAATCTGGGAGATATAGTCACTGTGATATGCAAGATGCAGATTGATGAAATCTGGGAGATATAGTCAGTGTAACAGAGCAAGATTCAGATTGATGAAGATTGGGAGGTATAGTCAGAGTGACTGAGCAAGATGCAGACTGATGAAGATTGGGAGATATAGTCAGATTGACTGAGCAAGATGCAGACTGATGAAGATTGGGAGATATAGTCAGTGTAACTGAGCAAGATGCAGCCTGATGAAGATTGGGAGATATAGTCAGTGTGAGTGAGCAAGACTCATCTTGATGAAGATTGGAAGATGTAATCAGTGTGACTGAGCAAGATGCAGACAGATGAAAATTGGGAGATATAGTCAATGAGACTGACCAAGATGCAGATTGATGAAGATTGGGAGATATAGTCAGTGTGACTGATCAAGATGCTGATTGATGAAGATTGGGAGATATAGTCAGTGTGACTGAGCAAGATGCAGACTGATGAAGATTGGGAGATATAGTCAGTGTGACTGAGCAAGATGCAGATTGATGAAATCTGGGAGATATGGTCAGTGTGACTGAGCAAGATGCAGACTGATGAAGATTGGGAGATATAGTCAGTGTACCTGAGCAAGATGCAGATTGATGAAATCTGGGAGATATGGTCAGTGTGATATGCAAGATGCAGATTGATGAAATCTGGGAGATATGGTCAGTGTGATATGCAAGATGCAGATTGATGAAATCTGGGAGATATAGTCAGTGTGACTGAGCAAGATGCAGATTGATGAAGATTGGGAGATATAGTCAGAGTGACAGAGCAAGATGCAGACTGATGAAGATTGGGAGATATAGTCAGTGTAACTGAGCAAGATGCAGACTGATGAAGATTGGGAGATATAGCCAGTGACTGAGCAAGATGCAGATTGATGAAATCTGGGAGATATAGTCAGTGTGACTGAGCGAGATGCAGACAGATGAAAACTGAGAGATATAGTCAGAGTGACCGAGCAAGATGCAGATCGATGAAATCTGGGACATATAGTCAGTGTGACTGAGCAAGATGCAGACAGCTGAAAATTGGGAGATATAGTCAGTGTGACTGATCAAGATGCTGATTGATGAAGATTGGGAGATATAGTCAGAGTGACTGAGCAAGATGCAGACTGATGAAGATTGGGAGATATAGCCCGTGACTGAGCAAGATGCAGATTGATGAAATCTGGGAGATATAGTCAGTGTGACTGAGCTAGATGCAGATTGGTGAAGATTGGGAGATATAGTCAGCGTGACTTAGCAGGATGCATATTGATTAAATCTGGGAGATATAGTCAGTGTGACTGAGCAAGATGAAGATTGGGAGATATAGTCAGTGTGACTGAGCAAGATGCAGATTGATGAAGGTTGGGAGATATAGTCAGTTTAACTGAGCAAGATGCAGACTGATGAAGATTGGGAGATATAGCCAGTGTGACTGAGCAAGATGCACATTGATGAAATCTGGGAGATATAGTCACTGTGATATGCAAGATGTATATTGATGAAATCTGAGAGATCTAGTCAGTGTAACAGAGCAAGATTAAGATTGATGAAGATTGGGAGGTATAGTCAGAGTGACTGAGCAAGATGCAGACTGATGAAGATTCGGAGATATAGTCAGTGTAACTGAGCAAGATGCAGCCTGATGAAGATTGGGAGATATAGCCAGTGTGACTGAGCAAGATGCAGATTGATGATATCTGGGAGATATAGTCAGTGTGACTGAGCAAGATGCAGACAGATGAAAATTGGGAGATATAGTCAGAGTGACTGAGCAAGATGCAGATTGATGAAGATTGGGAGATATAGTCAGTGTGAGCGAGCAAGACTCATCTTGATGAAGATTGGAAGATGTATTCAGTGTGACTGAGCAAGATGCAGACAGATGAAAATTGGGAGATATAGTCAATGTGACTGACCAAGATGCAGATTGATGAAGATTGGGAGATATAGTCAGTGTGACTGATCAAGATGCTGATTGATGAAGATTGGGAGATATAGTCAGTGTGACTGAGCAAGATGCAGACTGATGAAGATTGGGAGATATAGTCAGTGTGACTGAGCAAGCTGCAGATTGATGAAATCTGGGAGATATGGTCAGTGTGACTGAGCAAGATGCAGACTGATGAAGATTGGGAGATATTGTCAGTGTACCTGAGCAAGATGCAGATTGATGAAATCTGGGAGAAATGGTCAGTGTGATATGCAAGATGAAGATTGATGAAATCTGGGAGATATAGTCAGTGTGACTGAGCAAGATGCAGATTGATGAAGATTGGGTGATATAGTCAGAGTGACTGAGCAAGATGCAGACTGATGAAGATTTGGAGATATAGTCAGTGTGACTGAGGAAGATGCAGACTGATGAAGATTGGGAGATATATTCAGTGTGACTGAGCAAGATGCCGACAGATCAAAATTGGAAGATACAGTCAGTGTGACAGAGCAAGATGCAGATTGATGAAGTTTGGGAGATATAGTCAGTGAGACAGAGTAAGATGCAGACAGATGAAAATTGGGATAAATAGTCAGTGTCACTGAGCAACATGCAGATAGATGAAGATTGGGAGATATAGTCAGAGTGACTGAGCAAGATGCAGATTGATGAAATCTGAGAGATATAGTCAGTGTGACTGAGCAAGATGCAGACAGATGAAAATTGGGAGATATAGTCAGTGTGACTGAGCAAGATGCAGATTGATGAAATCTGGGAGATATTGTCAGTGTGATATGCAAGATGCAGATTGATGAAATCTGGGAGATATAGTCAGTGTGACGGAGCAAGATGCAGATTGGTATAGATTGGGAGATACAGTCAGCGTGACTTAGCAGGACGCAGATTGATGAAATCTGGGAGATATAGTCAGTGTGACTGAGCAAGATGAAGATTAATGAAGATTGGGAGATATAGTCAGTGTGACTGAGCAAGATGCAGATTGATGAAGATTGGGAGGTATAGTTATTGTAACTGAGCAAGATGAAGACAGATGAAAATTGAGAGATATAGTCAGAGTGACTGAGCAAGATGCAGATCGATGAAATCTGAGAGATATAGTCAGATTGACTGAGCAAGATACAAACAGATGAAAATTGGGAGGTATAGTCAATGTGACTGACCAAGATGCAGATTGATTAAGATTGGGAGATATAGTCAGTGTGACTGATCAAGATGCTGATTGATGAAGATTGGGAGATATAGTCAGTTTGACTGAGCAAGATGCAGACTGATGAAGATTGGGAGATATAGCCCGTGACTGAGCAAGATGCAGATTGATGAAATCTGGGAGATATAGTCAGTGTGACTGAGCTAGATGCAGATTGGTGAAGATTGGGAGATATAGTCAGCGTAACTTAGCAGGATGCATATTGATTAAATCTGGGAGATATAGTCAGTGTGACTGAGCAAGATGAAGATTGGGAGATATAGTCAGTGTGACTGAGCAAGATGCAGATTGATGAAGGTTGGGAGATATAGTCAGTTTAACTGAGCAAGATGCAGACTGATGAAGATTGGGAGATATAGGCAGTGTGACTGAGCAAGATGCAGATTGATGAAATCTGGGAGATATAGTCACTGTGATATGCAAGATGCAGATTGATGAAATCTGGGAGATATAGTCAGTGTAACAGAGCAAGATTCAGATTGATGAAGATTGCGAGGTATAGTCAGAGTGACTGAGCAAGATGCAGACTGATGAAGATTGGGAGATATAGTCAGAGTGACTGAGCAAGATGCAGACTGATGAAGATTGGGAGATATAGTCAGTGTAACTGAGCAAGATGCAGCCTGATGAAGATTGGGAGATATAGTCAGTGTGACTGAGCAAGATGCAGACAGATGAAAATTGGGAGATATAGTCAGAGTGACTGAGCAAGATGCAGATTGATGAAGATTGGGAGATATAGTCAGTGTGAGTGAGCAAGACTCATCTTGATGAAGATTGGAAGATGTAGTCAGTGTGACTGAGCAAGATGCAGACAGATGAAAATTGGGAGATACAGTCAATGTGACTGACCAAGATGCAGATTGATGAAGATTGGGAGATATAGTCAGTGTGACTGATCAAGATGCTGATTGATGAAGATTGGGAGATATAGTCAGTGTGACTGATCAAGATGCTGATTGATGAAGATTGGGAGATATAGTCAGTGTGACTGAGCAAGATGCAGACTGATGAAGATTGGGAGATATAGTCAGTGTGACTGAGCAAGATGCAGATTGATGAAATCTGGGAGATATGGTCAGTGTGACTGAGCAAGATGCAGACTGATGAAGATTGGGAGATATAGTCAGTGTGACTGAGCAAGATGCAGATTGATGAAAACTGGGAGATATGGTCAGTGTGATATGCAAGATGCAGATTGATGAAATCTGGGAGATATAGTCAGTGTGACTGAGCAAGATGCAGATTGATGAAGATTGGGAGATATAGTCAGAGTGACAGAGCAAGATGCAGACTGATGAAGATTGGGAGATATAGTCAGCGTGACTTAGCAGGATGCATATTGATTAAATCTGGGAGATATAGTCAGTGTGACTGAGCAAGATGAAGATTGGGAGATATAGTCAGTGTGACTGAGCAAGATGCAGATTGATGAAGGTTGGGAGATATAGTCAGTTTAACTGAGCAAGATGCAGACTGATGAAGATTGGGAGATATAGCCAGTGTGACTGAGCAAGATGCACATTGATGAAATCTGGGAGATATAGTCACTGTGATGTGCAAGATGTATATTGATGAAATCTGAGAGATCTAGTCAGTGTAACAGAGCAAGATTAAGATTGATGAAGATTGGGAGGTATAGTCAGAGTGACTGAGCAAGATGCAGACTGATGAAGATTGGGAGATATAGTCAGTGTGACTGAGCAAGATGCAGACTGATGAAGATTGGGAGATATAGTCAGAGTGACTGAGCAAGATGCAGACTGATGAAGATTCGGAGATATAGTCAGTGTAACTGAGCAAGATGCAGCCTGATGAAGATTGGCAGATATAGCCAGTGTGACTGAGCAAGATGCAGATTGATGATATCTGGGAGATATAGTCAGTGTGACTGAGCAAGATGCAGACAGATGAAAATTGGGAGATATAGTCAGAGTGACTGAGCAAGATGCAGATTGATGAAGATTGGGAGATATAGTCAGTGTGAGCGAGCAAGACTCATCTTGATGAAGACTGGAAGATGTATTCAGTGTGACTGAGCAAGATGCAGACAGATAAAAATTGGGAGATATAGTCAATGTGACTGACCAAGATGCAGATTGATGAAGATTGGGAGATATAGTCAGTGTGACTGATCAAGATGCTGATTGATGAAGATTGGGAGATATAGTCAGTGTGACTGAGCAAGATGCAGACTGATGAAGATTGGGAGATATAGTAAGTGTGACTGAGCAAGCTTCAGATTGATGAAATCTGGGAGATATGGTCAGTGTGACTGAGCAAGATGCAGACTGATGAAGATTGGGAGATATAGTCAGTGTACCTGAGCAAGATGCAGATTGATGAAATCTGGGAGATATGGTCAGTGTGATATGCAAGATGCAGATTGATGAAATCTGGGAGATATAGTCAGTGTGACTGAGCAAGATGCAGATTGATGAAGATTGGGTGATATAGTCAGAGTGACTGAGCAAGATGCAGACTGATGAAGATTTGGAGATATAGTCAGTGTGACTGAGCAAGATGCAGACTGATGAAGATTGGGAGATATATTCAGTGTGACTGAGCAAGATGCCGACAGATCAAAATTGGAAGATACAGTCAGTGTGACAGAGCAAGATGCAGTTTGATGAAATCTGGGAGATATAGTCAGTGTGACTGAGCAAGATGCAGATTGATGAAGTTTGGGAGATATAGTCAGTGAGACAGAGTAAGATGCAGACAGATGAAAATTGGGATAAATAGTCAGTGTCACTGAGCAAGATGCAGATTGATGAAATCTGGGAGATATAGTCAGTGTGATATGCAAGATGCAGATTGATGAAATCTGGGAGATATAGTCAGTGTGACTGAGCAAGATGCAGATTGGTATAGATTGGGAGATACAGTCAGCGTGACTTAGCAGGACGCAGATTGATGAAATCTGGGACATATAGTCAGTGTGACTGAGCAAGATGAAGATTAATGAAGATTGGGAGATATAGTCAGTGTGATATGCAAGATGCAGATTGATGAAATCCGGGAGATATAGTCAGTGTGACTGAGCAAGATGCAGATTGATGAAGATTGGGAGATATAGTCAGAGTGACTGAGCAAGATGCAGACTGATGAAGATTTGGAGATATAGTCAGTGTGATTGAGCAAGATGCAGACTGATGAAGATTGGGAGATATAGTCAGTGTGACCGAGCAAGATGCAGATTGATGAAATCTAAGAGATATAGTCAATGTGACTGAGTAAAATGCAGATTGATGGAAATTGGAAGATATAGTCAGAGTGACTAACCAAGATGCAGATTGATGAAGATTAGAAGATATAGTCAGAATGACTGAGCAAGATGAAGATTGATTAAATCTCGGAGATATAGTAAGAGTGACTGAGCAAGATGCAGACAGATCAAAATTCGAAGATATAGTCAGTGTGAGTGAGCAAGACTCGTCTTGATGAAGATTGGAAGATATAGTCAGTGTGACTGAGCAAGATGCAGATCGATGAAATCTGGGACATATAGTCAGTGTGACTGAGCAAGATGTAGACAGATGAAAATTGGGAGATATAGTCAGTGTGACTGATCAAGATGCTGATTTATGAAGATCGGGAGATATAGTCAGAGTGACTGAGCAAGATGCAAACTGATGAAGATTGGGAGATTTAGTCAGTGTAACTGAGCAAGATGCAGACTGATGAAGATTGGGAGATATAGCCAGTGACTGAGCAAGATGCAGATTGATGAAATCTGGGAGATATAGTCAGTGTGACTGAGCAAGATGCAGATTGGTGAAGATTGGGAGATATAGTCAGCGTGACTTAGCAGGATGCATATTGATGAAATCTGGGAGATATAGTCAGTCTGACTGAGCAAGATGCAGATTGATGAAGATTGGGAGATATCATCTGTGTGACTGAGCAAGATGCAGATTGTTGAATACTGGGAGATATTGTCTGTGTGACAGAGTAAGTTGCAGTCATATAAAAATTGGGAGATATAGTCAGTGTGACTGAGCTAGATACAGGCAGATGAAAATTGGGAGATGTAGTCAGAGTGACTGAGCAAGATGCAGACTGATGAAGATTGGGAGATATATTCAGTCTGATTGAGCAAGATGCAGACAGATGAAATCTGGGAGATATAGTCAGTGTGACTGAGCAAGATGCAGATTGATGAAGATTGGGAGATATAGTCAGCGTGACTGAGCAAGATGCAGATTGATGAAGACTGGGAAATATAGTCTGTGTGACAGAGTAAGTTGCAGACAGATGAAAATTCGGAGATATACACAGTGTGACTGAGCAAGATGCAGGCAGATGAAAATTCGGAGATATACTCAGTGTGACTGAGCAACATGCGAATTATTGAAACCTGGGAGATATTGTCAGTGTGACTGAGCAAGATGCAGACTGATGAAGATTGTTATAAATAGTCAGAGTGACTGAGCAAGATGCAGACTGATGAAGATTGGGAGATATAGTCAGTGTGACTGAGCGAGATGCAGATTGATGAAATCTGGGAGATATAGTCAGTCTGATGGAGCAAGATGCAGATTGATGAAGAATTGGAGATATAGTCAGTTTCACTGAGCAAGATGCAGATTGATGAAGATTGGGAGATACCGTCAGTGTGACTGAGTAGGATGCAGACAGATGAAAATTGGGAGATATGGTCAGAGTGACTGAGCAAGACTCATCTTAATGAAGATTGGAAGATATAGTCAGTGTGACTGAGCAAGATGCAGATTAATGAAGATGGGGAGATATAGTCAGTGTGACTGTGCAAGATGCAGATTGATGAAGATTGGGAGATATAGTCAGTGTGACTCAGCAAGATGCAGACAGATGAAAATTAGGAGATATAGTCAGACTGACTGAGCAAGATGAAGACAGATGAAAATTGGGAGATATAGTCACTGTGACTAAGCAAAATGCAGATTGATAAAGTCTCAGAGATATAGTCAGTGTGACTGAGCAAGATGCAGATTTATGGAGATTGGGAGATATAGTCAGTTTGACTGAGCAAGATACGGATTAATGAAGATTGGGAGATTTAGTCAGTGCGACTGAGAAAGATGCAGATTTATGAAGATTGGGAGATGTAGTCAGTGTGACTGAGAAAGATGCAGATTGATGAAGATTGGCAGATTTAGTCAGAGTGACTGAGCAAGATACAGACAAATGAAAATTGGGAGATATAGTCAGTGTGACTGAGCAAGATGCAGATTTATGGAGATTGGGAGATTTAGTCAGTTTGACTGAGCAAGATACAGATTAATGAAGATTGGGAGATTTAGTCAGTGCGACTGAGCAAGATGCAGATTGATGAAGATTGGGAGATGTAGTCAGTGTGACTGAGAAAGATGCAGATTGATGAAGATTGGCAGATTTAGTCAGAGTGACTGAGCAAGATACAGACAAATAAAAATTGGGAGATATAGTCAGTGTGACTGAGCAAGATGCAGATTGATGAAATCTGGGAGATATAGTCAGTGTGACTGAGCAAGATACAGATTGATGAACATTGGGAGATATGGTCTGTGTGACTGAGCAAGATGCAGATTGATGCAGTTTGGGAGATATAGTCAGTGTGACTAAGCAAGATGCAGATTGATGAAAGTTGGGAGATATAGTCAGAGTGACTAAGCAAGACTCATCTTGATGAAGATTCGGCGATATACTCAGTGTGACTGAGCAAGATGCATTTTAATGAAGATTGGTAGATTTAGTCAGAGTGACTGAGCAAGATGCAGATTGATGAAGACTGGGAGATATAGTCAGTGTGACTGAGTAAGACGCAGACAGATGAAAATTGGGAGATATAGTCAATGTGACTAAGCAAGACTCATCTTCATGAATATTGGGAGATTTACTCAGTATGACTGAGCAAGATGCAGATTGATGAAGATTCGCAAATATAGTCAGTGTGACTTAGCAAGATGCAGATTGATGAAGATTGGGAGATATAGTCAGTGTGACTGAGCAAGATGCAGATTGGTGAAGATTGGGAGATATAGTCAGTGTGAATGAGCAAGATGCAGATGATGAAATCTGGGAGATAAGGTCAGTGTGACTGAGCAAGAAGCAGAATGATGAAGATTGAGAGATATCGTCAGTGTGATTGAGCAAGATGCAGATTCTTGAAATCTGGGAGATATAGTCAGTGTGACTGAGCAAGATGCAGATTGATGAAGTTTGGGAGATATAGTCAGTGTGACTGAGCAAGATGCAGATTGATGAAATCTGGGAGATATAGTCAGTGTGACTGAGCAAGATGCAGATTGATGAAGATTGGGAGATATAGTCAGCGTGACTGAGCAAGATGCAGATTGATGAAGACTGGGAAATATAGTCTGTGTAACAGAGTAAGTTGCAGACAGATGAAAATTCGGAGATATAGTCAGTGTGACTGAACAAGATGCAGGCAGATGAAAATTGGGAGATATACTCAGTGTCACTGAGCAACATGCGAATTATTGAAACCTGGGAGATATAGTCAGTGTGACTGAGCAAGATGCAGACTGATGAAGATTGTTATAAATAATCGGATTGACTGAGCATGATGCAGATTGATGAAGAATTGGAGATATAGTCAGTTTCTCTGAGCAAGATGCAGATTGATGAAGATTCGGAGATATCGTCAGTGTGACTGAATAGGATGCAGACAGATGAAAATTGGGAGATATAGTCAATGTGACTGTGCAAGATGCAGATTGATGAAGATAGTTAGATGTAGTCACTGTGAGAGCAAGATGCAGATTGATGCAGTTTGGGAGATACAGTCAGTCTGGCTGAGCAAGATGAAGATTAATGCAAATTCTGAGATATATTCAGAGTGTCTGAGCAAGATGTAGACAGATGAACATTGGGAGATATAGTCAGTGTGACAGAGCAAGATGCAGACAGATGAAAATTGGGAGATATAGTCACACTGACTGAGCAAGATGCAGACAGATGAAAATTGGGAGATATAGTCAGTGTTACTAAGCAAAATTCAGGTTGATAAAGTCTCGGAGATATAGTCAGTTTGACTGAGCAAATGCAGATTGATGAAGTTTGGGAGATATAGTCAGTGTGAGAGCAAGATGCAGGTTGATGCAGTTTGGGAGATATAGTCAGTGTGACTAAGCAAGATGCAGTTTGATGAAGGTTGGGAGATATGGCTCAGAGTGACTGAGCAAGACTCATCTTGATGAAGATTCGGCGATATACTCAGTGTGACTGAGCAAGATGCATTTTAATGAAGATTGGTAGATTTAGTCAGAGTGACTGAGCAAGATGCAGATTGATGAAGATTGGGAGATATAGTCAGTGTGACGGAGCAAGATGCAGATTGATGAAGAATTGGAGATATAGTCAGTTTCTCTGAGCAAGATGCAGATTGATGAAGATTCGGAGATATCGTCAGTGTGACTGAATAGGATGCAGACAGATGAAAATTGGGAGATATAGTCAATGTGACTGTGCAAGATGCAGATTGATGAATATCAGGACGTATAGTTAGTGTGACTGAGCAAGATGTAAATTTATGAAGATAGTTAGATATAGTCACTGTGAGAGCAAGATGCAGATTGATGCAGTTTGGGAGATACAGTCAGTCTGACTGAGCAAGATGCAGATTAATGCAAATTCTGAGATATATTCAGAGTGTCTGAGCAAGATGTAGACAGATGAACATTGGGAGATATAGTCAGTGTGACAGAGCAAGATGCAGACAGATGAAAATTGGGAGATATAGTCACACTGACTGAGCAAGATGCAGAAAGATGAAAATTGGGAGATATAGTCAGTGTGACTAAGCAAAATTCAGGTTGATAAAGTCTCGGAGATATAGTCAGTTTGACTGAGCAAATGCAGATTCATGAAGTTTGGGAGATATAGTCAGTGTGAGAGCAAGATGCAGATTGATGAAATCCGGGAGATATAGTCAGTGTGACTGAGCAAGATGCAGATTGATGAAGATTGGGAGATATAGTCAGAGTGACTGAGCAAGATGCAGACTGATGAAGATTTGGAGATATAGTCAGTGTGACTGAGCAAGATGCAGACTGATGAAGATTGGGAGATATAGTCAGTGTGACCGAGCAAGATGCAGATTGATGAAATCTAAGAGATATAGTCAATGTGACTGAGTAAAATGCAGATTGATGGAAATTGGAAGATATAGTCAGAGTGACTAACCAAGATGCAGATTGATGAAGATTAGAAGATATAGTCAGAATGACTGAGCAAGATGAAGATTGATTAAATCTCGGAGATATAGTAAGAGTGACTGAGCAAGATGCAGACAGATCAAAATTCGAAGATATAGTCAGTGTGAGTGAGCAAGACTCGTCTTGATGAAGATTGGAAGATATAGTCAGTGTGACTGAGCAAGATGCAGATCGATGAAATCTGGGACATATAGTCAGTGTGACTGAGCAAGATGTAGACAGATGAAAATTGGGAGATATAGTCAGTGTGACTGATCAAGATGCTGATTTATGAAGATCGGGAGATATAGTCAGAGTGACTGAGCAAGATGCAAACTGATGAAGATTGGGAGATTTAGTCAGTGTAACTGAGCAAGATGCAGACTGATGAAGATTGGGAGATATAGCCAGTGACTGAGCAAGATGCAGATTGATGAAATCTGGGAGATATAGTCAGTGTGACTGAGCAAGATGCAGATTGGTGAAGATTGGGAGATATAGTCAGCGTGACTTAGCAGGATGCATATTGATGAAATCTGGGAGATATAGTCAGTCTGACTGAGCAAGATGCAGATTGATGAAGATTGGGAGATATCATCTGTGTGACTGAGCAAGATGCAGATTGTTGAATACTGGGAGATATTGTCTGTGTGACAGAGTAAGTTGCAGTCATATAAAAATTGGGAGATATAGTCAGTGTGACTGAGCTAGATACAGGCAGATGAAAATTGGGAGATGTAGTCAGAGTGACTGAGCAAGATGCAGACTGATGAAGATTGGGAGATATATTCAGTCTGATTGAGCAAGATGCAGACAGATGAAATCTGGGAGATATAGTCAGTGTGACTGAGCAAGATGCAGATTGATGAAGATTGGGAGATATAGTCAGCGTGACTGAGCAAGATGCAGATTGATGAAGACTGGGAAATATAGTCTGTGTGACAGAGTAAGTTGCAGACAGATGAAAATTCGGAGATATACACAGTGTGACTGAGCAAGATGCAGGCAGATGAAAATTCGGAGATATACTCAGTGTGACTGAGCAACATGCGAATTATTGAAACCTGGGAGATATTGTCAGTGTGACTGAGCAAGATGCAGACTGATGAAGATTGTTATAAATAGTCAGAGTGACTGAGCAAGATGCAGACTGATGAAGATTGGGAGATATAGTCAGTGTGACTGAGCGAGATGCAGATTGATGAAATCTGGGAGATATAGTCAGTCTGATGGAGCAAGATGCAGATTGATGAAGAATTGGAGATATAGTCAGTTTCACTGAGCAAGATGCAGATTGATGAAGATTGGGAGATACCGTCAGTGTGACTGAGTAGGATGCAGACAGATGAAAATTGGGAGATATGGTCAGAGTGACTGAGCAAGACTCATCTTAATGAAGATTGGAAGATATAGTCAGTGTGACTGAGCAAGATGCAGATTAATGAAGATGGGGAGATATAGTCAGTGTGACTGTGCAAGATGCAGATTGATGAAGATTGGGAGATATAGTCAGTGTGACTCAGCAAGATGCAGACAGATGAAAATTAGGAGATATAGTCAGACTGACTGAGCAAGATGAAGACAGATGAAAATTGGGAGATATAGTCACTGTGACTAAGCAAAATGCAGATTGATAAAGTCTCAGAGATATAGTCAGTGTGACTGAGCAAGATGCAGATTTATGGAGATTGGGAGATATAGTCAGTTTGACTGAGCAAGATACGGATTAATGAAGATTGGGAGATTTAGTCAGTGCGACTGAGAAAGATGCAGATTTATGAAGATTGGGAGATGTAGTCAGTGTGACTGAGAAAGATGCAGATTGATGAAGATTGGCAGATTTAGTCAGAGTGACTGAGCAAGATACAGACAAATGAAAATTGGGAGATATAGTCAGTGTGACTGAGCAAGATGCAGATTTATGGAGATTGGGAGATTTAGTCAGTTTGACTGAGCAAGATACAGATTAATGAAGATTGGGAGATTTAGTCAGTGCGACTGAGCAAGATGCAGATTGATGAAGATTGGGAGATGTAGTCAGTGTGACTGAGAAAGATGCAGATTGATGAAGATTGGCAGATTTAGTCAGAGTGACTGAGCAAGATACAGACAAATAAAAATTGGGAGATATAGTCAGTGTGACTGAGCAAGATGCAGATTGATGAAATCTGGGAGATATAGTCAGTGTGACTGAGCAAGATACAGATTGATGAACATTGGGAGATATGGTCTGTGTGACTGAGCAAGATGCAGATTGATGCAGTTTGGGAGATATAGTCAGTGTGACTAAGCAAGATGCAGATTGATGAAAGTTGGGAGATATAGTCAGAGTGACTAAGCAAGACTCATCTTGATGAAGATTCGGCGATATACTCAGTGTGACTGAGCAAGATGCATTTTAATGAAGATTGGTAGATTTAGTCAGAGTGACTGAGCAAGATGCAGATTGATGAAGACTGGGAGATATAGTCAGTGTGACTGAGTAAGACGCAGACAGATGAAAATTGGGAGATATAGTCAATGTGACTAAGCAAGACTCATCTTCATGAATATTGGGAGATTTACTCAGTATGACTGAGCAAGATGCAGATTGATGAAGATTCGCAAATATAGTCAGTGTGACTTAGCAAGATGCAGATTGATGAAGATTGGGAGATATAGTCAGTGTGACTGAGCAAGATGCAGATTGATGAAGATTGGGAGATATAGCCAGTGTGACTCAGCAAGATGCACATTGATGAAGACTGGGATATATAGTCAGTGAGACTTAGCAAGATGCAGATTGGTGAAGATTGGGAGATATAGTCAGTGTGACAGAGTCAGATGCAGACAGTTGAAAATTGGGAGATATAGTCAGTGTGACTGAGCAAGATGCAGATTGATTAAGATTTGGAGATATAGTCAGTGTGACTGAGCAAGATGCAGACTGATGAAGATTGGGAGATATAGTCAGCATGACTGAGCAAGATGCAGATTGATGAAGACTGGGAAATATAGTCTGTGTGAGAGCAATATTCAGATTGATTCAGTTTGGGAAATACAGTCAGTATGACAGAGAAAGTTGCAGACTGATGAAAATTCAGAGATATAGTCAGTGTGAATGAGCAAGATGCAGATGATGAAATCTGGGAGATAAGGTCAGTGTGACTGAGCAAGAAGCAGAATGATGAAGATTGAGAGATATCGTCAGTGTGATTGAGCAAGATGCAGATTCTTGAAATCTGGGAGATATAGTCAGTGTGACTGAGCAAGATGCAGATTGATGAAGTTTGGGAGATATAGTCAGTGTGACTGAGCAAGATGCAGATTGATGAAATCTGGGAGATATAGTCAGTGTGACTGAGCAAGATGCAGATTGATGAAGATTGGGAGATATAGTCAGTGTGACTGAACAAGATGCAGGCAGATGAAAATTGGGAGATATACTCAGTGTCACTGAGCAACATGCGAATTATTGAAACATGGGAGATATAGTCAGTGTGACTGAGCAAGATGCAGACTGATGAAGATTGTTATAAATAATCGGATTGACTGAGCATGATGCAGATTGATGAAGAATTGGAGATATAGTCAGTTTCTCTGAGCAAGATGCAGATTGATGAAGATTCGGAGATATCGTCAGTGTGACTGAATAGGATGCAGACAGATGAAAATTGGGAGATATAGTCAATGTGACTGTGCAAGATGCAGATTGATGAAGATAGTTAGATGTAGTCACTGTGAGAGCAAGATGCAGATTGATGCAGTTTGGGAGATACAGTCAGTCTGGCTGAGCAAGATGAAGATTAATGCAAATTCTGAGATATATTCAGAGTGTCTGAGCAAGATGTAGACAGATGAACATTGGGAGATATAGTCAGTGTGACAGAGCAAGATGCAGACAGATGAAAATTGGGAGATATAGTCACACTGACTGAGCAAGATGCAGACAGATGAAAATTGGGAGATATAGTCAGTGTTACTAAGCAAAATTCAGGTTGATAAAGTCTCGGAGATATAGTCAGTTTGACTGAGCAAATGCAGATTGATAAAGTTTGGGAGATATAGTCAGTGTGAGAGCAAGATACAGGTTGATGCAGTTTGGGAGATATAGTCAGTGTGACTAAGCAAGATGCAGTTTGATGAAGGTTGGGAGATATGGCTCAGAGTGACTGAGCAAGACTCATCTTGATGAAGATTCGGCGATATACTCAGTGTGACTGAGCAAGATGCATTTTAATGAAGATTGGTAGATTTAGTCAGAGTGACTGAGCAAGATGCAGATTGATGAAGATTGGGAGATATAGTCAGTGTGACGGAGCAAGATGCAGATTGATGAAGAATTGGAGATATAGTCAGTTTCTCTGAGCAAGATGCAGATTGATGAAGATTCGGAGATATCGTCAGTGTGACTGAATAGATTGCAGACAGATGAAAATTGGGAGATATAGTCAATGTGACTGTGCAAGATGCAGATTGATGAATATCAGGACGTATAGTTAGTGTGACTGAGCAAGATGTAAATTTATGAAGATAGTTAGATATAGTCACTGTGAGAGCAAGATGCAGATTGATGCAGTTTGGGAGATACAGTCAGTCTGACTGAGCAAGATGCAGATTAATGCAAATTCTGAGATATATTCAGAGTGTCTGAGCAAGATGTAGACAGATGAACATTGGGAGATATAGTCAGTGTGACAGAGCAAGATGCAGACAGATGAAAATTGGGAGATATAGTCACACTGACTGAGCAAGATGCAGACAGATGAAAATTGGGAGATATAGTCAGTGTGACTAAGCAAAATTCAGGTTGATAAAGTCTCGGAGATATAGTCAGTTTGACTGAGCAAATGCAGATTGATGAAGTTTGGGAGATATAGTCAGTGTGAGAGCAAGATGCAGGTTGATGCAGTTTGGGAGATATAGTCAGTGTGACTGAGCAAGATGCAGTTTGATGAAGTTTGGGAGATATGGTCAGAGTGACTGAGCAAGACTCATCTTAATGAAGATTGGGAGATATAGTCAGTGTGACTGAGCAAGATGCAGATTAATGAAGATCGGGAGATATAGTCCGTGTGACTGTGCAAGATGCAGATTGATGAAGATTGGGAGATATAGTCAGTGTGACTGAGCAAGATGCAGATTGATGAAATCTGGGAGATATGGTCAGTGTGACTGAGCAAGATGCAGATTGATGAAAACTGGGAGATATGGTCAGTGTGATATGCAAGATGCAGATTGATGAAATCTGGGAGATATAGTCAGTGTGACTGAGCAAGATGCAGATTGATGAAGATTGGGAGATATAGTCAGAGTGACAGAGCAAGATGCAGACTGATGAAGATTGGGAGATATAGTCAGTGTAACTGAGCAAGATGCAGACTGATGAAGATTGGGAGATATAGCCAGTGACTGAGCAAGATGCAGATTGATGAAATCTGGGAGATATAGTCAGTGTGACTGAGCTAGATGCAGACAGATGAAAACTGAGAGATATAGTCAGAGTGACCGAGCAAGATGCAGATTGATGAAATCTGGGACATATAGTCAGTGTAACTGAGCAAGATGCAGATAGCTGAAAATTGGGAGATATAGTCAGTGTGACTGATCAAGATGCTGATTGATGAAGATTGGGAGATATAGTCAGAGTGACTGAGCAAGATGCAGACTGATGAAGATTGGGAGATATAGTCAGTGTAACTGAGCAAGATGCAGACTGATGAAGATTGGGAGATAAAGCCCGTGACTGAGCAAGATGCAGATTGATGAAATCTGGGAGATATAGTCAGTGTGACTGAGCTAGATGCAGATTGGTGAAGATTGGGAGATATAGTCAGCGTGACTTAGCAGGATGCATATTGATTAAATCTGGGAGATATAGTCAGTGTGACTGAGCAAGATGAAGATTGGGAGATATAGTCAGTGTGACTGAGCAAGATGCAGATTGATGAAGGTTGGGAGATATAGTCAGTTTAACTGAGCAAGATGCAGACTGATGAAGATTGGGAGATATAGCCAGTGTGACTGAGCAAGATGCACATTGATGAAATCTGGGAGATATAGTCACTGTGATGTGCAAGATGTATATTGATGAAATCTGAGAGATCTAGTCAGTGTAACAGAGCAAGATTAAGATTGATGAAGATTGGGAGGTATAGTCAGAGTGACTGAGCAAGATGCAGACTGATGAAGATTGGGAGATATAGTCAGTGTGACTGAGCAAGATGCAGACTGATGAAGATTGGGAGATATAGTCAGAGTGACTGAGCAAGATGCAGACTGATGAAGATTCGGAGATATAGTCAGTGTAACTGAGCAAGATGCAGCCTGATGAAGATTGGCAGATATAGCCAGTGTGACTGAGCAAGATGCAGATTGATGAAGATTGGGAGATATAGTCAGTGTGAGCGAGCAAGACTCATCTTGATGAAGACTGGAAGATGTATTCAGTGTGACTGAGCAAGATGCAGACAGATAAAAATTGGGAGATATAGTCAATGTGACTGACCAAGATGCAGATTGATGAAGATTGGGAGATATAGTCAGTGTGACTGATCAAGATGCTGATTGATGAAGATTGGGAGATATAGTCAGTGTGACTGAGCAAGATGCAGACTGATGAAGATTGGGAGATATAGTAAGTGTGACTGAGCAAGCTGCAGATTGATGAAATCTGGGAGATATGGTCAGTGTGACTGAGCAAGATGCAGACTGATGAAGATTGGGAGATATAGTCAGTGTACCTGAGCAAGATGCAGATTGATGAAATCTGGGAGATATGGTCAGTGTGATATGCAAGATGCAGATTGATGAAATCTGGGAGATATAGTCAGTGTGACTGAGCAAGATGCAGATTGATGAAGATTGGGTGATATAGTCAGAGTGACTGAGCAAGATGCAGACTGATGAAGATTTGGAGATATAGTCAGTGTGACTGAGCAAGATGCAGACTGATGAAGATTGGGAGATATATTCAGTGTGACTGAGCAAGATGCCGACAGATCAAAATTGGAAGATACAGTCAGTGTGACAGAGCAAGATGCAGTTTGATGAAATCTGGGAGATATAGTCAGTGTGACTGAGCAAGATGCAGATTGATGAAGTTTGGGAGATATAGTCAGTGAGACAGAGTAAGATGCAGACAGATGAAAATTGGGATAAATAGTCAGTGTCACTGAGCAAGATGCAGATTGATGAAATCTGGGAGATATAGTCAGTGTGATATGCAAGATGCAGATTGATGAAATCTGGGAGATATAGTCAGTGTGACTGAGCAAGATGCAGATTGGTATAGATTGGGAGATACAGTCAGCGTGACTTAGCAGGACGCAGATTGATGAAATCTGGGAGATATAGTCAGTGTGACTGAGCAAGATGAAGATTAATGAAGATTGGGAGATATAGTCAGTGTGACTGAGCAAGATGCAGATTGATGAAGATTGGGAGGTATAGTTATTGTAACTGAGCAAGATGAAGACAGATGAAAATTGAGAGATATAGTCAGAGTGACTGAGCAAGATGCAGATCGATGAAATCTGAGAGATATAGTCAGATTGACTGAGCAAGATGCAAACAGATGAAAATTGGGAGGTATAGTCAATGTGACTGACCAAGATGCAGATTGATGAAGATTGGGAGATATAGTCAGTGTGACTGATCAAGATGCTGATTGATGAAGATTGGGAGATATAGTCAGTTTGACTGAGCAAGATGCAGACTGATGAAGATTGGGAGATATGGTCAGTGTGATATGCAAGATGCAGATTGATGAAATCCGGGAGATATAGTCAGTGTGACTGAGCAAGATGCAGATTGATGAAGATTGGGAGATATAGTCAGAGTGACTGAGCAAGATGCAGACTGATGAAGATTTGGAGATATAATCAGTGTGACTGAGCAAGATGCAGACTGATGAAGATTGGGAGATATAGTCAGTGTGACCGAGCAAGATGCAGATTGATGAAATCTAAGAGATATAGTCAATGTGACTGAGTAAAATGCAGATTGATGGAAATTGGAAGATATAGTCAGAGTGACTAACCAAGATGCAGATTGATGAAGATTAGAAGATATAGTCAGAATGACTGAGCAAGATGAAGATTGATTAAATCTCGGAGATATAGTAAGAGTGACTGAGCAAGATGCAGACAGATCAAAATTCGAAGATATAGTCAGTGTGAGTGAGCAAGACTCGTCTTGATGAAGATTGGAAGATATAGTCAGTGTGACTGAGCAAGATGCAGATCGATGAAATCTGGGACATATAGTCAGTGTGACTGAGCAAGATGTAGACAGATGAAAATTGGGAGATATAGTCAGTGTGACTGATCAAGATGCTGATTTATGAAGATCGGGAGATATAGTCAGAGTGACTGAGCAAGATGCAAACTGATGAAGATTGGGAGATTTAGTCAGTGTAACTGAGCAAGATGCAGACTGATGAAGATTGGGAGATATAGCCAGTGACTGAGCAAGATGCAGATTGATGAAATCTGGGAGATATAGTCAGTGTGACTGAGCAAGATGCAGATTGGTGAAGATTGGGAGATATAGTCAGCGTGACTTAGCAGGATGCATATTGATGAAATCTGGGAGATATAGTCAGTCTGACTGAGCAAGATGCAGATTGATGAAGATTGGGAGATATCATCTGTGTGACTGAGCAAGATGCAGATTGTTGAATACTGGGAGATATTGTCTGTGTGACAGAGTAAGTTGCAGTCATATAAAAATTGGGAGATATAGTCAGTGTGACTGAGCTAGATACAGGCAGATGAAAATTGGGAGATGTAGTCAGAGTGACTGAGCAAGATGCAGACTGATGAAGATTGGGAGATATATTCAGTCTGATTGAGCAAGATGCAGACAGATGAAATCTGGGAGATATAGTCAGTGTGACTGAGCAAGATGCAGATTGATGAAGATTGGGAGATATAGTCAGCGTGACTGAGCAAGATGCAGATTGATGAAGACTGGGAAATATAGTCTGTGTGACAGAGTAAGTTGCAGACAGATGAAAATTCGGAGATATACACAGTGTGACTGAGCAAGATGCAGGCAGATGAAAATTCGGAGATATACTCAGTGTGACTGAGCAACATGCGAATTATTGAAACCTGGGAGATATTGTCAGTGTGACTGAGCAAGATGCAGACTGATGAAGATTGTTATAAATAGTCAGAGTGACTGAGCAAGATGCAGACTGATGAAGATTGGGAGATATAGTCAGTGTGACTGAGCGAGATGCAGATTGATGAAATCTGGGAGATATAGTCAGTCTGATGGAGCAAGATGCAGATTGATGAAGAATTGGAGATATAGTCAGTTTCACTGAGCAAGATGCAGATTGATGAAGATTGGGAGATACCGTCAGTGTGACTGAGTAGGATGCAGACAGATGAAAATTGGGAGATATGGTCAGAGTGACTGAGCAAGACTCATCTTAATGAAGATTGGAAGATATAGTCAGTGTGACTGAGCAAGATGCAGATTAATGAAGATGGGGAGATATAGTCAGTGTGACTGTGTAAGATGCAGATTGATGAAGATTGGCAGATTTAGTCAGAGTGACTGAGCAAGATACAGACAAATGAAAATTGGGAGATATAGTCAGTGTGACTGAGCAAGATGCAGATTTATGGAGATTGGGAGATTTAGTCAGTTTGACTGAGCAAGATACAGATTAATGAAGATTGGGAGATTTAGTCAGTGCGACTGAGCAAGATGCAGATTGATGAAGATTGGGAGATGTAGTCAGTGTGACTGAGAAAGATGCAGATTGATGAAGATTGGCAGATTTAGTCAGAGTGACTGAGCAAGATACAGACAAATAAAAATTGGGAGATATAGTCAGTGTGACTGAGCAAGATGCAGATTGATGAAATCTGGGAGATATAGTCAGTGTGACTGAGCAAGATACAGATTGATGAACATTGGGAGATATGGTCTGTGTGACTGAGCAAGATGCAGATTGATGCAGTTTGGGAGATATAGTCAGTGTGACTAAGCAAGATGCAGATTGATGAAAGTTGGGAGATATAGTCAGAGTGACTAAGCAAGACTCATCTTGATGAAGATTCGGCGATATACTCAGTGTGACTGAGCAAGATGCATTTTAATGAAGATTGGTAGATTTAGTCAGAGTGACTGAGCAAGATGCAGATTGATGAAGACTGGGAGATATAGTCAGTGTGACTGAGTAAGACGCAGACAGATGAAAATTGGGAGATATAGTCAATGTGACTAAGCAAGACTCATCTTCATGAATATTGGGAGATTTACTCAGTATGACTGAGCAAGATGCAGATTGATGAAGATTCGCAAATATAGTCAGTGTGACTTAGCAAGATGCAGATTGATGAAGATTGGGAGATATAGTCAGTGTGACTGAGCAAGATGCAGATTGATGAAGATTGGGAGATATAGCCAGTGTGACTCAGCAAGATGCACATTGATGAAGACTGGGATATATAGTCAGTGAGACTTAGCAAGATGCAGATTGGTGAAGATTGGGAGATATAGTCAGTGTGACAGAGTCAGATGCAGACAGTTGAAAATTGGGAGATATAGTCAGTGTGACTGAGCAAGATGCAGATTGATTAAGATTTGGAGATATAGTCAGTGTGACTGAGCAAGATGCAGACTGATGAAGATTGGGAGATATAGTCAGCATGACTGAGCAAGATGCAGATTGATGAAGACTGGGAAATATAGTCTGTGTGAGAGCAATATTCAGATTGATTCAGTTTGGGAAATACAGTCAGTATGACAGAGAAAGTTGCAGACTGATGAAAATTCAGAGATATAGTCAGTGTGAATGAGCAAGATGCAGATGATGAAATCTGGGAGATAAGGTCAGTGTGACTGAGCAAGAAGCAGAATGATGAAGATTGAGAGATATCGTCAGTGTGATTGAGCAAGATGCAGATTCTTGAAATCTGGGAGATATAGTCAGTGTGACTGAGCAAGATGCAGATTGATGAAGTTTGGGAGATATAGTCAGTGTGACTGAGCAAGATGCAGATTGATGAAATCTGGGAGATATAGTCAGTGTGACTGAGCAAGATGCAGATTGATGAAGATTGGGAGATATAGTCAGTGTGACTGAACAAGATGCAGGCAGATGAAAATTGGGAGATATACTCAGTGTCACTGAGCAACATGCGAATTATTGAAACATGGGAGATATAGTCAGTGTGACTGAGCAAGATGCAGACTGATGAAGATTGTTATAAATAATCGGATTGACTGAGCATGATGCAGATTGATGAAGAATTGGAGATATAGTCAGTTTCTCTGAGCAAGATGCAGATTGATGAAGATTCGGAGATATCGTCAGTGTGACTGAATAGGATGCAGACAGATGAAAATTGGGAGATATAGTCAATGTGACTGTGCAAGATGCAGATTGATGAAGATAGTTAGATGTAGTCACTGTGAGAGCAAGATGCAGATTGATGCAGTTTGGGAGATACAGTCAGTCTGGCTGAGCAAGATGAAGATTAATGCAAATTCTGAGATATATTCAGAGTGTCTGAGCAAGATGTAGACAGATGAACATTGGGAGATATAGTCAGTGTGACAGAGCAAGATGCAGACAGATGAAAATTGGGAGATATAGTCACACTGACTGAGCAAGATGCAGACAGATGAAAATTGGGAGATATAGTCAGTGTTACTAAGCAAAATTCAGGTTGATAAAGTCTCGGAGATATAGTCAGTTTGACTGAGCAAATGCAGATTGATGAAGTTTGGGAGATATAGTCAGTGTGAGAGCAAGATGCAGGTTGATGCAGTTTGGGAGATATAGTCAGTGTGACTAAGCAAGATGCAGTTTGATGAAGGTTGGGAGATATGGCTCAGAGTGACTGAGCAAGACTCATCTTGATGAAGATTCGGCGATATACTCAGTGTGACTGAGCAAGATGCATTTTAATGAAGATTGGTAGATTTAGTCAGAGTGACTGAGCAAGATGCAGATTGATGAAGATTGGGAGATATAGTCAGTGTGACGGAGCAAGATGCAGATTGATGAAGAATTGGAGATATAGTCAGTTTCTCTGAGCAAGATGCAGATTGATGAAGATTCGGAGATATCGTCAGTGTGACTGAATAGATTGCAGACAGATGAAAATTGGGAGATATAGTCAATGTGACTGTGCAAGATGCAGATTGATGAATATCAGGACGTATAGTTAGTGTGACTGAGCAAGATGTAAATTTATGAAGATAGTTAGATATAGTCACTGTGAGAGCAAGATGCAGATTGATGCAGTTTGGGAGATACAGTCAGTCTGACTGAGCAAGATGCAGATTAATGCAAATTCTGAGATATATTCAGAGTGTCTGAGCAAGATGTAGACAGATGAACATTGGGAGATATAGTCAGTGTGACAGAGCAAGATGCAGACAGATGAAAATTGGGAGATATAGTCACACTGACTGAGCAAGATGCAGACAGATGAAAATTGGGGGATATAGTCAGTGTGACTAAGCAAAATTCAGGTTGATAAAGTCTCGGAGATATAGTCAGTTTGACTGAGCAAATGCAGATTGATGAAGTTTGGGAGATATAGTCAGTGTGAGAGCAAGATGCAGGTTGATGCAGTTTGGGAGATATAGTCAGTGTGACTGAGCAAGGTGCAGTTTGATGAAGTTTGGGAGATATGGTCAGAGTGACTGAGCAAGACTCATCTTAATGAAGATTGGGAGATATAGTCAGTGTGACTGAGCAAGATGCAGATTAATGAAGATCGGGAGATATAGTCCGTGTGACTGTGCAAGATGCAGATTGATGAAGATTGGGAGATATAGTCAGTGTGACTGAGCAAGATGCAGATTAATGAAGATCGGGAGATATAGTCCGTGTGACTGTGCAAGATGCAGATTGATGAAGATTGGGAGATATAGTCAGTGTAACTGAGCAAGATGCAGACTGATGAAGATTGGGAGATATAGCCAGTGACTGAGCAAGATGCAGATTGATGAAATCTGGGAGATATAGTCAGTGTGACTGAGCTAGATGCAGACAGATGAAAACTGAGAGATATAGTCAGAGTGACCGAGCAAGATGCAGATCGATGAAATCTGGGACATACAGTCAGTGTAACTGAGCAAGATGCAGATAGCTGAAAATTGGGAGATATAGTCAGTGTGACTGATCAAGATGCTGATTGATGAAGATTGGGAGATATAGTCAGAGTGACTGAGCAAGATGCAGACTGATGAAGATTGGGAGATATAGTCAGTGTAACTGAGCAAGATGCAGACTGATGAAGATTGGGAGATAAAGCCCGTGACTGAGCAAGATGCAGATTGATGAAATCTGGGAGATATAGTCAGTGTGACTGAGCTAGATGCAGATTGGTGAAGATTGGGAGATATAGTCAGCGTGACTTAGCAGGATGCATATTGATTAAATCTGGGAGATATAGTCAGTGTGACTGAGCAAGATGAAGATTGGGAGATATAGTCAGTGTGACTGAGCAAGATGCAGATTGATGAAGGTTGGGAGATATAGTCAGTTTAACTGAGCAAGATGCAGACTGATGAAGATTGGGAGATATAGCCAGTGTGACTGAGCAAGATGCACATTGATGAAATCTGGGAGATATAGTCACTGTGATGTGCAAGATGTATATTGATGAAATCTGAGAGATCTAGTCAGTGTAACAGAGCAAGATTAAGATTGATGAAGATTGGGAGGTATAGTCAGAGTGACTGAGCAAGATGCAGACTGATGAAGATTGGGAGATATAGTCAGTGTGACTGAGCAAGATGCAGACTGATGAAGATTGGGAGATATAGTCAGAGTGACTGAGCAAGATGCAGACTGATGAAGATTCGGAGATATAGTCAGTGTAACTGAGCAAGATGCAGCCTGATGAAGATTGGCAGATATAGCCAGTGTGACTGAGCAAGATGCAGATTGATGAAGATTGGGAGATATAGTCAGTGTGAGCGAGCAAGACTCATCTTGATGAAGACTGGAAGATGTATTCAGTGTGACTGAGCAAGATGCAGACAGATAAAAATTGGGAGATATAGTCAATGTGACTGACCAAGATGCAGATTGATGAAGATTGGGAGATATAGTCAGTGTGACTGATCAAGATGCTGATTGATGAAGATTGGGAGATATAGTCAGTGTGACTGAGCAAGATGCAGACTGATGAAGATTGGGAGATATAGTAAGTGTGACTGAGCAAGCTGCAGATTGATGAAATCTGGGAGATATGGTCAGTGTGACTGAGCAAGATGCAGACTGATGAAGATTGGGAGATATAGTCAGTGTACCTGAGCAAGATGCAGATTGATGAAATCTGGGAGATATGGTCAGTGTGATATGCAAGATGCAGATTGATGAAATCTGGGAGATATAGTCAGTGTGACTGAGCAAGATGCAGATTGATGAAGATTGGGTGATATAGTCAGAGTGACTGAGCAAGATGCAGACTGATGAAGATTTGGAGATATAGTCAGTGTGACTGAGCAAGATGCAGACTGATGAAGATTGGGAGATATATTCAGTGTGACTGAGCAAGATGCCGACAGATCAAAATTGGAAGATACAGTCAGTGTGACAGAGCAAGATGCAGTTTGATGAAATCTGGGAGATATAGTCAGTGTGACTGAGCAAGATGCAGATTGATGAAGTTTGGGAGATATAGTCAGTGAGACAGAGTAAGATGCAGACAGATGAAAATTGGGATAAATAGTCAGTGTCACTGAGCAAGATGCAGATTGATGAAATCTGGGAGATATAGTCAGTGTGATATGCAAGATGCAGATTGATGAAATCTGGGAGATATAGTCAGTGTGACTGAGCAAGATGCAGATTGGTATAGATTGGGAGATACAGTCAGCGTGACTTAGCAGGACGCAGATTGATGAAATCTGGGAGATATAGTCAGTGTGACTGAGCAAGATGAAGATTAATGAAGATTGGGAGATATAGTCAGTGTGACTGAGCAAGATGCAGATTGATGAAGATTGGGAGGTATAGTTATTGTAACTGAGCAAGATGAAGACAGATGAAAATTGAGAGATATAGTCAGAGTGACTGAGCAAGATGCAGATCGATGAAATCTGAGAGATATAGTCAGATTGACTGAGCAAGATGCAAACAGATGAAAATTGGGAGGTATAGTCAATGTGACTGACCAAGATGCAGATTGATGAAGATTGGGAGATATAGTCAGTGTGACTGATCAAGATGCTGATTGATGAAGATTGGGAGATATAGTCAGTTTGACTGAGCAAGATGCAGACTGATGAAGATTGGGAGATATGGTCAGTGTGATATGCAAGATGCAGATTGATGAAATCCGGGAGATATAGTCAGTGTGACTGAGCAAGATGCAGATTGATGAAGATTGGGAGATATAGTCAGAGTGACTGAGCAAGATGCAGACTGATGAAGATTTGGAGATATAATCAGTGTGACTGAGCAAGATGCAGACTGATGAAGATTGGGAGATATAGTCAGTGTGACCGAGCAAGATGCAGATTGATGAAATCTAAGAGATATAGTCAATGTGACTGAGTAAAATGCAGATTGATGGAAATTGGAAGATATAGTCAGAGTGACTAACCAAGATGCAGATTGATGAAGATTAGAAGATATAGTCAGAATGACTGAGCAAGATGAAGATTGATTAAATCTCGGAGATATAGTAAGAGTGACTGAGCAAGATGCAGACAGATCAAAATTCGAAGATATAGTCAGTGTGAGTGAGCAAGACTCGTCTTGATGAAGATTGGAAGATATAGTCAGTGTGACTGAGCAAGATGCAGATCGATGAAATCTGGGACATATAGTCAGTGTGACTGAGCAAGATGTAGACAGATGAAAATTGGGAGATATAGTCAGTGTGACTGATCAAGATGCTGATTTATGAAGATCGGGAGATATAGTCAGAGTGACTGAGCAAGATGCAAACTGATGAAGATTGGGAGATTTAGTCAGTGTAACTGAGCAAGATGCAGACTGATGAAGATTGGGAGATATAGCCAGTGACTGAGCAAGATGCAGATTGATGAAATCTGGGAGATATAGTCAGTGTGACTGAGCAAGATGCAGATTGGTGAAGATTGGGAGATATAGTCAGCGTGACTTAGCAGGATGCATATTGATGAAATCTGGGAGATATAGTCAGTCTGACTGAGCAAGATGCAGATTGATGAAGATTGGGAGATATCATCTGTGTGACTGAGCAAGATGCAGATTGTTGAATACTGGGAGATATTGTCTGTGTGACAGAGTAAGTTGCAGTCATATAAAAATTGGGAGATATAGTCAGTGTGACTGAGCTAGATACAGGCAGATGAAAATTGGGAGATGTAGTCAGAGTGACTGAGCAAGATGCAGACTGATGAAGATTGGGAGATATATTCAGTCTGATTGAGCAAGATGCAGACAGATGAAATCTGGGAGATATAGTCAGTGTGACTGAGCAAGATGCAGATTGATGAAGATTGGGAGATATAGTCAGCGTGACTGAGCAAGATGCAGATTGATGAAGACTGGGAAATATAGTCTGTGTGACAGAGTAAGTTGCAGACAGATGAAAATTCGGAGATATACACAGTGTGACTGAGCAAGATGCAGGCAGATGAAAATTCGGAGATATACTCAGTGTGACTGAGCAACATGCGAATTATTGAAACCTGGGAGATATTGTCAGTGTGACTGAGCAAGATGCAGACTGATGAAGATTGTTATAAATAGTCAGAGTGACTGAGCAAGATGCAGACTGATGAAGATTGGGAGATATAGTCAGTGTGACTGAGCGAGATGCAGATTGATGAAATCTGGGAGATATAGTCAGTCTGATGGAGCAAGATGCAGATTGATGAAGAATTGGAGATATAGTCAGTTTCACTGAGCAAGATGCAGATTGATGAAGATTGGGAGATACCGTCAGTGTGACTGAGTAGGATGCAGACAGATGAAAATTGGGAGATATGGTCAGAGTGACTGAGCAAGACTCATCTTAATGAAGATTGGAAGATATAGTCAGTGTGACTGAGCAAGATGCAGATTAATGAAGATGGGGAGATATAGTCAGTGTGACTGTGTAAGATGCAGATTGATGAAGATTGGGAGATATAGTCAGTGTGACTCAGCAAGATGCAGACAGATGAAAATTAGGAGATATAGTCAGACCACCTGAGCAAGATGAAGACAGATGAAAATTGGGAGATATAGTCACTGTGACTAAGCAAAATGCAGATTGATAAAGTCTCAGAGATATAGTCAGTGTGACTGAGCAAGATGCAGATTTATGGAGATTGGGAGATATAGTCAGTTTGACTGAGCAAGATACGGATTAATGAAGATTGGGAGATTTAGTCAGTGCGACTGAGAAAGATGCAGATTTATGAAGATTGGGAGATGTAGTCAGTGTGACTGAGAAAGATGCAGATTGATGAAGATTGGCAGATTTAGTCAGAGTGACTGAGCAAGATACAGACAAATGAAAATTGGGAGATATAGTCAGTGTGACTGAGCAAGATGCAGATTTATGGAGATTGGGAGATTTAGTCAGTTTGACTGAGCAAGATACAGATTAATGAAGATTGGGAGATTTAGTCAGTGCGACTGAGCAAGATGCAGATTGATGAAGATTGGGAGATGTAGTCAGTGTGACTGAGAAAGATGCAGATTGATGAAGATTGGCAGATTTAGTCAGAGTGACTGAGCAAGATACAGACAAATAAAAATTGGGAGATATAGTCAGTGTGACTGAGCAAGATGCAGATTGATGAAATCTGGGAGATATAGTCAGTGTGACTGAGCAAGATAAAGATTGATGAACATTGGGAGATATGGTCTGTGTGACTGAGCAAGATGCAGATTGATGCAGTTTGGGAGATATAGTCAGTGTGACTAAGCAAGATGCAGATTGATGAAAGTTGGGAGATATAGTCAGAGTGACTAAGCAAGACTCATCTTGATGAAGATTCGGCGATATACTCAGTGTGACTGAGCAAGATGCATTTTAATGAAGATTGGTAGATTTAGTCAGAGTGACTGAGCAAGATGCAGATTGATGAAGACTGGGAGATATAGTCAGTGTGACTGAGTAAGACGCAGACAGATGAAAATTGGGAGATATAGTCAATGTGACTAAGCAAGACTCATCTTCATGAATATTGGGAGATTTACTCAGTATGACTGAGCAAGATGCAGATTGATGAAGATTCGCAAATATAGTCAGTGTGACTTAGCAAGATGCAGATTGATGAAGATTGGGAGATATAGTCAGTGTGACTGAGCAAGATGCAGATTGATGAAGATTGGGAGATATAGCCAGTGTGACTCAGCAAGATGCACATTGATGAAGACTGGGATATATAGTCAGTGAGACTTAGCAAGATGCAGATTGGTGAAGATTAGGAGATATAGTCAGTGTGACAGAGTCAGATGCAGACAGTTGAAAATTGGGAGATATAGTCAGTGTGACTGAGCAAGATGCAGATTGATTAAGATTTGGAGATATAGTCAGTGTGACTGAGCAAGATGCAGACTGATGAAGATTGGGAGATATAGTCAGCATGACTGAGCAAGATGCAGATTGATGAAGACTGGGAAATATAGTCTGTGTGAGAGCAATATTCAGATTGATTCAGTTTGGGAAATACAGTCAGTATGACAGAGAAAGTTGCAGACTGATGAAAATTCAGAGATATAGTCAGTGTGAATGAGCAAGATGCAGATGATGAAATCTGGGAGATAAGGTCAGTGTGACTGAGCAAGAAGCAGAATGATGAAGATTGAGAGATATCGTCAGTGTGATTGAGCAAGATGCAGATTCTTGAAATCTGGGAGATATAGTCAGTGTGACTGAGCAAGATGCAGATTGATGAAGTTTGGGAGATATAGTCAGTGTGACTGAGCAAGATGCAGATTGATGAAATCTGGGAGATATAGTCAGTGTGACTGAGCAAGATGCAGATTGATGAAGATTGGGAGATATAGTCAGCGTGACTGAGCAAGATGCAGATTGATGAAGATAGTTAGATGTAGTCACTGTGAGAGCAAGATGCAGATTGATGCAGTTTGGGAGATACAGTCAGTCTGGCTGAGCAAGATGAAGATTAATGCAAATTCTGAGATATATTCAGAGTGTCTGAGCAAGATGTAGACAGATGAACATTGGGAGATATAGTCAGTGTGACAGAGCAAGATGCAGACAGATGAAAATTGGGAGATATAGTCACACTGACTGAGCAAGATGCAGACAGATGAAAATTGGGAGATATAGTCAGTGTTACTAAGCAAAATTCAGGTTGATAAAGTCTCGGAGATATAGTCAGTTTGACTGAGCAAATGCAGATTGATGAAGTTTGGGAGATATAGTCAGTGTGAGAGCAAGATGCAGGTTGATGCAGTTTGGGAGATATAGTCAGTGTGACTAAGCAAGATGCAGTTTGATGAAGGTTGGGAGATATGGCTCAGAGTGACTGAGCAAGACTCATCTTGATGAAGATTCGGCGATATACTCAGTGTGACTGAGCAAGATGCATTTTAATGAAGATTGGTAGATTTAGTCAGAGTGACTGAGCAAGATGCAGATTGATGAAGATTGGGAGATATAGTCAGTGTGACGGAGCAAGATGCAGATTGATGAAGAATTGGAGATATAGTCAGTTTCTCTGAGCAAGATGCAGATTGATGAAGATTCGGAGATATCGTCAGTGTGACTGAATAGGATGCAGACAGATGAAAATTGGGAGATATAGTCAATGTGACTGTGCAAGATGCAGATTGATGAATATCAGGACGTATAGTTAGTGTGACTGAGCAAGATGTAAATTTATGAAGATAGTTAGATATAGTCACTGTGAGAGCAAGATGCAGATTGATGCAGTTTGGGAGATACAGTCAGTCTGACTGAGCAAGATGCAGATTAATGCAAATTCTGAGATATATTCAGAGTGTCTGAGCAAGATGTAGACAGATGAACATTGGGAGATATAGTCAGTGTGACAGAGCAAGATGCAGACAGATGAAAATTGGGAGATATAGTCACACTGACTGAGCAAGATGCAGACAGATGAAAATTGGGAGATATAGTCAGTGTGACTAAGCAAAATTCAGGTTGATAAAGTCTCGGAGATATAGTCAGTTTGACTGAGCAAATGCAGATTGATGAAGTTTGGGAGATATAGTCAGTGTGAGAGCAAGATGCAGGTTGATGCAGTTTGGGAGATATAGTCAGTGTGACTGAGCAAGATGCAGTTTGATGAAGTTTGGGAGATATGGTCAGAGTGACTGAGCAAGACTCATCTTAATGAAGATTGGGAGATATAGTCAGTGTGACTGAGCAAGATGCAGATTAATGAAGATCGGGAGATATAGTCCGTGTGACTGTGCAAGATGCAGATTGATGAAGATTGGGAGATATAGTCAGTGTGACTGAGCAAGATGCAGACAGATGAAAATTGGGAGATATAGTCACTGTGACTGAGCAAAATGCAGATTGATAAAGTCTCAGAGATATAGTCAGTGTGACTGTGGAAGATGCAGATTTATGGAGATTGGGAGATATAGTCAGTTTGACTGAGCAAGATACGGATTAATGAAGATTGGGAGATTTAGTCAGTGCGACTGAGCAAGATGCAGATTTATGAAGATTGGGAGATGTAGTCAGTGTGACTGAGAAAGATGCAGTTTGATGAAGATTGGCAGATTTAGTCAGAGTGACTGAGCAAGATACAGACAAATGAAAATTGGGAGATATAGTCAGTGTGACTGAGCAAGATGCAGATTTATGGAGATTGGGAGATATAGTCAGTTTGACTGAGCAAGATACAGATTAATGAAGATTGGGAGATTTAGTCAGTGCGACTCAGCAAGATGCAGATTGATGAAGATTGGGAGATGTAGTCAGTGTGACTGAGCAAGATGCAGATTGATGAAATCTGGGAGATATAATCAGTGTGACTGAGCAAGATACAGATTGATGAAGATTGGGAGATATGGTCTGTGTGACTGAGCAAGATGCAGATTGATGCAGTTTGGGAGATATAGTCAGTGTGACTAAGCAAGATGCAGATTGTTGAAGGTTGGGAGATATAGTCAGAGTGACTAAGCAAGACTCATCTTGATGAAGATTCGGCGACATACTCAGTGTGACTGAGCAAGTTGCAGATTATTGAAGATTGGGAGATATAGTCAGCGTGACTGAGCAAGATGCAGATTGATGAAGACTGGGAAATATAGTCTGTGTGACAGAGTAAGTTGCAGACAGATGATAATTCGGAGATATACACAGTGTGACTGAGCAAGATGCAGGCAGATGAAAATTGGGAGATATACTCAGTGTGACTGAGCAACATGCGAATTATTGAAACCTGGGAGATATTGTCAGTGTGACTGAGCAAGATGCAGACTGATGAAGATTGTTATAAATAGTCAGAGTGACTGAGCAAGATGCAGACTGATGAAGATTGGGAGATATAGTCAGTCTGATGGAGCAAGATGCAGATTGATGAAGAATTGGAGATATAGTCAGTTTCACTGAGCAAGATGCAGATTGATGAAGATTGGGAGATACCGTCAGTGTGACTGAGTAGGATGCAGACAGATGAAAATTGGGAGATATGGTCAGAGTGACTGAGCAAGACTCATCTTAATGAAGATTGGGAGATATAGTCAGTGTGACTGAGCAAGATGCAGATTAATGAAGATGGGGAGATATAGTCAGTGTGACTGTGCAAGATGCAGATTGATGAAGATTGGGAGATATAGTCAGTGTGACTCAGCAAGATGCAGACAGATGAAAATTAGGAGATATAGTCAGACTGACTGAGCAAGATGAAGACAGATGAAAATTGGGAGATATAGTCACTGTGACTAAGCAAAATGCAGATTGATAAAGTCTCAGAGATATAGTCAGTGTGACTGAGCAAGATGCAGATTTATGGAGATTGGGAGATATAGTCAGTTTGACTGAGCAAGATACGGATTAATGAAGATTGGGAGATTTAGTCAGTGCGACTGAGAAAGATGCAGATTTATGAAGATTGGGAGATGTAGTCAGTGTGACTGAGAAAGATGCAGATTGATGAAGATTGGCAGATTTAGTCAGAGTGACTGAGCAAGATACAGACAAATGAAAATTGGGAGATATAGTCAGTGTGACTGAGCAAGATGCAGATTTATGGAGATTGGGAGATTTAGTCAGTTTGACTGAGCAAGATACAGATTAATGAAGATTGGGAGATTTAGTCAGTGCGACTGAGCAAGATGCAGATTAATGAAGATTGGGAGATGTAGTCAGTGTGACTGAGAAAGATGCAGATTAATGAAGATTGGCAGATTTAGTCCGAGTGACTGAGCAAGATACAGACAAATAAAAATTGGGAGATATAGTCAGTGTGACTGAGCAAGATGCAGATTGATGAAATCTGGGAGATATAGTCAGTGTGACTAAGCAAGATACAGATTGATGAAGATTGGGAGATATGGTCTGTGTGACTGAGCAAGATGCAGATTGATGCAGTTTGGGAGATATAGTCAGTGTGACTAAGCAAGATGCAGATTGATGAAAGTTGGGAGATATAGTCAATGTGACTAAGCAAGACTCATCTTCATGAATATTGGGAGATATAGTCAGTGTGACTGAGCAAGATGCAGATTAATGAAGAGTGGGAGATTTACTCAGTATGACTGAGCAAGATGCAGATTGATGAAGATTCGCAGATATAGTCAGTGTGACTTAGCAAGATGCAGATTGATGAAGATTGGGAGATATAGTCAGTGTGACTAAGCAAGACACATCTTCATGAATATTGGGAGATATAGTCAGTGTGACTGAGCAAGATGCAGATTAATGAAGAGTGGGAGATTTACTCAGTATGACTGAGCAAGATGCAGATTGATGAAGATTCGCAGATATAGTCAGTGTGACTTAGCAAGATGCAGATTGATGAAGATTCGGAGATATAGTCAGTGTGACTGAGCAAGATGCAGATTGATGAAGATTGGGAGATATAGTCAGTGTGACTCAGCAAGATGCACATTGATGAAGACTGGGATATATAGTCAGTGAGACTTAGCAAGATGCAGATTGGTGAAGATTGGGAGATATAGTCAGTGTGACAGAGTCAGATGCAGACAGTTGAAAATTGGGAGATATAGTCAGTGTGACTGAGCAACATGCGAATTATTGAAACCTGGGAGATATTGTCAGTGTGACTGAGCAAGATGCAGACTGATGAAGATTGGGAGATATAGTCAGTGTGACTGAGCGAGATGCAGATTGATGAAATCTGGGAGATGTAGTCAGTCTGATGGAGCAAGATGCAGATTGATGAAGAATTGGAGATATAGTCAGTTTCACTGAGCAAGGTGCAGATTGATGAAGATTGGGAGATACCGTCAGTGTGACTGAGTAGGATGCAGACAGATGAAAATTGGGAGATATGGTCAGAGTGACTGAGCAAGACTCATCTTAATGAAGATTGGGAGATATAGTCAGTGTGACTGAGCAAGATGCAGATTAATGAAGATGGGGAGATTTTGTCAGTGTGACTGTGCAAGATGCAGATTGATGAAGATTGGGAGATATAGTCAGTGTGACTCAGCAAGATGCAGACAGATGAAAATTCGGAGATATAGTCAGACTGACTGAGCAAGATGAAGACAGATGAAAATTGGGAGATATAGTCACTGTGACTAAGCAAAATGCAGATTGATAAAGTCTCAGAGATATAGTCAGTGTGACTGAGCAAGATGCAGATTTATGGAGATTGGGAGATATAGTCAGTTTGACTGAGCAAGATACGGATTAATGAAGATTGGGAGATTTAGTCAGTGCGACTGAGAAAGATGCAGATTTATGAAGATTGGGAGATGTAGTCAGTGTGACTGAGAAAGATGCAGATTGATGAAGATTGGCAGATTTAGTCAGAGTGACTGAGCAAGATACAGACAAATGAAAATTGGGAGATATAGTCAGAGTGACTGAGCAAGATGCAGATTTATGGAGATTGGGAGATTTAGTCAGTTTGACTGAGCAAGATACAGATTAATGAAGATTGGGAGATTTAGTCAGTGCGACTGAGCAAGATGCAGATTGATGAAGATTGGGAGATGTAGTCAGTGTGACTGAGAAAGATGCAGATTGATGAAGATTGGCAGATTTAGTCCGAGTGACTGAGCAAGATACAGACAAATAAAAATTGGGAGATATAGTCAGTGTGACTGAGCAAGATGCAGATTGATGAAATCTGGGAGATATAGTCAGTGTGACTGAGCAAGATACAGATTGATGAAGATTGGGAGATATGGTCTGTGTGACTGAGCAAGATGCAGATTGATGCAGTTTGGGAGATATAGTCAGTGTGACTAAGCAAGATGCAGATTGATGAAAGTTGGGAGATATAGTCAGAGTGACTAAGCAAGACTCATCTTGATGAAGATTCGGCGATATACTCAGTGTGACTGAGCAAGATGCATTTTAATGAAGATTGGTAGATTTAGTCAGAGTGACTGATCAAGATGCAGATTGATGAAGACTGGGAGATATAGTCAGTGTGACTGAGTAAGACGCAGACAGATGAAAATTGGGAGATATAGTCAATGTGACTAAGCAAGACTCATCTTCATGAATATTGGGAGATATAGTCAGTGTGACTGAGCAAGATGCAGATTAATGAAGAGTGGGAGATTTACTCAGTATGACTGAGCAATATGCAGATTGATGAAGATTCGCAGATATAGTCAGTGTGACTTAGCACGATGCAGATTGATGAAGATTGGGAGATATAGTCAGTGTGACTGAGCAAGATGCAGATTGATGAAGATTGGGAGATATAGTCAGTGTGACTCAGCAAGATGCACATTGATGAAGACTGGGATATATAGTCAGTGAGACTTAGCAAGATGCAGATTGGTGAAGATTGGGAGATATAGTCAGTGTGACAGAGTCAGATGCAGACAGTTGAAAATTGGGAGATATAGTCAGTGTGACTGAGCAACATGCGAATTATTGAAACCTGGGAGATATTGTCAGTGTGACTGAGCAAGATGCAGATTGATGAAGATTGGGAGATATAGTCAGCATGACTAAGCAAGATGCAGATTGATGAAGACTGGGAAATATAGTCTGTGTGAGAGCAATATTCAGATTGATTCAGTTTGGGAAATACAGTCAGTATGACAGAGAAAGTTGCAGACTGATGAAAATTCAGAGATATAGTCAGTGTGAATGAGCAAGATGCAGATGATGAAATCTGGGAGATAAGGTCAGTGTGACTGAGCAAGAAGCAGAATGATGAAGATTGAGAGATATAGTCAGTGTGATTGAGCAAGATGCAGATTCTTGAAATCTGGGAGATATAGTCAGTGTGACTGAGCAAGATGCAGATTGATGAAGTTTGGGAGATATAGTCAGTGTGACTAAGCAAGATGCAGATTGATGAAATCTGGGAGATATAGTCAGTGTGACTGAGCAAGATGCAGATTGATGAAGATTGGGAGATATAGTCAGCGTGACTGAGCAAGATGCAGATTGATGAAGACTGGGAAATATAGTCTGTGTAACAGAGTAAGTTGCAGACAGATGAAAATTCGGAGATATAGTCAGTGTGACTGAACAAGATGCAGGCAGATGAAAATTGGGAGATATACTCAGTGTCACTGAGCAACATGCGAATTATTGAAACCTGGGAGATATAGTCAGTGTGACTGAGCAAGATGCAGACTGATGAAGATTGTTATAAGTAATCGGAGTGACTGAGCATGATGCAGATTGATGAAGAATTGGAGATATAGTCAGTTTCTCTGAGCAAGATGCAGATTGATGAAGATTCGGAGATATCGTCAGTGTGACTGAATAGGATGCAGACAGATGAAAATTGGGAGATATAGTCAATGTGACTGTGCAAGATGCAGATTGATGAAGATAGTTAGATATAGTCACTGTGAGAGCAAGATGCAGATTGATGCAGTTTGGGAGATACAGTCAGTCTGACTGAGCAAGATGCAGATTAATGCAAATTCTGAGATATATTCAGAGTGTCTGAGCAAGATGTAGACAGATGAACATTGGGAGATATAGTCAGTGTGACAGAGCAAGATGCAGACAGATGAAAATTGGGAGATATAGTCACACTGACTGAGCAAGATGCAGACAGATGAAAATTGGGAGATATAGTCAGTCTGACTAAGCAAAATTCAGGTTGATAAAGTCGCGGAGATATAGTCAGTTTGACTGAGCAAATGCAGATTGATGAAGTTTGGGAGATATAGTCAGTGTGAGAGCAAGATGCAGGTTGATGCAGTTTGGGAGATATAGTCAGTGTGACTGAGCAAGATGCAGTTTGATGAAGTTTGGGAGATATGGTCAGAGTGACTGAGCAAGACCCATCTTAATGAAGATTGGGAGATATAGTCAGTGTGACTGAGCAAGATGCAGATTAATGAAGATCGGGAGATATAGTCCGTGTGACTGTGCAAGATGCAGATTGATGAAGATTGGGAGATATAGTCAGTGTGACTGAGCAAGATGCAGACAGATGAAAATTGGGAGATATAGTCAGACTGACTGAGCAAGATGAAGACAGATGAAAATTGGGAGATATAGTCACTGCGACTAAGCAAAATGCAGATTGATAAAGTCTCAGAGATATAGTCAGTGTGACTGTGCAAGATGCAGATTTATGGAGATTGGGAGATATAGTCAGTTTGACTGAGCAAGATACGGATTAATGAAGATTGGGAGATTTAGTCAGTGCGACTGAGCAAGATGCAGATTTATGAAGATTGGGAGATGTAGTCAGTGTGACTGAGAAAGATGCAGATTGATGAAGATTGGCAGATTTAGGCAGAGTGACTGAGCAAGATACAGACAAATGAAAATTGGGAGATATAGTCAGTGTGACTGAGCAAGATGCAGATTTATGGAGATTGGGAGATATAGTCAGTTTGACTGAGCAAGATACAGATTAATGAAGATTGGGAGATTTAGTCAGTGCGACTCAGCAAGATGCAGATTGATGAAGATTGGGAGATGTAGTCAGTGTGACTGAGCAAGATGCAGATTGATGAAGATTGTTATAAATAGTCAGAGTGACTGTTGCAAGATGCAGACTGATGAAGATTGGGAGATATAGTCAGTGTGACTGAGCGAAATGCAGATTGATGAAATCTGGGAGATATAGTCAGTGTGACTGAGCAAGATGCAGACAGATGAAAATTGGGAGATGTAGTCAGGAAGACTGAGCAAGACGCAGATTGATGAAGATTAGGGGATATACTCAGTCTGAGAGCATAATGCAGATTGATGCAGTTTGGGAGATATCGTCAGTGTGACTGAGCAAGATGCAGATTGATGAAGACTGGAAGATATAGTCTGTGTTGCTTGGCAAGATGAAGATTAATGAAGATTGGGAGATACAGTCAGTGTGACTGAGCAAGATGCAGACAGATGAAAATTCGGTGATATAGTCAGAGCGACTGAGCAAGATGCAGACAGATGAAAATTGGGTGATATAGTCTGGAAGACTGAGCAAGACGCAGATTGATGATATCTGGGAGATATAGTCAGTGTGACTGAGCAAGATGCAGACAGATGAGAATTGGGAGATATAGTCAGTGTGACTGAGCAAGATGCAGACTGATAAAATCTGGGAGATATAGTCAGTCTGACTGAGCAAGATGCAGATTGATGAAGATTGGGAGATATCATCTGTGTGACTGAGCAAGATGCAGATTGTTGAATACTGGGAGATATTGTCTGTGTGACAGAGTAAGTTGCAGACATATAAAAATTGGGAGATATAGTCAGTGTGACTGAGCTAGATACAGGCAGATGAAAATTGGGAGATGTAGTCAGAGTGACTGAGCAAGATGCAGACTGATGAAGATTGGGAGATATATTCAGTCTGACTGAGCAAGATGCAGACAGATGAAATCTGGGAGATATAGTCAGTGTGACTGAGCAAGATGCAGATTGATGAAGATTGGGAGATATAGTCAGCGTGACTGAGCAAGATGCAGATTGATGAAGACTGTGAAATATAGTCTGTGTGACAGAGTAAGTTGCAGACAGATGAAAATTCGGAGATATACACAGTGTGACTGAGCAAGATGCAGGCAGATGAAAATTGGGAGATATACTCAGTGTGACTGAGCAACATGCGAATTATTGAAACCTGGGAGATATTGTCACTGTGACTGAGCAAGATGCAGACTGATGAAGATTGTTATAAATAGTCAGAGTGACTGAGCAAGATGCAGATTGATGAAGATTTGGAGATATATTCAGTGTGACTAAGCAAGACTCATCACAATCAAGATTGGGAGATATAGTCAGTGTGACTGAGCAAGACACATCATGATGAAGATTGGGAAATATAGTCAGTGTGACTGAGAAAGATGCAGATTGATGAAGATTGGCAGATTTAGTCAGAGTGACTGAGCAAGATACAGACAAATGAAAATTGGGAGATATAGTCAGTGTGACTGAGCAAGATGCAGATTTATGGAGATTGGAAAATATAGTCAGTTTGACTGAGCAAGATACAGATTAATGAAGATTGGGAGATTTAGTCAGTGCGACTCAGCAAGATGCAGATTGATGAAGATTGGGAGATGTAGTCAGTGTGACTGAGCAAGATGCAGATTGATGAAATCTGGGAGATATAATCAGTGTGACTGAGCAAGATACAGATTGATGAAGATTGGGAGATATGGTCTGTGTGACTGAGCAAGATGCATTTTAATGAAGATTGGTAGATTTAGTCAGAGTGACTGATCAAGATGCAGATTGATGAAGACTGGGAGATATAGTCAGTGTGACTGAGTAAGACGCAGACAGATGAAAATTGGGAGATATAGTCAATGTGACTAAGCAAGACTCATCTTCATGAATATTGGGAGATATAGTCAGTGTGACTGAGCAAGATGCAGATTAATGAAGAGTGGGAGATTTACTCAGTATGACTGAGCAAGATGCAGATTGATGAAGATTCGCAGATATAGTCAGTGTGACTTAGCAAGATGCAGATTGATGAAGATTGGGAGATATAGTCAGTGTGACTGAGCAAGATGCAGATTGATGAAGATTGGGAGATATAGTCAGTGTGACTCAGCAAGATGCACATTGATGAAGACTGGGATATATAGTCAGTGAGACTTAGCAAGATGCAGATTGGTGAAGATTGGGAGATATAGTCAGTGTGACAGAGTCAGATTCAGACAGTTGAAAATTGGGAGATATAGTCAGTGTGACTGAGCAAGATGCAGATTGATTAAGATTTGGAGATATAGTCAGTGTGACTGAGCAAGATGCAGATTGATGAAGATTGGGAGATATAGTCAGCATGACTGAGCAAGATGCAGATTGATGAAGACTGAGAAATATAGTCTGTGTGAGAGCAATATTCAGATTGATTCAGTTTGGGAAATACAGTCAGTATGACAGAGAAAGTTGCAGACTGATGAAAATTCAGAGATATAGTCAGTGTGAATGAGCAAGATGCAGATGATGAAATCTGGGAGATAAGGTCAGTGTGACTGAGCAAGAAGCAGAATGATGAAGATTGAGAGATATAGTCAGTGTGATTGAGCAAGATGCAGATTCTTGAAATCTGGGAGATATAGTCAGTGTGACTGAGCAAGATGCAGATTGATGAAGTTTGGGAGATATAGTCAGTGTGACTGAGCAAGATGCAGATTGATGAAATCTGGGAGATATAGTCAGTGTGACTGAGCAAGATGCAGATTGATGAAGATTGGGAGATATAGTCAGCGTGACTGAGCAAGATGCAGATTGATGAAGACTGGGAAATATAGTCTGTGTAACAGAGTAAGTTGCAGACAGATGAAAATTCGGAGATATAGTCAGTGTGACTGAACAAGATGCAGGCAGATGAAAATTGGGAGATATACTCAGTGTCACTGAGCAACATGCGAATTATTGAAACCTGGGAGATATAGTCAGTGTGACTGAGCAAGATGCAGACTGATGAAGATTGTTATAAATAATCGGAGTGACTGAGCATGATGCAGATTGATGAGGAATTGGAGATATAGTCAGTTTCTCTGAGCAAGATGCAGATTGATGAAGATTCGGAGATATCGTCAGTGTGACTGAATAGGATGCAGACAGATGAAAATTGGGAGATATAGTCAATGTGACTGTGCAAGATGCAGATTGATGAAGATAGTTAGATATAGTCACTGTGAGAGCAAGATGCAGATTGATGCAGTTTGGGAGATACAGTCAGTCTGACTGAGCAAGATGCAGATTAATGCAAATTCTGAGATATATTCAGAGTGTCTGAGCAAGATGTAGACAGATGAATATTGGGAGATATAGTCAGTGTGACAGAGCAAGATGCAGACAGATGAAAATTGGGAGATATAGTCACACTGACTGAGCAAGATGCAGACAGATGAAAATTGGGAGATATAGTCAGTCTGACTAAGCAAAATTCAGGTTGATAAAGTCTCGGAGATATAGTCAGTTTGACTGAGCAAATGCAGATTGATGAAGTTTGGGAGATATAGTCAGTGTGAGAGCAAGATGCAGGTTGATGCAGTTTGGGAGATATAGTCAGTGTGACTAAGCAAGATGCAGTTTGATGAAGGTTGGGAGATATGGTCAGAGTGACTGAGCAAGACTCATCTTGATGAAGATTCGGCGATATACTCAGTGTGACTGAGCAAGATGCATTTTAATGAAGATTGGTAGATTTAGTCAGAGTGACTGAGCAAGATGCAGATTGATGAAGATTGGGAGATATAGTCAGTGTGACGGAGCAAGATGCAGATTGATGAAGAATTGGAGATATAGTCAGTTTCTCTGAGCAAGATGCAGATTGATGAAGATTCGGAGATATCGTCAGTGTGACTGAATAAGATGCAGACAGATGAAAATTGGGAGATATAGTCAATGTGACTGTGCAAGATGCCGATTGATGAATATCAGGACATATAGTCAGTGTGACTGAGCAAGATGTAAATTGATGAAGATAGTTAGATATAGTCACTGTGAGAGCAAGATGCAGATTGATGCAGTTTGGGAGATACAGTCAGTCTGACTGAGCAAGATGCAGATTAATGCAAATTCTGAGATATATTCAGAGTGTCTGAGCAAGATGTAGACAGATGAACATTGGGAGATATAGTCAGTGTGACAGAGCAAGATGCAGACAGATGAAAATTGGGAGATATAGTCACACTGACTGAGCAAGATGCAGACAGATGAAAATTGGGAGATATAGTCAGTGTGACTAAGCAAAATTCAGGTTGATAAAGTCTCGGAGATATAGTCAGTTTGACTGAGCAAATGCAGATTGATGAAGTTTGGGAGATATAGTCAGTGTGAGAGCAAGATGCAGGTTGATGCAGTTTGGGAGATATAGTCAGTGTGACTGAGCAAGATGCAGTTTGATGAAGTTTGGGAGATATGGTCAGAGTGACTGAGCAAGACCCATCTTAATGAAGATTGGGAGATATAGTCAGTGTGACTGAGCAAGATGCAGATTAATGAAGATCGGGAGATATAGTCCGTGTGACTGTGCAAGATGCAGATTGATGAAGATTGGGAGATATAGTCAGTGTGACTGAGCAAGATGCAGACAGATGAAAATTGGGAGATATAGTCAGACTGACTGAGCAAGATGAAGACAGATGAAAATTGGGAGATATAGTCACTGCGACTAAGCAAAATGCAGATTGATAAAGTCTCAGAGATATAGTCAGTGTGACTGTGCAAGATGCAGATTTATGGAGATTGGGAGATATAGTCAGTTTGACTGAGCAAGATACGGATTAATGAAGATTGGGAGATTTAGTCAGTGCGACTGAGCAAGATGCAGATTTATGAAGATTGGGAGATGTAGTCAGTGTGACTGAGAAAGATGCAGATTGATGAAGATTGGCAGATTTAGTCAGAGTGACTGAGCAAGATACAGACAAATGAAAATTGGGAGATATAGTCAGTGTGACTGAGCAAGATGCAGATTTATGGAGATTGGGAGATACAGTCAGTTTGACTGAGCAAGATACAGATTAATGAAGATTGGGAGATTTAGTCAGTGCGACTCAGCAAGATGCAGATTGATGAAGATTGGCAGATTTAGGCAGAGTGACTGAGCAAGATACAGACAAATGAAAATTGGGAGATATAGTCAGTGTGACTGAGCAAGATGCAGATTTATGGAGATTGGGAGATATAGTCAGTTTGACTGAGCAAGATACAGATTAATGAAGATTGGGAGATTTAGTCAGTGCGACTCAGCAAGATGCAGATTGATGAAGATTGGGAGATGTAGTCAGTGTGACTGAGCAAGATGCAGATTGATGAAGATTGTTATAAATAGTCAGAGTGACTGTTGCAAGATGCAGACTGATGAAGATTGGGAGATATAGTCAGTGTGACTGAGCGAAATGCAGATTGATGAAATCTGGGAGATATAGTCAGTGTGACTGAGCAAGATGCAGACAGATGAAAATTGGGAGATGTAGTCAGGAAGACTGAGCAAGACGCAGATTGATGAAGATTAGGGGATATACTCAGTCTGAGAGCATAATGCAGATTGATGCAGTTTGGGAGATATCGTCAGTGTGACTGAGCAAGATGCAGATTGATGAAGACTGGAAGATATAGTCTGTGTTGCTTGGCAAGATGAAGATTAATGAAGATTGGGAGATATAGTCAGTGTGACTGAGCAAGATGCAGACAGATGAAAATTCGGTGATATAGTCAGAGCGACTGAGCAAGATGCAGACAGATGAAAATTGGGTGATATAGTCTGGAAGACTGAGCAAGACGCAGATTGATGATATCTGGGAGATATAGTCAGTGTGACTGAGCAAGATGCAGACAGATGAGAATTGGGAGATATAGTCAGTGTGACTGAGCAAGATGCAGACTGATAAAATCTGGGAGATATAGTCAGTCTGACTGAGCAAGATGCAGATTGATGAAGATTGGGAGATATCATCTGTGTGACTGAGCAAGATGCAGATTGTTGAATACTGGGAGATATTGTCTGTGTGACAGAGTAAGTTGCAGACATATAAAAATTGGGAGATATAGTCAGTGTGACTGAGCTAGATACAGGCAGATGAAAATTGGGAGATGTAGTCAGAGTGACTGAGCAAGATGCAGACTGATGAAGATTGGGAGATATATTCAGTCTGACTGAGCAAGATGCAGACAGATGAAATCTGGGAGATATAGTCAGTGTGACTGAGCAAGATGCAGATTGATGAAGATTGGGAGATATAGTCAGCGTGACTGAGCAAGATGCAGATTGATGAAGACTGTGAAATATAGTCTGTGTGACAGAGTAAGTTGCAGACAGATGAAAATTCGGAGATATACACAGTGTGACTGAGCAAGATGCAGGCAGATGAAAATTGGGAGATATACTCAGTGTGACTGAGCAACATGCGAATTATTGAAACCTGGGAGATATTGTCAGTGTGACTGAGCAAGATGCAGACTGATGAAGATTGTTATAAATAGTCAGAGTGACTGAGCAAGATGCAGATTGATGAAGATTTGGAGATATATTCAGTGTGACTAAGCAAGACTCATCACAATCAAGATTGGGAGATATAGTCAGTGTGACTGAGCAAGACACATCTTGATGAAGATTGGGAAATATAGTCAGTGTGACTGAGAAAGATGCAGATTGATGAAGATTGGCAGATTTAGTCAGAGTGACTGAGCAAGATACAGACAAATGAAAATTGGGAGATATAGTCAGTGTGACTGAGCAAGATGCAGATTTATGGAGATTGGAAAATATAGTCAGTTTGACTGAGCAAGATACAGATTAATGAAGATTGGGAGATTTAGTCAGTGCGACTCAGCAAGATGCAGATTGATGAAGATTGGGAGATGTAGTCAGTGTGACTGAGCAAGATGCAGATTGATGAAATCTGGGAGATATAATCAGTGTGACTGAGCAAGATACAGATTGATGAAGATTGGGAGATATGGTCTGTGTGACTGAGCAAGATGCATTTTAATGAAGATTGGTAGATTTAGTCAGAGTGACTGATCAAGATGCAGATTGATGAAGACTGGGAGATATAGTCAGTGTGACTGAGTAAGACGCAGACAGATGAAAATTGGGAGATATAGTCAATGTGACTAAGCAAGACTCATCTTCATGAATATTGGGAGATATAGTCAGTGTGACTGAGCAAGATGCAGATTAATGAAGAGTGGGAGATTTACTCAGTATGACTGAGCAAGATGCAGATTGATGAAGATTCGCAGATATAGTCAGTGTGACTTAGCAAGATGCAGATTGATGAAGATTGGGAGATATAGTCAGTGTGACTGAGCAAGATGCAGATTGATGAAGATTGGGAGATATAGTCAGTGTGACTCAGCAAGATGCACATTGATGAAGACTGGGATATATAGTCAGTGAGACTTAGCAAGATGCAGATTGGTGAAGATTGGGAGATATAGTCAGTGTGACAGAGTCAGCTTCAGACAGTTGAAAATTGGGAGATATAGTCAGTGTGACTGAGCAAGATGCAGATTGATTAAGATTTGGAGATATAGTCAGTGTGACTGAGCAAGATGCAGATTGATGAAGATTGGGAGATATAGTCAGCATGACTGAGCAAGATGCAGATTGATGAAGACTGAGAAATATAGTCTGTGTGAGAGCAATATTCAGATTGATTCAGTTTGGGAAATACAGTCAGTATGACAGAGAAAGTTGCAGACTGATGAAAATTCAGTGATATAGTCAGTGTGAATGAGCAAGATGCAGATGATGAAATCTGGGAGATAAGGTCAGTGTGACTGAGCAAGAAGCAGAATGATGAAGATTGAGAGATATAGTCAGTGTGATTGAGCAAGATGCAGATTCTTGAAATCTGGGAGATATAGTCAGTGTGACTGAGCAAGATGCAGATTGATGAAGTTTGGGAGATATAGTCAGTGTGACTGAGCAAGATGCAGATTGATGAAATCTGGGAGATATAGTCAGTGTGACTGAGCAAGATGCAGATTGATGAAGATTGGGAGATATAGTCAGCGTGACTGAGCAAGATGCAGATTGATGAAGACTGGGAAATATAGTCTGTGTAACAGAGTAAGTTGCAGACAGATGAAAATTCGGAGATATAGTCAGTGTGACTGAACAAGATGCAGGCAGATGAAAATTGGGAGATATACTCAGTGTCACTGAGCAACATGCGAATTATTGAAACCTGGGAGATATAGTCAGTGTGACTCAGCAAGATGCAGACTGATGAAGATTGTTATAAATAATCGGAGTGACTGAGCATGATGCAGATTGATGAGGAATTGGAGATATAGTCAGTTTCTCTGAGCAAGATGCAGATTGATGAAGATTCGGAGATATCGTCAGTGTGACTGAATAGGATGCAGACAGATGAAAATTGGGAGATATAGTCAATGTGACTGTGCAAGATGCAGATTGATGAAGATAGTTAGATATAGTCACTGTGAGAGCAAGATGCAGATTGATGCAGTTTGGGAGATACAGTCAGTCTGACTGAGCAAGATGCAGATTAATGCAAATTCTGAGATATATTCAGAGTGTCTGAGCAAGATGTAGACAGATGAATATTGGGAGATATAGTCAGTGTGACAGAGCAAGATGCAGACAGATGAAAATTGGGAGATATAGTCACACTGACTGAGCAAGATGCAGACAGATGAAAATTGGGAGATATAGTCAGTCTGACTAAGCAAAATTCAGGTTGATAAAGTCTCGGAGATATAGTCAGTTTGACTGAGCAAATGCAGATTGATGAAGTTTGGGAGATATAGTCAGTGTGAGAGCAAGATGCAGGTTGATGCAGTTTGGGAGATATAGTCAGTGTGACTAAGCAAGATGCAGTTTGATGAAGGTTGGGAGATATGGTCAGAGTGACTGAGCAAGACTCATCTTGATGAAGATTCGGCGATATACTCAGTGTGACTGAGCAAGATGCATTTTAATGAAGATTGGTAGATTTAGTCAGAGTGACTGAGCAAGATGCAGATTGATGAAGATTGGGAGATATAGTCAGTGTGACGGAGCAAGATGCAGATTGATGAAGAATTGGAGATATAGTCAGTTTCTCTGAGCAAGATGCAGATTGATGAAGATTCGGAGATATCGTCAGTGTGACTGAATAAGATGCAGACAGATGAAAATTGGGAGATATAGTCAATGTGACTGTGCAAGATGCCGATTGATGAATATCAGGACATATAGTCAGTGTGACTGAGCAAGATGTAAATTGATGAAGATAGTTAGATATAGTCACTGTGAGAGCAAGATGCAGATTGATGCAGTTTGGGAGATACAGTCAGTCTGACTGAGCAAGATGCAGATTAATGCAAATTCTGAGATATATTCAGAGTGTCTGAGCAAGATGTAGACAGATGAACATTGGGAGATATAGTCAGTGTGACAGAGCAAGATGCAGACAGATGAAAATTGGGAGATATAGTCACACTGACTGAGCAAGATGCAGACAGATGAAAATTGGGAGATATAGTCAGTGTGACTAAGCAAAATTCAGGTTGATAAAGTCTCGGAGATATAGTCAGTTTGACTGAGCAAATGCAGATTGATGAAGTTTGGGAGATATAGTCAGTGTGAGAGCAAGATGCAGGTTGATGCAGTTTGGGAGATATAGTCAGTGTGACTGAGCAAGATGCAGTTTGATGAAGTTTGGGAGATATGGTCAGAGTGACTGAGCAAGACCCATCTTAATGAAGATTGGGAGATATAGTCAGTGTGACTGAGCAAGATGCAGATTAATGAAGATCGGGAGATATAGTCCGTGTGACTGTGCAAGATGCAGATTGATGAAGATTGGGAGATATAGTCAGTGTGACTGAGCAAGATGCAGACAGATGAAAATTGGGAGATATAGTCAGACTGACTGAGCAAGATGAAGACAGATGAAAATTGGGAGATATAGTCACTGCGACTAAGCAAAATGCAGATTGATAAAGTCTCAGAGATATAGTCAGTGTGACTGTGCAAGATGCAGATTTATGGAGATTGGGAGATATAGTCAGTTTGACTGAGCAAGATACGGATTAATGAAGATTGGGAGATTTAGTCAGTGCGACTGAGCAAGATGCAGATTTATGAAGATTGGGAGATGTAGTCAGTGTGACTGAGAAAGATGCAGATTGATGAAGATTGGCAGATTTAGTCAGAGTGACTGAGCAAGATACAGACAAATGAAAATTGGGAGATATAGTCAGTGTGACTGAGCAAGATGCAGATTTATGGAGATTGGGAGATATAGTCAGTTTGACTGAGCAAGATACAGATTAATGAAGATTGGGAGATTTAGTCAGTGCGACTCAGCAAGATGCAGATTGATGAAGATTGGGAGATGTAGTCAGTGTGACTGAGCAAGATGCAGATTGATGAAATCTGGGAGATATAATCAGTGTGACTGAGCAAGATACAGATTGATGAAGATTGGGAGATATGGTCTGTGTGACTGAGCAAGATGCAGATTGATGCAGTTTGGGAGATATAGTCAGTGTGACTAAGCAAGATGCAGATTGTTGAAGGTTGGGAGATATAGTCAGAGTGACTAAGCAAGACTCATCTTGATGAAGATTCGGCGATATACTCAGTGTGACTGAGCAAGATGCAGATTAATGAAGAGTGGGAGATTTACTCAGTATGACTGAGCAAGATGCAGATTGATGAAGATTCGCAGATATAGTCAGGGTAACTTAGCAAGATGTAGATTGATGAAGATTGGGAGATATAGTCAGTGTGACTGAGCAAGATGCAGATTGATGAAGATTGGGAGATATAGTCAGTGTGACTCAGCAAGATGCACATTGATGAAGACTGGGATATATAGTCAGTGAGACTTAGCAAGATGCAGATTGGTGAAGATTGGGAGATATAGTCAGTGTAACAGAGTCAGATGCAGACAGTTGAAAATTGGGAGATATAGTCAGTGTGACTGAGCAAGATGCAGATTGATTAAGATTTGGAGATATAGTCAGTGTGACTGAGCAAGATGCAGATTGATGAAGATTGTTATAAATAGTCAGAGTGACTGAGCAAGATGCAGACTGATGAAGATTGGGAGATATAGTCAGTGTGACTGAGCGAAATGCAGATTGATGAAATCTGGGAGATATAGTCAGTGTGACTGAGCAAGATGCAGACAGATGAAAATTGGGAGATGTAGTCAGGAAGACTGAGCAAGACGCAGATTGATGAAGATTAGGGGATATACTCAGTCTGAGAGCATAATGCAGATTGATGCAGTTTGGGAGATATCGTCAGTGTGACTGAGCAAGATGCAGATTGATGAAGACTGGAAGATATAGTCTGTGTTGCTTGGCAAGATGCAGATTAATGAAGATTGGGAGATATAGTCAGTGTGACTGAGCAAGATGCAGACAGATGAAAATTCGGTGATATAGTCAGAGCGACTGAGCAAGATGCAGACAGATGAAAATTGGGTGATATAGTCTGGAAGACTGAGCAAGACGCAGATTGATGATATCTGGGAGATATAGTCAGTGTGACTGAGCAAGATGCAGACAGATGAGAATTGGGAGATATAGTCAGTGTGACTGAGCAAGATGCAGACTGATAAAATCTGGGAGATATAGTCAGTCTGACTGAGCAAGATGCAGATTGATGAAGATTGGGAGATATCATCTGTGTGACTGAGCAAGATGCAGATTGTTGAATACTGGGAGATATTGTCTGTGTGACAGAGTAAGTTGCAGACATATAAAAATTGGGAGATATAGTCAGTGTGACTGAGCTAGATACAGGCAGATGAAAATTGGGAGATGTAGTCAGAGTGACTGAGCAAGATGCAGACTGATGAAGATTGGGAGATATATTCAGTCTGACTGAGCAAGATGCAGACAGATGAAATCTGGGAGATATAGTCAGTGTGACTGAGCAAGATGCAGATTGATGAAGATTGGGAGATATAGTCAGCGTGACTGAGCAAGATGCAGATTGATGAAGACTGTGAAATATAGTCTGTGTGACAGAGTAAGTTGCAGACAGATGAAAATTCGGAGATATACACACTGTGACTGAGCAAGATGCAGGCAGATGAAAATTGGGAGATATACTCAGTGTGACTGAGCAACATGCGAATTATTGAAACCTGGGAGATATTGTCAGTGTGACTGAGCAAGATGCAGACTGATGAAGATTGTTATAAATAGTCAGAGTGACTGAGCAAGATGCAGATTGATGAAGATTTGGAGATATATTCAGTGTGACTAAGCAAGACTCATCACAATCAAGATTGGGAGATATAGTCAGTGTGACTCAGCAAGACACATCTTGATGAAGATTGGGAAATATAGTCAGTGTGACTGAGAAAGATGCAGATTGATGAAGATTGGCAGATTTAGTCAGAGTGACTGAGCAAGATACAGACAAATGAAAATTGGGAGATATAGTCAGTGTGACTGAGCAAGATGCAGATTTATGGAGATTGGAAAATATAGTCAGTTTGACTGAGCAAGATACAGATTAATGAAGATTGGGAGATTTAGTCAGTGCGACTCAGCAAGATGCAGATTGATGAAGATTGGGAGATGTAGTCAGTGTGACTGAGCAAGATGCAGATTGATGAAATCTGGGAGATATAATCAGTGTGACTGAGCAAGATACAGATTGATGAAGATTGGGAGATATGGTCTGTGTGACTGAGCAAGATGCAGATTGATGCAGTTTGGGAGATATAGTCAGTGTGACAAGCAAGATGCAGATTGATGAAGGTTGGGAGATATAGTCAGAGTGACTAAGCAAGACTCATCTTGATGAAGATTCGGCGATATACTCAGTGTGACTGAGCAAGATGCAGATTAATGAAGAGTGGGAGATTTACTCAGTATGAATGAGCAAAATGCAGATTGATGAAGATTCGCAGATATAGTCAGTGTGACTTAGCAAGATGCAGACTGATGAAGATTGGGAGATATCGTCAGTGTGACTGAGCGAGATGCAGATTGATGAAATCTGGGAGATATAGTCAGTCTGATGGAGCAAGATGCAGATTGATGAAGAATTGGAGATATAGTCAGTTTCACTGAGCAAGATGCAGATTGATGAAGATTGGGAGATACCGTCAGTGTGACTGAGTAGGATGCAGACAGATGAAAATTGGGAGATATAGTCAATGTGACTGTGCGAGATGCAGATTGATGAATATCAGGACATATAGTCAGTGTGACTGAGCAAGATGCAGATTAATGCAGATTCTGAGATATCGTCAGAGTGTCTAAGCAAGATGCAGACAGATGAGCATTGGGAGGTATAGTCAGTGTGACAGAGCAAGATGCAGACAGATGAAAATTGGGAGATATAGTCACACTGACTGAGCAAGATGCAGACAGATGAAAATTGGGAGATATATTCAGTGTGACTAAGCAAAATTCAGGTTGATAAAGTCTCGGAGATATAGTCAGTGTGACTGAGCAAATGCAGATTGATGAAGATTGGGAGATATAGTCAATGTGAGAGCAAGATGCAGGTTGATGCAGTTTGGGATATATAGTCAGTGTGACTAAACAAGATGTACTTTGATGAAGGTTGGGAGATATGGTCAGAGTGACTGAGCAAGACTCATCTTGATGAAGATTGGGAGATATAGTCAGTGTGACTGAGCAAGATGCAGATTAATGAAGATTGGGAGATATAGTCAGTGTGACTGTGCGAGATGCAGACTGATGAAGATTGGGAGATATAGTCACTGTGAGAGCAAGATGCAGATTGATGCAGTTTGGGAGATATATTCAGTCTGACTGAGCAAGATGCAGATTAATGGAGATTCTGAGATATAGTCAGAGTGTCTGAGCAAGATGCAGATTTATGGAGATTGGGAGATATAGTCAGTGTGACTAAGCAAAATTCAGGTTGATAAAGTCTCGGAGATATAGTCAGTGTGACTGAGCAAATGCAGATTGATGAAGATTGGGAGATATAGTCATTGTGAGAGCAAGATGCAGATTGATGAAGATTGGGAGACACAGGCAGTGTGACTGAGCAAGATGCAGATTAAAAATGATTGGGAGATATAGTCAGTGTGACTGATCAAGATGCAGACAGATGAAAATTGGGAGATATAGTCAGACTGACTGAGCAAGATGAAGACAGATGAAAATTGGGAGATATAGTCACTGTGACTAAGCAAAATGCAGATTCATAAAGTCTCAGAGATATAGTCAGTGTGACTGAGCAAGGTGCAGATTTATGGAGATTGGGAGATATAGTCAGTCTGACTGAGCAAGATACAGATTAATGAAGATTGGGAGATATCGTCAGTCTGACAGAGTAAGATGCAGACAGATGAAAATTGGGAGATATACTCAGTGTGACTGAGCAAGATGCAGACAGATGAAAATTGGGAAATGTAGTCAGTGTGACTGAGCAAGATGCAGATTGATGAAGATTGGGAGATATAGTCAGTATGACTGAGCAAGATGCAGATTGATGAAGATTGGGAGATATAGTCAATGTGACTAAGCAAGACTCATCTTGATGAAGATTGGGAGATATAGTCAGTGTGACTGAGCAAGATGCAGATTGATGAAATCTGGTAGATATAGTCAGTGTGACTGAGCAAGATGCAGATTGATGAAGACTGGGAGATATAGTCAGTGTGACTGATCAAGATGCAGACTGATGCAGTTTGTGAGATATAGTCAGTGTGACTGAGCAAGATGCAGATTGATGAAGATTGGCAGATATAGTCAGTGTGACTGAGAAAGATGCAGATTGATGAAATCTGAGAGATCAGGTCAGTGTGACTGAGCAAGATGCAGATTGGTGAAGATTGGGAGATATAGTCAGTGTGAAAGAATAAGATGCAGATTGATGAAGATTGGGAGACACAAGCAGTGTGACTGAGCAAGATACAGATTGATGAAGACTGGGAGATATAGTCAGTGAGACTGAGTATGATGCAGATTAATGATGATTGGGAGATATAGTCAGTGTGACTGAGCAAGATGCAGATTGATGAAGACTGGGAGATATAGTCAGTGAGACAGTATGATGCAGATTAATGAAGATTGGCAGATTTAGTCAGTGTGACTGAGCAAGATGCAGACAGATGAAAATTGGGAGAAAAAGTCAGTGTGAATGAGCAAAATGCAGATTGATGAAATCTGGGAGATAAGGTCAGTGTGACTGAGCAAGATGCAGAATGATGAAGATTGAGAGATTTGGTCAGTGTGACTGAGCAAGATGCAGATTGATGAAATCTGGGAGATATATTCAGTGTAACTGAGCAAGATGCAGATTGGTGAAATCTGGGAGATATAGTCAGTGTGACTGAGCAAGACACATCTTGATGAAGATTGGGGGATATAGTCAGTGTGACTGAGCCAGATGCAGATTGATGAAGACTGGGAGATATAGTCGGTGTGACTGAGCAAGATGGAGATTGATGAAGATTGGGACATATAGTCAGTGTGACAGAGTAAGATGCAGACAGATGAAAATTGCGAGATATAGTCAGTGCGACTCAGCAAGAAGCAGACAGATGAAAATTGGGTGATATACTCAGTGTGACTCAGCAAGATGCGGACAGATGAAAATTGGGAGATATAGTCAGTGTGACTGAGCAAGATGCAGACAGATGCAAATTGGGTGATATACTCAGTGTGACTGAGCAAGATGCAGAGAGATGAACATTGGGAGATATAGTCAGTGAGACTGAGCAAGATGCAGATTGATGAAATCTGGGAGATATAGTCCGTGTGACTCAGAAAGATGCAGGTTGATGAAATCTGGGAGATACAGTCAGTGTGACTGAGCAAGATGCAGATTAATGAAGACTGGGAGATATAAGCAGTATGACTGAGCAAGATGCAGATTGATGAAGACTGGGAGATATAGTCAGTGTGACTGAGCAAGATGCAGATTGATGAAGATTGGCAGATTTAGTCAGTGTGACGGAGCAATATGCAGACAGATGAAAATTGGGAGATATCGTCAGTGTGAATGAGCAAGATGCAGATGATGAAATCTGGGAGATAAGGTCTGTGTGACTGAGCAAGATGCAGAATGATGAAGATTGAGAGATATAGTCAGTGTGATTGAGCAAGATGCAGATTCTTGAAATCTGGGAGATATGGTCAGTGTGACTGAGCAAGATGAAGATTGATGAAGTTTGTGAGATATAGTCAGTGTGACTGAGCAAGATGCAGATTGATGAAATCTGGGATATATAGTCAGTGTGACTGAGCAAGATGCAGGTTCATGAAGATTGGGAGATATAGTCAGCGTGACTGAGCAAGATGCAGATTGATGAAGACTGGGAAATATAGTCTGTGTGACAGAGTAAGTTGCAGACAGATAAAAATTCGGAGATATAGTCAGTGTGACTGAGCAAGATGCAGGCAGATGAAAATTGGGAGATATACTCAGTGTGACTGAGCAACATGCGAATTATTGAAACCTGGGAGATACAGTCAGTGTGACTGAGCAAGATGCAGACTGATGAAGATTGTTATAAATAGTCAGAGTGACTGAGCAAGATGCAGACTGATGAAGATTGGGAGATATAGTCAGTGTGACTGAGCAATATGCAGATTGATGAAATCTGGGAGATATACTCAGTCTGATGGAGCAAGATGCAGATTGATGAAGAATTGGAGATATAGTCAGTTTCACTGAGCAAGATGCAGATTGATGAAGATTGGGAGATATAGTCACTGTGAGAGCAAGATGCAGATTGATGCAGTTTGGGAGATATAGTCAGTGTGACTAAGCAAGATGCATTTTAATGAAGATTGGTAGATTTAGTCAGAGTGACTGAGCAAGATGCAGATTGATGAAAACTGGGAGATATAGTCAGTATGACTGAGTAAGATGCAGACAGATGAAAATTGGGAGATATAGTCAGTGTGACTGAGCAAGATGCAAATTGATGAAGATTGGAAGATATAGTCAATGTGACTAAGCAAGACTCATCTTCATGATGATTGGGAGATATAGTCAGTGTGACTGAGCAAGATGCAGATTAATGAAGAGTGGGAGATTTACTCAGTATGACTGAGCAAGATGCAGATAGATGAAGATTGGGAGATATAGGCAGTATGACTGAGCAAGATGCAGATTGATGAAGACTGGGAGATATAGTCAGTGTGACTGAGCAAGATGCAGATTAATGATGATTGGGAGCTATAGTCAGTGTGACTGAGCGAGATGAAGACTGATGAAGACTGGGAGATATTTTCAGTGTGACTGAGCAAGATGTAAATTGATGAAGATTTTCAGATTTAGTCAGTGTGACTGAGCAAGATGCAGACAGATGAAAATTGGGAGATATAGTCAGTGTGAATGAGCAAGATGCAGATGATGAAATCTGGGAGATAAGGTCAGTGTGACTGAGCAAGATGCAGAATGATGAAGATTGAGAGATATAGTCAGTGTGACTGAGCAAGATGCAGATTGCTGAAATCTGGGAGATATAGTCAGCGTGACTGAGCAAGATGCAGGTTCATGAAGATTGGGAGATATAGTCAGCGTAACTGAGCAAGATGCAGATTGATTAAGACTGGGAAATATAGTCTGTGTGACAGAGTAAGTTGCAGACAGATGAAAATTCGGAGATATAGACAGTGTGACTGAGCAAGATGCAGGCAGATGAAAATTGGGAGATATCGTCAGTGTGAATGAGCAAGATGCAGATGATGATATCTGGGAGATAAGGTCTGTGTGACTGAGCAAGATGCAGAATGTTGAAGATTGAGAGATATAGTCAGTGTGATTGAGCAAGATGCAGATTCTTGAAATCTGGGAGATATGGTCAGTGTGACTGAGCAAGATGAAGATTGATGAAGTTTGTGAGATATAGTCAGTGTGACTGAGCAAGATGCAGATTGATGAAATCTGGGATATATAGTCAGTGTGACTGAGCAAGATGCAGGTTCATGAAGATTGGGAGATATAGTCAGCGTGACTGAGCAAGATGCAGATTGATGAAGACTGGGAAATATAGTCTGTGTGACAGAGTAAGTTGCAGACAGATAAAAATTCGGAGATATAGTCAGTGTGACTGAGCAAGATGCAGGCAGATGAAAATTGGGAGATATACTCAGTGTGACTGAGCAACATGCGAATTATTGAAACCTGGGAGATACAGTCAGTGTGACTGAGCAAGATGCAGACTGATGAAGATTGTTATAAATAGTCAGAGTGACTGAGCAAGATGCAGACTGATGAAGATTGGGAGATATAGTCAGTGTGACTGAGCAATATGCAGATTGATGAAATCTGGGAGATATACTCAGTCTGATGGAGCAAGATGCAGATTGATGAAGAATTGGAGATATAGTCAATTTCACTGAGCAAGATGCAGATTGATGAAGATTGGGAGATATAGTCACTGTGAGAGCAAGATGCAGATTGATGCAGTTTGGGAGATATAGTCAGTGTGACTAAGCAAGATGCATTTTAATGAAGATTGGTAGATTTAGTCAGAGTGACTGAGCAAGATGCAGATTGATGAAAACTGGGAGATATAGTCAGTATGACTGAGTAAGATGCAGACAGATGAAAATTGGGAGATATAGTCAGTGTGACTGAGCAAGATGCAAATTGATGAAGATTGGAAGATATAGTCAATGTGACTAAGCAAGACTCATCTTCATGATGATTGGGAGATATAGTCAGTGTGACTGAGCAAGATGCAGATTAATGAAGAGTGGGAGATTTACTCAGTATGACTGAGCAAGATGCAGATAGATGAAGATTGGGAGATATAGGCAGTATGACTGAGCAAGATGCAGATTGATGAAGACTGGGAGATATAGTCAGTGTGACTGAGCAAGATGCAGATTAATGATGATTGGGAGCTATAGTCAGTGTGACTGAGCGAGATGAAGACTGATGAAGACTGGGAGATATTTTCAGTGTGACTGAGCAAGATGTAAATTGATGAAGATTTTCAGATTTAGTCAGTGTGACTGAGCAAGATGCAGACAGATGAAAATTGGGAGATATAGTCAGTGTGAATGAGCAAGATGCAGATGATGAAATCTGGGAGATAAGGTCAGTGTGACTGAGCAAGATGCAGAATGATGAAGATTGAGAGATATAGTCAGTGTGACTGAGCAAGATGCAGATTGCTGAAATCTGGGAGATATAGTCAGCGTGACTGAGCAAGATGCAGGTTCATGAAGATTGGGAGATATAGTCAGCGTAACTGAGCAAGATGCAGATTGATTAAGACTGGGAAATATAGTCTGTGTGACAGAGTAAGTTGCAGACAGATGAAAATTCGGAGATATAGACAGTGTGACTGAGCAAGATGCAGGCAGATGAAAATTGGGAGATATACTCAGTGTGACTGAGCAACATACGAATTATTGAAACCTGGGAGATATTGTCAGTGTGACTGAGCAAGATGCAGACTGATGAACATTGTTATAAATAGTCAGAGTGACTGAGCAAAATGCAGACTGATGAAGATTGGGAGATATAGTCAGTGTGACTGAGCGAGATGCAGATTGATGAAATCTGGGAGATATAGTCAGTCTGATGGAGCAAGATGCAGATGGATGAAGAAATGGAGATATAGTCAGTTTCACTGAGCAAGATGCAGATTGATGAAGATTGGGAGATACCGTCAGTGTGACTGAGTAGGATGCAGACAGATGAAAATTGGGTGATATAGTCAATCTGACTGTGCAAGATGCAGATTGATGAATATCAGGACATATAGTCAGTGTGACTGAGCAAGATGCAGATTAATGCAGATTCTGAGATATTGTCAGAGTGTCTGAGCAAGATGCAGACAGATGAACATTGGGAGATATAGTCAGAGTGTCTGAGCAAGATGCAGACAGATGAACATTGGGAGATATAGTCAGTGTGACAGAGCAAGATGCAGACAGATGAAAATTGGGAGATACAGTCACACTGACTGAGCAAGATGCAGACAGATGAAAATTGGGAGATATATTCAGTGTGACTAAGCAAAATTGAGGTTGATAAAGTCTCGGAGATATAGTCAGTGTGACTGAGCAAATGCAGATTGATGAAGATTGGGAGATATAGTCAGTGTGAGAGCAACATGTAGGTTGATGCAGTTTGGGAGATATAGTCAGTGTGACTAAACAAGATGCAGTTTGATGAAGGTTGGGAGATATGGTCAGAGTGACTGAGCAAGACTCATCTTGATGAAGATTGGGAGATATTATCAGTGTGACTGAGCAAGATGCAGATTAATGAAGATTGGGAGATATAGTCAGTGTGACAGAGCAAGATGCAGACAGATGAAAATTGGGACATGTAGTCAGGAAGACTGAGCAAGACGCAGATTGATGAAGATTAGGGGATATACTCAGTCGGAGAGCATAATGCAGATTGATGCAGTTTGGGAGATATCGTCAGTGTGACTGAGCAAGATGCAGATTGATGAAGACTGGAAGATATAGTCTGTGTTGCTTGGCAAGATGCAGATTAATGAAGATTGGGAGATATAGTCAGTGTGACTGAGCAAGATGCAGACAGATGAAAATTCGGTGATATAGTCAGAGTGACTGAGCAAGATGCAGACAGATGAAAATTGGGAGATAAAGTCAGGAAAACTGAGCAAGACGCAGATTGATGATATCTGGGAGATATAGTCAGTGTGACTGAGTAAGATGCAGACAGATGAGAATTGGGAGATATAGTCAGTGTGACTGAGCAAGATGCAGACTGACAAAATCTGGGAGATAAAGTCAGTCTGACTGAGCAAGATGCAGATTCATGAAGATTGGGAGATATCATCAGTGTGACTGAGCAAGATGCAGATTGTTGAATACTGGGAGATATTGTCTGTGTGACAGAGTAAGTTGCAGACATATAAAAATTGGGAGATATAGTCAGTGTGACTGAGCAAGATACAGGCAGATGAAAATTTGGAGATGTAGTCAGTGTGACTGAGCAAGACGCAGATTGATGTAAATTGGAACATATAGTCAGAGTGACTGAGCAAGATGCAGACTGATGAAGATTGGGAGGTATAGTCACTCTGACTGAGCAAGATGCAGACAGATGAAATCTGGGAGACATATTCAGTGTGACTGAGCAAGATGCAGATTGATGAAGATTGGGAGATATAGTCAATGTGACTAAGCAAGACTCATCTTGATGAAGATTGGACGGTATAGTCAGTGTGACTGAGCAAGATGCAGATTAATGAAGATTGGGAGATATAGTCAGTGTGACTGAGTAAGATGCAGATTCATGAAGACTGGGAGATATAGTCAGTGTGACTGAGTAAGATGCAGATTCATGAAATCTGGGAGATATAGTCAGTGTGACTGAGCAAGATGCAGATTGATGAAGATTGGGAGATATAGTCAGCTTTACTGAGCAAGATGCAGATTGATGAAGACTGGGAGATATAGTCAGTGTGAGAGCTAGATGCAGATTAATGCAGATTGTGAGATATAGTCAGTGTGAGTGAGCAAGATGCAGATTGATGAAGATTTGGAGATATATTCAGTGTGACTAAGCAAGACTCATCATGATGAAGATTGGGAGATATAGTCAGTGTGACTGAGCAAGACACATCTTGATGAAGATTGGGAGATATAGTCAGTGTGACTGAGCAAGATGCAGATTGATGAAGATTGGGAGATAGAGTCAGTGTGACTGAGCAAGATGGAGATTGATGAAGATTGGGACATATAGTCAGTGTGACAGAGTAAGATGCAGACAGATGAAAATTGGGAGATATAGTCAGTGCGACTCAGCAAGAAGCAGACAGATGAAAATTCGGTGATATACTCAGTGTGACGCAGCAAGATGCGGACAGAAGAAAATTGGCAGATATAGTCAGTGTGACTGAGCAAGATGCAGACAGATGAAAATTGGGTGATATCCTCAGTATGACTGAGCAAGATGCAGACAGATGAACATTGGGAGATATAGTCAGTGAGATTGAGCAAGATGCAGACTGATGAAATCTGGGAGAAATACTCCGTGTGACTCAGCAAGATGCAGACAGATGAAAATTGGGAGATATAGTCAGTGTGACTGTGAAAGATGCAGATTGATGAAATCTGGGAGATAAGGTCATTGTGACTGAGCAAGATGCAGAATGATGAAGATTGGGTGTTATAGTCAGAGTGACTGAGCAAGATGCAGACTGATGAAGATTGGGAGATTTAGTCAGTGTGACTGAGCAAGATGCAGATTGATGAAGATTGGCAGATATATTCAGTTTGCCTGAGCAAGATGCAGACTGATGAAAATTGGGAGATATAGTCAGTGTGACTGAGAAAGATGCAAATTGATGAAATCTGAAAGATAAGGTCAGTGTGACTGAGCAAGATGCAGATTGGTGAAGATTGGGAGATATAGTCAGTGTGACTGAGCAAGATGCAGATTGATGAAGACTGGGAGATATAGTCAGTGTGACTGAGCAAGATGCAGATTAAAGATGATTCGGAGATATAGTCAGTGTGACTGAGCAAGACGCAGATTGATGAAGACAGGCAGATATAGTCAGCGAGACTGAGCATGATGCAGATTGATGAAGATTGGCAGATTTAGTCAGAGTGACTGAGCAAGATACAGACAGATGAAAATTGGGAGATAAAGTCAGGAAAACTGAGCAAGACGCAGATTGATGATATCTGGGAGATATAGTCAGTGTGACTGAGTAAGATGCAGACAGATGAGAATTGGGAGATATAGTCAGTGTGACTGAGCAAGATGCAGACTGACAAAATCTGGGAGATAAAGTCAGTCTGACTGAGCAAGATGCAGATTCATGAAGATTGGGAGATATCATCAGTGTGACTGAGCAAGATGCAGATTGTTGAATACTGGGAGATATTGTCTGTGTGACAGAGTAAGTTGCAGACATATAAAAATTGGGAGATATAGTCAGTGTGACTGAGCAAGATACAGGCAGATGAAAATTTGGAGATGTAGTCAGTGCGACTCAGCAAGAAGCAGACAGATGAAAATTCGGTGATATACTCAGCATGACGCAGCAAGATGCGGACAGAAGAAAATTGGCAGATATAGTCAGTGTGACTGAGCAAGATGCAGACAGATGAAAATTGGGTGATATCCTCAGTATGACTGAGCAAGATGCAGACAGATGAACATTGGGAGATATAGTCAGTGAGATTGAGCAAGATGCAGACTGATGAAATCTGGGAGAAATACTCCGTGTGACTCAGCAAGATGCAGATTGATGAAGATTGGCAGATATATTCAGTTTGCCTGAGCAAGATGCAGACTGATGAAAATTGGGAGATATAGTCAGTGTGACTGAGAAAGATGCAAATTGATGAAATCTGAAAGATAAGGTCAGTGTGACTGAGCAAGATGCAGATTGGTGAAGATTGGGAGATACAGTCAGCGTGAATTAGCAAGATGCAGATTGATGAAATCTGGGAGATAAGGTCAGTGTGACTGAGCAAGATGCAGAATGATGAAGATTGAGAGATTTAGTCAGTGTGACTGAGCAAGATGCAGATTGATGAAGACTGGGAGATATAGTCAGTGTGACTGAGCAAGATGCAGATTGATGAAGACTGGGAGATATAGTCAGTGTGACTGAGCAAGATGCAGATTAATGATGATTGGGAGATATAGTCAGTGTGACTGAGCAAGACGCAGATTGATGTAAATTGGAACATACAGTCAGAGTGACTGAGCAAGATGCAGACTGATGAAGATTGGGAGGTATAGTCACTCTGACTGAGTAAGATGCAGACAGATGAAATCTGGGAGACATATTCAGTGTGACTGAGCAAGATGCAGTTTGATGATGATTCGGAGATATAGTCAGTGTGAGAGCTAGATGCAGATTAATGCAGATTGTGAGATATAGTCAGTGTGAGTGAGCAAGATGCAGATTGATGAAGATTTGGAGATATATTCAGTGTGACTAAGCAAGACTCATCATGATGAAGATTGGGAGATATAGTCAGTGTGACTGAGCAAGACACATCTTGATGAAGATTGGGAGATATAGTCAGTGTGACTGAGCAAGATGCAGATTGATGAAGACTGGGAGATATAGTCAGTGTGACTGAGCAAGATGGAGATTGATGACGATTGGGACATATAGTCAGTGTGACAGAGTAAGATGCAGACAGATGAAAATTGGGAGATATAGTCAGTGCGACTGAGCAAGATGCAGACAGATGAAAATTGGGTGATATACTCAGTATGACTGAGCAAGATGCAGACAGATGAACATTGGGAGATATAGTCAGTGAGATTGAGCAAGATGCAGACTGATGAAATCTGGGAGAAATACTCCGTGTGACTCAGCAAGATGCAGGCAGATGAAAATTGGGAGATATAGTCAGTGTGACTGTGAAAGATGCAGATTGATGAAATCTGGGAGATAAGGTCATTGTGACTGAGCAAGATGCAGAATGATGAAGATTGGGTGTTATAGTCAGAGTGACTGAGCAAGATGCAGACTGATGAAGATTGGGAGATTTAGTCAGTGTGACTGAGCAAGATGCAGATTGATGAAGATTGGCAGATATAGTCAGTTTGCCTGAGCAAGATGCAGATTGATGAAAATTGGAAGATATAGTCAGTGTGACTGAGAAAGATGCAAATTGATGAAATCTGAAATATAAGGTCAGTGTGACTGAGCAAGATGCAGATTGGTGAAGATTGGGAGATATAGTCAGTGTGAAAGAATAAGATGCAGATTGATGACGATTGGGAGACACAGGCAGTGTGACTGAGCAAGATGCAGATTGATGAAGACTGGGAGATATAGTCAGTGTGACTGAGCAAGATGCAGATTAAAGATGATTCGGAGATATAGTCAGTGTGACTCAGCAAGACGCAGATTGATGAAGACTGGCAGATATAGTCAGCGAGACTGAGCATGATGCAGATTGATGAAGATTGGCAGATTTAGTCAGTGTGACTGAGCAAGATACAGACAGATGAAAATTGGGAGATATAGTCAGCGTGAATTAGCAAGATGCAGATTGATGAAATCTGGGAGATAAGGTCAGTGTGACTGAGCAAGATGCAGAATGATGAAGATTGAGAGATTTAGTCAGTGTGACTGAGCAAGATGCAGATTGATGAAGACTGGGAGATATAGTCTGTGTGACTGAGCAAGATGCAGATTGATGAAGATTGTGAGATATGGTCAGTCTGACAGAGTAAGATGCAGACAGATGAAAATTGGGAGATATACTCAGTGTGACTGAGCAAGATGCAGACAGATGAAAATTGGGAAATGTAGTCAGTGTGACTGAGCAAGATGCAGATTGATGAAGATTGGGAGATATAGTCAGTGTGACTGAGCAAGACACATCGTGATGAAGATTGGGAGATATAGTCAGTGTGACTGAGCAAGATGCAGATTGATGAAGACTGGGAGATCTCGTCAGTCTGACTGAGCAAGATGGAGATTGATGACGATTGGGACATATAGTCAGTGTGACAGAGTAAAATGCAGACAGATGAAAATTGGGAGATATAGACAGTGCGACTCAGCAAGAAGCAGACAGATGAATATTGGGTGAAATACTCAGTGTGACTCAGCAAGATGCGGACAGATGCAAATTGGGAGATATAGTCAGTATGACTGAGCAAGATGCAGACAGATGAAAATTGGGTGATATACTCAGTATGACTGAGCAATATGCAGACAGATGAACATTGGGAGATATAGTCAGTGAGACTGAGCAAGATGCAGACTGATAAAATCTGGGAGATATCGTCCGTGTGACTCAGCAAGATGCAGACAGATGAAAATTGGGAGATATAGTCAGTGTGACTGTGAAAGATGCAGATTGATGAAGATTGGGAGATATAGTCAATGTGACTAAGCAAGACTCATCTTGATGAAGATTGGACGGTATAGTCAGTGTGACTGAGCAAGATGCAGATTAATGAAGATTGGGAGATATAGTCAGTGTGACTGAGTAAGATGCAGATTCATGAAGACTGGGAGATATAGTCAGTGTGACTGAGTAAGATGCAGATTCATGAAATCTGGGAGATATAGTCAGTGTGACTGAGCAAGATGCAGATTGATGAAGATTGGGAGATATAGTCAGCTTTACTGAGCAAGATGCAGATTGATGAAGACTGGGAGATATAGTCAGTGTGAGAGCTAGATGCAGATTAATGCAGATTGTGAGATATAGTCAGTGTGAGTGAGCAAGATGCAGATTGATGAAGATTTGGAGATATATTCAGTGTGACTAAGCAAGACTCATCATGATGAAGATTGGGAGATATAGTCAGTGTGACTGAGCAAGATGCAGATTGATGAAGATTGGGAGATAGAGTCAGTGTGACTGAGCAAGATGGAGATTGATGAAGATTGGGACATATAGTCAGTGTGACAGAGTAAGATGCAGACAGATGAAAATTGGGAGATATAGTCAGTGCGACTCAGCAAGAAGCAGACAGATGAAAATTCGGTGATATACTCAGTGTGACGCAGCAAGATGCGGACAGAAGAAAATTGGCAGATATAGTCAGTGTGACTGAGCAAGATGCAGACAGATGAAAATTGGGTGATATCCTCAGTATGACTGAGCAAGATGCAGACAGATGAACATTGGGAGATATAGTCAGTGAGATTGAGCAAGATGCAGACTGATGAAATCTGGGAGAAATACTCCGTGTGACTCAGCAAGATGCAGACAGATGAAAATTGGGAGATATAGTCAGTGTGACTGTGAAAGATGCAGATTGATGAAATCTGGGAGATAAGGTCATTGTGACTGAGCAAGATGCAGAATGATGAAGATTGGGTGTTATAGTCAGAGTGACTGAGCAAGATGCAGACTGATGAAGATTGGGAGATTTAGTCAGTGTGACTGAGCAAGATGCAGATTGATGAAGATTGGCAGATATATTCAGTTTGCCTGAGCAAGATGCAGACTGATGAAAATTGGGAGATATAGTCAGTGTGACTGAGAAAGATGCAAATTGATGAAATCTGAAAGATAAGGTCAGTGTGACTGAGCAAGATGCAGATTGGTGAAGATTGGGAGATATAGTCAGTGTGACTGAGCAAGATGCAGATTGATGAAGACTGGGAGATATAGTCAGTGTGACTGAGCAAGATGCAGATTAAAGATGATTCGGAGATATAGTCAGTGTGACTGAGCAAGATGCAGATTGATGAAATCTGGGAGATAAGGTCAGTGTGACTGAGCAAGATGCAGAATGATGAAGATTGAGAGATTTAGTCAGTGTGACTGAGCAAGATGCAGATTGATGAAGACTGGGAGATATAGTCAGTGTGACTGAGCAAGATGCAGATTGATGAAGACTGGGAGATATAGTCAGTGTGACTGAGCAAGATGCAGATTAATGATGATTGGGAGATATAGTCAGTGTGACTGAGCAAGACACAGATTGATGTAAATTCGAACATATAGTCAGAGTGACTGAGCAAGATGCAGACTGATGAAGATTAGGAGGTATAGTCACTCTGACTGAGTAAGATGCAGACAGATGAAATCTGGGAGACATATTCAGTGTGACTGAGCAAGATGCAGATTGATGATGATTCGGAGATATAGTCAGTGTGAGAGCTAGATGCAGATTAATGCAGATTGTGAGATATAGTCAGTGTGAGTGAGCAAGATGCAGATTGATGAAGATTTGGAGATATATTCAGTGTGACTAAGCAAGACTCATCATGATGAAGATTGGGAGATATAGTCAGTGTGACTGAGCAAGACACATCTTGATGAAGATTGGGAGATATAGTCAGTGTGACTGAGCAAGATGCAGATTGATGAAGACTGGGAGATATAGTCAGTGTGACTGAGCAAGATGGAGATTGATGACGATTGGGACATATAGTCAGTGTGACAGAGTAAGATGCAGACAGATGAAAATTGGGAGACATAGTCAGTGCGACTCAGCAAGAAGCAGACAGATGAAAATTCGGTGATATACTCAGTTTGACTCAACAAGATGCGGACAGAAGAAAATTGGGAGATATAGTCAGCGTGACTGAGCAAGATGCAGACAGATGAAAATTGGGTGATATACTCAGTATGACTGAGCAAGATGAAGACAGATGAACATTGGGAGATATAGTCAGTGAGATTGAGCAAGATGCAGACTGATGAAATCTGGGAGAAATACTCCGTGTGACTCAGCAAGATGCAGATTGATGAAGATTGGCAGATATATTCAGTTTGCCTGAGCAAGATGCAGACTGATGAAAATTGGGAGATATAGTCAGTGTGACTGAGAAAGATGCAAATTGATGAAATCTGAAAGATAAGGTCAGTGTGACTGAGCAAGATGCAGATTGGTGAAGATTGGGAGATATAGTCAGTGTGACTGAGCAAGATGCAGATTGATGAAGACTGGGAGATATAGTCAGTGTGACTGAGCAAGATGCAGATTAAAGATGATTCGGAGATATAGTCAGTGTGACTGAGCAAGACGCAGATTGATGAAGACAGGCAGATATAGTCAGCGAGACTGAGCATGATGCAGATTGATGAAGATTGGCAGATTTAGTCAGTGTGACTGAGCAAGATACAGACAGATGAAAATTGGGAGATACAGTCAGCGTGAATTAGCAAGATGCAGATTGATGAAATCTGGGAGATAAGGTCAGTGTGACTGAGCAAGATGCAGAATGATGAAGATTGAGAGATTTAGTCAGTGTGACTGAGCAAGATGCAGATTGATGAAGACTGGGAGATATAGTCAGTGTGACTGAGCAAGATGCAGATTGATGAAGACTGGGAGATATAGTCAGTGTGACTGAGCAAGATGCAGATTAATGATGATTGGGAGATATAGTCAGTGTGACTGAGCAAGACGCAGATTGATGTAAATTGGAACATACAGTCAGAGTGACTGAGCAAGATGCAGACTGATGAAGATTGGGAGGTATAGTCACTCTGACTGAGTAAGATGCAGACAGATGAAATCTGGGAGACATATTCAGTGTGACTGAGCAAGATGCAGTTTGATGATGATTCGGAGATATAGTCAGTGTGAGAGCTAGATGCAGATTAATGCAGATTGTGAGATATAGTCAGTGTGAGTGAGCAAGATGCAGATTGATGAAGATTTGGAGATATATTCAGTGTGACTAAGCAAGACTCATCATGATGAAGATTGGGAGATATAGTCAGTGTGACTGAGCAAGACACATCTTGATGAAGATTGGGAGATATAGTCAGTGTGACTGAGCAAGATGCAGATTGATGAAGACTGGGAGATATAGTCAGTGTGACTGAGCAAGATGGAGATTGATGACGATTGGGACATATAGTCAGTGTGACAGAGTAAGATGCAGACAGATGAAAATTGGGAGATATAGTCAGTGCGACTCAGCAAGAAGCAGACAGATGAAAATTCGGTGATATACTCAGTTTGACTCAACAAGATGCGGACAGAAGAAAATTGGGAGATATAGTCAGCGTGACTGAGCAAGATGCAGACAGATGAAAATTGGGTGATATACTCAGTATGACTGAGCAAGATGCAGACAGATGAACATTGGGAGATATAGTCAGTGAGATTGAGCAAGATGCAGACTGATGAAATCTGGGAGAAATACTCCGTGTGACTCAGCAAGATGCAGGCAGATGAAAATTGGGAGCTATAGTCAGTGTGACTGTGAAAGATGCAGATTGATGAAATCTGGGAGATAAGGTCATTGTGACTGAGCAAGATGCAGAATGATGAAGATTGGGTGTTATAGTCAGAGTGACTGAGCAAGATGCAGACTGATGAAGATTGGGAGATTTAGTCAGTGTGACTGAGCAAGATGCAGATTGATGAAGATTGGCAGATATAGTCAGTTTGCCTGAGCAAGATGCAGATTGATGAAAATTGGAAGACATAGTCAGTGTGACTGAGAAAGATGCAAATTGATGAAATCTGAAATATAAGGTCAGTGTGACTGAGCAAGATGCAGATTGGTGAAGATTGGGAGATATAGTCAGTGTGAAAGAATAAGATGCAGATTGATGACGATTGGGAGACACAGGCAGTGTGACTGAGCAAGATGCAGATTGATGAAGACTGGGAGATATAGTCAGTGTGACTGAGCAAGATGCAGATTAAAGATGATTCGGGGATATAGTCAGTGTGACTCAGCAAGACGCAGATTGATGAAGACTGGCAGATATAGTCAGCGAGACTGAGCATGATGCAGATTGATGAAGATTGGCAGATTTAGTCAGTGTGACTGAGCAAGATACAGACAGATGAAAATTGGGAGATATAGTCAGCGTGAATTAGCAAGATGCAGATTGATGAAATCTGGGAGATAAGGTCAGTGTGACTGAGCAAGATGCAGAATGATGAAGATTGAGAGATTTAGTCAGTGTGACTGAGCAAGATGCAGATTGATGAAGACTGGGAGATATAGTCTGTGTGACTGAGCAAGATGCAGATTGATGAAGATTGGGAGATATGGTCAGTCTGACAGAGTAAGATGCAGACAGATGAAAATTGGGAGATATACTCAGTGTGACTGAGCAAGATGCAGACAGATGAAAATTGGGAAATGTAGTCAGTGTGACTGAGCAAGATGCAGATTGATGAAGATTGGGAGATATAGTCAGTGTGACTGAGCAAGACACATCGTGATGAAGATTGGGAGATATAGTCAGTGTGACTGAGCAAGATGCAGATTGATGAAGACTGGGAGATCTCGTCAGTCTGACTGAGCAAGATGGAGATTGATGACGATTGGGACATATAGTCAGTGTGACAGAGTAAAATGCAGACAGATGAAAATTGGGAGATATAGACAGTGCGACTCAGCAAGAAGCAGACAGATGAATATTGGGTGAAATACTCAGTGTGACTCAGCAAGATGCGGACAGATGCAAATTGGGAGATATAGTCAGTATGACTGAGCAAGATGCAGACAGATGAAAATTGGGTGATATACTCAGTATGACTGAGCAATATGCAGACAGATGAACATTGGGAGATATAGTCAGTGAGACTGAGCAAGATGCAGACTGATAAAATCTGGGAGATATCGTCCGTGTGACTCAGCAAGATGCAGACAGATGAAAATTGGGAGATATAGTCTGTGTGACTGAGCAAGATGCAGATTGATGAAGATTGGGAGATATGGTCAGTCTGACAGAGTAAGATGCAGACAGATGAAAATTGGGAGATATACTCAGTGTGACTGAGCAAGATGCAGACAGATGAAAATTGGGAAATGTAGTCAGTGTGACTGAGCAAGATGCAGATTGATGAAGATTGGGAGATATAGTCAGTGTGACTGAGCAAGACACATCGTGATGAAGATTGGGAGATATAGTCAGTGTGACTGAGCAAGATGCAGATTGATGAAGACTGGGAGATCTCGTCAGTCTGACTGAGCAAGATGGAGATTGATGACGATTGGGACATATAGTCAGTGTGACAGAGTAAAATGCAGACAGATGAAAATTGGGAGATATAGACAGTGCGACTCAGCAAGAAGCAGACAGATGAATATTGGGTGAAATACTCAGTGTGACTCAGCAAGATGCGGACAGATGCAAATTGGGAGATATAGTCAGTATGACTGAGCAAGATGCAGACAGATGAAAATTGGGTGATATACTCAGTATGACTGAGCAATATGCAGACAGATGAACATTGGGAGATATAGTCAGTGAGACTGAGCAAGATGCAGACTGATAAAATCTGGGAGATATCGTCCGTGTGACTCAGCAAGATGCAGACAGATGAAAATTGGGAGATATAGTCAGTGTGACTGTGAAAGATGCAGATTGATGAAGATTGGGAGATATAGTCAATGTGACTAAGCAAGACTCATCTTGATGAAGATTGGACGGTATAGTCAGTGTGACTGAGCAAGATGCAGATTAATGAAGATTGGGAGATATAGTCAGTGTGACTGAGTAAGATGCAGATTCATGAAGACTGGGAGATATAGTCAGTGTGACTGAGTAAGATGCAGATTCATGAAATCTGGGAGATATAGTCAGTGTGACTGAGCAAGATGCAGATTGATGAAGATTGGGAGATATAGTCAGCTTTACTGAGCAAGATGCAGATTGATGAAGACTGGGAGATATAGTCAGTGTGAGAGCTAGATGCAGATTAATGCAGATTGTGAGATATAGTCAGTGTGAGTGAGCAAGATGCAGATTGATGAAGATTTGGAGATATATTCAGTGTGACTAAGCAAGACTCATCATGATGAAGATTGGGAGATATAGTCAGTGTGACTGAGCAAGATGCAGATTGATGAAGATTGGGAGATAGAGTCAGTGTGACTGAGCAAGATGGAGATTGATGAAGATTGGGACATATAGTCAGTGTGACAGAGTAAGATGCAGACAGATGAAAATTGGGAGATATAGTCAGTGCGACTCAGCAAGAAGCAGACAGATGAAAATTCGGTGATATACTCAGTGTGACGCAGCAAGATGCGGACAGAAGAAAATTGGCAGATATAGTCAGTGTGACTGAGCAAGATGCAGACAGATGAAAATTGGGTGATATCCTCAGTATGACTGAGCAAGATGCAGACAGATGAACATTGGGAGATATAGTCAGTGAGATTGAGCAAGATGCAGACTGATGAAATCTGGGAGAAATACTCCGTGTGACTCAGCAAGATGCAGACAGATGAAAATTGGGAGATATAGTCAGTGTGACTGTGAAAGATGCAGATTGATGAAATCTGGGAGATAAGGTCATTGTGACTGAGCAAGATGCAGAATGATGAAGATTGGGTGTTATAGTCAGAGTGACTGAGCAAGATGCAGACTGATGAAGATTGGGAGATTTAGTCAGTGTGACTGAGCAAGATGCAGATTGATGAAGATTGGCAGATATATTCAGTTTGCCTGAGCAAGATGCAGACTGATGAAAATTGGGAGATATAGTCAGTGTGACTGAGAAAGATGCAAATTGATGAAATCTGAAAGATAAGGTCAGTGTGACTGAGCAAGATGCAGATTGGTGAAGATTGGGAGATATAGTCAGTGTGACTGAGCAAGATGCAGATTGATGAAGACTGGGAGATATAGTCAGTGTGACTGAGCAAGATGCAGATTAAAGATGATTCGGAGATATAGTCAGTGTGACTGAGCAAGATGCAGATTGATGAAATCTGGGAGATAAGGTCAGTGTGACTGAGCAAGATGCAGAATGATGAAGATTGAGAGATTTAGTCAGTGTGACTGAGCAAGATGCAGATTGATGAAGACTGGGAGATATAGTCAGTGTGACTGAGCAAGATGCAGATTGATGAAGACTGGGAGATATAGTCAGTGTGACTGAGCAAGATGCAGATTAATGATGATTGGGAGATATAGTCAGTGTGACTGAGCAAGACGCAGATTGATGTAAATTGGAACATATAGTCAGAGTGACTGAGCAAGATGCAGACTGATGAAGATTGGGAGGTATAGTCACTCTGACTGAGTAAGATGCAGACAGATGAAATCTGGGAGACATATTCAGTGTGACTGAGCAAGATGCAGATTGATGATGATTCGGAGATATAGTCAGTGTGAGAGCTAGATGCAGATTAATGCAGATTGTGAGATATAGTCAGTGTGAGTGAGCAAGATGCAGATTGATGAAGATTTGGAGATATATTCAGTGTGACTAAGCAAGACTCATCATGATGAAGATTGGGAGATATAGTCAGTGTGACTGAGCAAGACACATCTTGATGAAGATTGGGAGATATAGTCAGCGTGACTGAGCAAGATGCAGACAGATGAAAATTGGGTGATATACTCAGTATGACTGAGCAAGATGAAGACAGATGAACATTGGGAGATATAGTCAGTGAGATTGAGCAAGATGCAGACTGATGAAATCTGGGAGAAATACTCCGTGTGACTCAGCAAGATGCAGGCAGATGAAAATTGGGAGATATAGTCAGTGTGACTGTGAAAGATGCAGATTGATGAAATCTGGGAGATAAGGTCATTGTGACTGAGCAAGATGCAGAATGATGAAGATTGGGTGTTATAGTCAGAGTGACTGAGCAAGATGCAGACTGATGAAGATTGGGAGATTTAGTCAGTGTGACTGAGCAAGATGCAGATTGATGAAGATTGGCAGATATAGTCAGTTTGCCTGAGCAAGATGCAGATTGATGAAAATTGGAAGATATAGTCAGTGTGACTGAGAAAGATGCAAATTGATGAAATCTGAAAGATAAGGTCAGTGTGACTGAGCAAGATGCAGATTGGTGAAGATTGGGAGATATAGTCAGTGTGAAAGAATAAGATGCAGATTGATGACGATTGGGAGACACAGGCAGTGTGACTGAGCAAGATGCAGATTGATGAAGACTGGGAGATATAGTCAGTGTGACTGAGCAAGATGCAGATTAAAGATGATTCGGAGATATAGTCAGTGTGACTCAGCAAGACGCAGATTGATGAAGACTGGCAGATATAGTCAGCGAGACTGAGCATGATGCAGATTGATGAAGATTGGCAGATTTAGTCAGTGTGACTGAGCAAGATACAGACAGATGAAAATTGGGAGATATAGTAAGCGTGAATTAGCAAGATACAGATTGATGAAATCTGGGAGATAAGGTCAGTGTGACTGAGCAAGATGCAGAATGATGAAGATTGAGAGATTTAGTCAGTGTGACTGAGCAAGATGCAGATTGATGAAGACTGGGAGATATAGTCAGTGTGACTGAGCAAGATGCAGATTGATGAAGATTGGAAGATATGGTCAGTCTGACAGAGTAAGATGCAGACAGATGAAAATTGGGAGATATACTCAGTGTGACTGAGCAAGATGCAGATTGATGAAGATTGGGAGATATAGTCAGTGTGACTGAGCAAGACACATCGTGATGAAGATTGGGAGATATAGTCAGTGTGACTGAGCAAGATGCAGATTGATGAAGACTGGGAGATCTCGTCAGTCTGACTGAGCAAGATGGAGATTGATGACGATTGGGACATATAGTCAGTGTGACAGAGTAAAATGCAGACAGATGAAAATTGGGAGATATAGACAGTGCGACTCAGCAAGAAGCAGACAGATGAATATTGGGTGAAATACTCAGTGTGACTCAGCAAGATGCGGACAGATGCAAATTGGGAGATATAGTCAGTATGACTGAGCAAGATGCAGACAGATGAAAATTGGGTGATATACTCAGTATGACTGAGCAATATGCAGACAGATGAACATTGGGAGATATAGTCAGTGAGACTGAGCAAGATGCAGACTGATAAAATCTGGGAGATATCGTCCGTGTGACTCAGCAAGATGCAGACAGATGAAAATTGGGAGATATAGTCAGTGTGACTGTGAAAGATGCAGATTGATGAAGATTGGGAGATATAGTCAATGTGACTAAGCAAGACTCATCTTGATGAAGATTGGACGGTATAGTCAGTGTGACTGAGCAAGATGCAGATTAATGAAGATTGGGAGATATAGTCAGTGTGACTGAGTAAGATGCAGATTCATGAAGACTGGGAGATATAGTCAGTGTGACTGAGTAAGATGCAGATTCATGAAATCTGGGAGATATAGTCAGTGTGACTGAGCAAGATGCAGATTGATGAAGATTGGGAGATATAGTCAGCTTTACTGAGCAAGATGCAGATTGATGAAGACTGGGAGATATAGTCAGTGTGAGAGCTAGATGCAGATTAATGCAGATTGTGAGATATAGTCAGTGTGAGTGAGCAAGATGCAGATTGATGAAGATTTGGAGATATATTCAGTGTGACTAAGCAAGACTCATCATGATGAAGATTGGGAGATATAGTCAGTGTGACTGAGCAAGATGCAGATTGATGAAGATTGGGAGATAGAGTCAGTGTGACTGAGCAAGATGGAGATTGATGAAGATTGGGACATATAGTCAGTGTGACAGAGTAAGATGCAGACAGATGAAAATTGGGAGATATAGTCAGTGCGAGTGAGCAAGATGCAGATTGATGAAGATTTGGAGATATATTCAGTGTGACTAAGCAAGACTCATCATGATGAAGATTGGGAGATATAGTCAGTGTGACTGAGCAAGACACATCTTGATGAAGATTGGGAGATATAGTCAGTGCGACTGAGCAAGATGCAGATTGATGAAGATTGGGAGATAGAGTCAGTGTGACTGAGCAAGATGGAGATTGATGAAGATTGGGACATATAGTCAGTGTGACAGAGTAAGATGCAGACAGATGAAAATTGGGAGATATAGTCAGTGCGACTCAGCAAGAAGCAGAGAGATGAAAATTCGGTGATATACTCAGTGTGACGCAGCAAGATGCGGACAGAAGAAAATTGGCAGATATAGTCAGTGTGACTGAGCAAGATGCAGACAGATGAAAATTGGGTGATATCCTCAGTATGACTGAGCAAGATGCAGACAGATGAACATTGGGAGATATAGTCAGTGAGATTGAGCAAGATGCAGACTGATGAAATCTGGGAGAAATACTCCGTGTGACTCAGCAAGATGCAGACAGATGAAAATTGGGAGATATAGTCAGTGTGACTGTGAAAGATGCAGATTGATGAAATCTGGGAGATAAGGTCATTGTGACTGAGCAAGATGCAGAATGATGAAGATTGGGTGTTATAGTCAGAGTGACTGAGCAAGATGCAGACTGATGAAGATTGGGAGATTTAGTCAGTGTGACTGAGCAAGATGCAGATTGATGAAGATTGGCAGATATATTCAGTTTGCCTGAGCAAGATGCAGACTGATGAAAATTGGGAGATATAGTCAGTGTGACTGAGAAAGATGCAAATTGATGAAATCTGAAAGATAAGGTCAGTGTGACTGAGCAAGATGCAGATTGGTGAAGATTGGGAGATATAGTCAGTGTGACTGAGCAAGATGCAGATTGATGAAGACTGGGAGATATAGTCAGTGTGACTGAGCAAGATGCAGATTAAAGATGATTCGGAGATATAGTCAGTGTGACTGAGCAAGACGCAGATTGATGAAGACAGGCAGATATAGTCAGCGAGACTGAGCATGATGCAGATTGATGAAGATTGGCAGATTTAGTCAGTGTGACTGAGCAAGATACAGACAGATGAAAATTGGGAGATACAGTCAGCGTGAATTAGCAAGATGCAGATTGATGAAATCTGGGAGATAAGGTCAGTGTGACTGAGCAAGATGCAGAATGATGAAGATTGAGAGATTTAGTCAGTGTGACTGAGCAAGATGCAGATTGATGAAGACTGGGAGATATAGTCAGTGTGACTGAGCAAGATGCAGATTGATGAAGACTGGGAGATATAGTCAGTGTGACTGAGCAAGATGCAGATTAATGATGATTGGGAGATATAGTCAGTGTGACTGAGCAAGACGCAGATTGATGTAAATTGGAACATATAGTCAGAGTGACTGAGCAAGATGCAGACTGATGAAGATTGGGAGGTATAGTCACTCTGACTGAGTAAGATGCAGACAGATGAAATCTGGGAGAGATATTCAGTGTGACTGAGCAAGATGCAGATTGATGATGATTCGGAGATATAGTCAGTGTGAGAGCTAGATGCAGATTAATGCAGATTGTGAGATATAGTCAGTGTGAGTGAGCAAGATGCAGATTGATGAAGATTTGGAGATATATTCAGTGTGACTAAGCAAGACTCATCATGATGAAGATTGGGAGATATAGTCAGTGTGACTGAGCAAGACACATCTTGATGAAGATTGGGAGATATAGTCAGTGTGACTGAGCAAGATGCAGATTGATGAAGACTGGGAGATATAGTCAGTGTGACTGAGCAAGATGGAGATTGATGACGATTGGGACATATAGTCAGTGTGACAGAGTAAGATGCAGACAGATGAAAATTGGGAGATATAGTCAGTGCGACTCAGCAAGAAGCAGACAGATGAAAATTCGGTGATATACTCAGTTTGACTCAACAAGATGCGGACAGAAGAAAATTGGGAGATATAGTCAGCGTGACTGAGCAAGATGCAGACAGATGAAAATTGGGTGATATACTCAGTATGACTGAGCAAGATGCAGACAGATGAACATTGGGAGATATAGTCAGTGAGATTGAGCAAGATGCAGACTGATGAAATCTGGGAGAAATACTCCGTGTGACTCAGCAAGATGCAGGCAGATGAAAATTGGGAGATACAGTCAGTGTGACTGTGAAAGATGCAGATTGATGAAATCTGGGAGATAAGGTCATTGTGACTGAGCAAGATGCAGAATGATGAAGATTGGGTGTTATAGTCAGAGTGACTGAGCAAGATGCAGACTGATGAAGATTGGGAGATTTAGTCAGTGTGACTGAGCAAGATGCAGATTGATGAAGATTGGCAGATATAGTCAGTTTGCCTGAGCAAGATGCAGATTGATGAAAATTGGAAGATATAGTCAGTGTGACTGAGCAAGACGCAGATTGATGAAGACAGGCAGATATAGTCAGCGAGACTGAGCATGATGCAGATTGATGAAGATTGGCAGATTTAGTCAGTGTGACTGAGCAAGATACAGACAGATGAAAATTGGGAGATACAGTCAGCGTGAATTAGCAAGATGCAGATTGATGAAATCTGGGAGATAAGGTCAGTGTGACTGAGCAAGATGCAGAATGATGAAGATTGAGAGATTTAGTCAGTGTGACTGAGCAAGATGCAGATTGATGAAGACTGGGAGATATAGTCAGTGTGACTGAGCAAGATGCAGATTGATGAAGACTGGGAGATATAGTCAGTGTGACTGAGCAAGATGCAGATTAATGATGATTGGGAGATATAGTCAGTGTGACTGAGCAAGACGCAGATTGATGTAAATTGGAACATATAGTCAGAGTGACTGAGCAAGATGCAGACTGATGAAGATTGGGAGGTATAGTCACTCTGACTGAGTAAGATGCAGACAGATGAAATCTGGGAGACATATTCAGTGTGACTGAGCAAGATGCAGATTGATGATGATTCGGAGATATAGTCAGTGTGAGAGCTAGATGCAGATTAATGCAGATTGTGAGATATAGTCAGTGTGAGTGAGCAAGATGCAGATTGATGAAGATTTGGAGATATATTCAGTGTGACTAAGCAAGACTCATCATGATGAAGATTGGGAGATATAGTCAGTGTGACTGAGCAAGACACATCTTGATGAAGATTGGGAGATATAGTCAGTGTGACTGAGCAAGATGCAGATTGATGAAGACTGGGAGATATAGTCAGTGTGACTGAGCAAGATGGAGATTGATGACGATTGGGACATATAGTCAGTGTGACAGAGTAAGATGCAGACAGATGAAAATTGGGAGATATAGTCAGTGCGACTCAGCAAGAAGCAGACAGATGAAAATTCGGTGATATACTCAGTTTGACTCAACAAGATGCGGACAGAAGAAAATTGGGAGATATAGTCAGCGTGACTGAGCAAGATGCAGACAGATGAAAATTGGGTGATATACTCAGTATGACTGAGCAAGATGCAGACAGATGAACATTGGGAGATATAGTCAGTGAGATTGAGCAAGATGCAGACTGATGAAATCTGGGAGAAATACTCCGTGTGACTCAGCAAGATGCAGGCAGATGAAAATTGGGAGATACAGTCAGTGTGACTGTGAAAGATGCAGATTGATGAAATCTGGGAGATAAGGTCATTGTGACTGAGCAAGATGCAGAATGATGAAGATTGGGTGTTATAGTCAGAGTGACTGAGCAAGATGCAGACTGATGAAGATTGGGAGATTTAGTCAGTGTGACTGAGCAAGATGCAGATTGATGAAGATTGGCAGATATAGTCAGTTTGCCTGAGCAAGATGCAGATTGATGAAAATTGGAAGATATAGTCAGTGTGACTGAGAAAGATGCAAATTGATGAAATCTGAAAGATAAGGTCAGTGTGACTGAGCAAGATGCAGATTGGTGAAGATTGGGAGATATAGTCAGTGTGAAAGAATAAGATGCAGATTGATGACGATTGGGAGACACAGGCAGTGTGACTGAGCAAGATGCAGATTGATGAAGACTGGGAGATATAGTCAGTGTGACTGAGCAAGATGCAGATTAAAGATGATTCGGAGATATAGTCAGTGTGACTCAGCAAGACGCAGATTGATGAAGACTGGCAGATATAGTCAGCGAGACTGAGCATGATGCAGATTGATGAAGATTGGCAGATTTAGTCAGTGTGACTGAGCAAGATACAGACAGATGAAAATTGGGAGATAGTCAGCGTGAATTAGCAAGATGCAGATTGATGAAATCTGGGAGATAAGGTCAGTGTGACTGAGCAAGATGCAGAATGATGAAGATTGAGAGATTTAGTCAGTGTGACTGAGCAAGATGCAGATTGATGAAGACTGGGAGATATAGTCAGTGTGACTGAGGAAGATGCAGATTGATGAAGATTGGGAGATATGGTCAGTCTGACAGAGTAAGATGCAGACAGATGAAAATTGGGAGATATACTCAGTGTGACTGAGCAAGATGCAAACAGATGAAAATTGGGAAATGTAGTCAGTGTGACTGAGCAAGATGCAGATTGATGAAGATTGGGAGATATAGTCAGTGTGACTGAGCAAGACACATCGTGATGAAGATTGGGAGATATAGTCAGTGTGACTGAGCAAGATGCAGATTGATGAAGACTGGGAGATCTCGTCAGTCTGACTGAGCAAGATGGAGATTGATGACGATTGGGACATATAGTCAGTGTGACAGAGTAAAATGCAGACAGATGAAAATTGGGAGATATAGACAGTGCGACTCAGCAAGAAGCAGACAGATGAATATTGGGTGAAATACTCAGTGTGACTCAGCAAGATGCGGACAGATGCAAATTGGGAGATATAGTCAGTATGACTGAGCAAGATGCAGACAGATGAAAATTGGGTGATATACTCAGTATGACTGAGCAATATGCAGACAGATGAACATTGGGAGATATAGTCAGTGAGACTGAGCAAGATGCAGACTGATAAAATCTGGGAGATATCGTCCGTGTGACTCAGCAAGATGCAGACAGATGAAAATTGGGAGATATAGTCAGTGTGACTGTGAAAGATGCAGATTGATGAAATCTGGGAGATAAGGTCATTGTGACTGAGTAAGATGCAGAATGATGAAGATTGGGAGATATAGTCAGTTTGACTGAGTAAGATGCAGATTCATGAAGTCTGGGAGATATATTCAGTGTGACTGAGCAAGATGCAGATTAATTAAGATTGGGAGATATAGTCAGTGTGACTGAGTAAGATGCAGATTGATGAAGATTGGGAGATATAGTCAGTGTGACAGAGCAAGATGCAGATTGATGAAGATTGGGAGATATAGTCAGTGTGACTTAGCAAGATGCAGATTGATGAAGACTGGGAGATATAGTCAGTGTGAAAGAATAAGATGCAGATTGATGAAGATTGGGAGACTCAGGCAGTGTGACTGAGCAAGATACAGATTGATGAAGACTGGGAGATATAGTCACTGAGACTGAGCATGATGCAGATTGATGAAGATTGGCAGATTTAGTCAGTGTGACTGAGCAAGATGCAGACAGATGAAAATTGGGAGATATAGTCAGTGTGACTGAGCAAGATGCAGATTGATGAAATCTGGGAGATATATTCAGTGTAACTGAGCAAGATGCAGATTGGTGAAATCTTGGAGATATAGTCAGTGTGACTGAGCAAGATGCAGACTGATGAAGATTGGGGGATATAGTCATTGTGACTGAGCAAGACACATCTTGATGAAGATTGGGGGATATAGTCAGTGTGACTGAGCCAGATGCAGATTGATGAAGACTAGGAGATATAGACAGTGTGACTGAGCAAGATGGAGATTGATGAAGATTGGGACATATAGTCAGTTTGCAGAGTAAGATGCAGACAGATGAAAATTGGGAGATATAGTCAGTGCGACTCAGCAAGAAGCAGACAGATGAAAATTGGGTGATATACTCAGTGTGACTCAGCAAGATGCGGACAGATGAAAATTGGGAGATATAGTCAGTGTGACTGAGCAAGATGCAGACAGATGAAAATTGGGTGATATACTCAGTGTGACTGAGCAAGATGCAGACAGATGAACTTTGGGAGATGTAGTCAGTGAGACTGAGCAAGATGCAGACTGATGAAATCTGGGAGATATACTCCGTGTGACTCAGCAAGATGCAGGTTGATGAAATCTGGGAGATACAGTCAGTGTGACTGAGCAGGATGCAGATTGATGAAGATTGGGAGATATAGTCAGTGTGACTGAACAAGATGCAGACAGATGAAAGTTGGGAGATATAGTCAGTGTGACTGAGAAAGATGCAGATTGATGAAATCTCGGAGATAAGGTCATTGTGACTGAGCAAGATGCAGAATGATGAAGATTGGGAGATATAGTCAGTGTGACTGAGCAAGATGCAGATTGATGAAATCTGGGAGATATAGTCAGAGTGACTGAGCAAGATGCAGATTGATGAAGATTGGGAGATATAGTCAGTGTGACTGAGCAACATGCAGATTGATGAAGATTGGGAGATAAAGTCAGTGTGAGAACAAGATGCAGATTGATGCAGTTTGGGAGATATAGTCAGTATGACTGAGCAAGATGCATACAGATGAAAACTGGGAGATATAGTCAGTGTGACTGAGCAAGATCCAATTTGATGAAATCTGGGAGATATAGTCAGTGGGACTGAGCAAGATGCAGATTGATGGAGACTGGGAGATATAGTCAGTGTCAGAGCTAGATGCAGATTGATGCAATTTGTGAGATATAGTCAGTGTGACTGAGCAAGATGCAGATTGCTGAAGATTTGGAGATATAGTCTGTGTGACTAAGCAAGCTCATCTTGATGAAGATTGGGAGATATAGTCAGTGTGACTGAGCAAGATGCTGATTAATGAAGATTGGGAGATATAGTCAGTGTGACTGAGCAAGATGCAGATTGATGCAGTTTGGGAGATATCGTCTGTGTGACTGAGCAAGTTGCAGATTGATAAAGACTGGGAGATATAGTCTGTGTTGCTGGGCAAGTTGCAGGTTAATGAAGATTGGGAGATATAGTCAGTGCGACTCAGCAAGATGCAGACAGTTGAAAATTGGGAGATATAGTCCAGTGTGACTCAACAAGATGCAGACTGCTGCAGTCTCGGAGATATAGTCAGTGTGACGGAGCAAGATGCAGATTAATGAAGATTGGGAGATATAGTCAGTTTGACTGAGTAAGATGCAGATTCATGAAGACTGGGAGATATAGTCAGTTGTGACTGAGCAAGATGCAGATTAATGAAGATTGGGAGATATAGTCAGTGTGACTGAGTAAGATGCAGATTGATGAAGACTGGAAGATATAGTCTGTGTTGCTGGGCAAGATGTAGATTAATGAAGATTGGGAGATATTGTCAGTGTGACTCAGCAAGATACACACAGAAGAAAATTGGGAGATATAGTCAGTGTAACTGAGCAAGATGCAGATTGATGAAGACTGGGAGATATAGTCAGTGTTACTGAGCAAGATGCAGATTGATGAAGATTTGGAGATATAGTCAGTGTGACAGAGTAAGATGCAGACAGATGAAATTTGGGAGATATTGTCAGTGTGACTGAGCAAGATGCAGACTGATGAAATCTGGGAGATATAGTCAGTGTGACTGAGCAAGATGCAGATTAATGAAGATTGGGAGATATAGTCAGTGTGACTGAGTAAGATGCAGATTGATGAAGACTGGAAGATATAGTCTGTGTTGCTGGGCAAGATGCAGATTAATGAAGATTGGGAGATATTCTCAGTGTGACAGCAAGATACACACAGAAGAAAATTGGGAGATATAGTCAGTGTAACTGAGCAAGATGCAGTCAGATGAAACTTGGGAGATATAGTCAGAGTGTCTGAGCAAGATGCAGATTGATGAAATCTGGGAGATATAGTCAGTGTGACTGAGCAAGATGCAGATAGATGAAAATTGGGTGATATACTCAGTGTGACTCAGCAAGATGCAGACAGATGAACATTGGGAGATATAGTCAGTGAGACTGAGCAAGATGCAGACTGATGAAATCTGGGAGATATAGTTCGTGTGACTCAGCAAGATGCAGGTTGATGAAATCTGGCAGATACAGTCAGTGTGACTGAGCAAGATGCAGATTGATGAAGATTGGGAGATATAGTCAGTGTGACTGAACAAGATGCAGACAGATGAAAGTTGGGAGATATAGTCATTGTGACTGAGCAAGATGCAGAATGATGAAGATTGGGAGATATAGTCAGTGTGACTGAGCAAGATGCAGATTGATGAAATCTGGGAGATATAGTCAGAGTGACTGAGCAAGATGCAGATTGATGAAGATTGGGAGATATAGTCAGTGTGACTGAGCAACATGCAGATTGATGAAGATTGGGAGATATAGTCAGTGTGAGAACAAGATGCAGATTGATGCAGTTTGGGAGATATAGTCAGTATGACTGAGCAAGATGCATACAGATGAAAACTGGGAGATATAGTCAGTGTGACTGAGCAAGATCCAGATTGATGAAATCTGGGAGATATAGTCAGTGGGACTGAGCAAGATGCAGATTGATGGAGACTGGGAGATATAGTCAGTGTCAGAGCTAGATGCAGATTGATGCAATTTGTGAGATATAGTCAGTGTGACTGAGCAAGATGCAGATTGCTGAAGATTTGGAGATATAGTCAGTGTGACTATGCAAGCTCATCTTGATGAAGATTGGGAGATATAGTCAGTGTGACTGAGCAAGATGCAGATTAATGAAGATTGGGAGATATAGTCAGTTTGACTGAGTAAGATGCAGATTCATGAAGACTGGGAGATATAGTCAGTGTGACTGAGCAAGATGCAGATTAATGAAGATTGGGAGATATAGTCAGTGTGACTGAGCAAGATGCAGATTGATGAAGACTGGAAGATATAGTCTGTGTTGCTGGGCAAGATGCAGATTAATGAAGAGTGGGAGATATTGTCAGTTTGACTGAGTAAGATGCAGATTCATGAAGACTGGGAGATATAGTCAGTGTGACTGAGCAAGATGCAGATTAATGAAGATTGGGAGATATAGTCAGTGTGACTGAGCAAGATGCAGATTGATGAAGACTGGAAGATATAGTCTTTGTTGCTGGGCAAGATGCAGATTAATGAAGAGTGGGAGATATTGTCAGTTTGACTCAGCAAGATACACACAGAAGAAAATTGGGAGATATATTCAGTGTGATAGAGTAAGATGCAGACAGATGAAAATTGGGAGATATTGTCAGTGTGACTGAGCAAGATGCAGATTAATGAAGATTGGGAGATATAGTCAGTGTGACTGAGTAAGATGCAGATTGATGAAGATTGGGAGATATAGTCAGTGTGACAGAGCAAGATGCAGATTGATGAAGATTGGGTGATATAGACAGTGCGACTGAGCAAGATGCAGATTGATGAAGATTGGGAGATATAGTCAGTATGACTGAGCAAGATGCAGATTGATGATGACTGGGAGATATAGTCAGTGTGACTGACTAAGATGAAAACAGATGAAAATTGGGAGATATTTTCAGTGTGACTGAGTAAGATGCAGATTGATGAAGATTAGGGGATATAGTCAGTCTGACAGCATAATGCAGATTGATGCAGATTGGGAGATATCGTCTGTGTGACAGAGCTAGATGCAGATTGATGAAGATTGGGAGATGTAGTCAGTGCGACTGAGCAAGATGCAGATTGATGAAATTTGGGAGATATAGTCAGAGTGACTGAGCAAGATGCAGATTGATGACGATTGGGAGATATAGTCCGTGTGACTGAGCAAGATGCAGATTGATGAAGATTGGGAGATATAGTCAGTCTGACTGAGCAAGATGCAGACAGATAAAAATTGAGAGATATAGTCAGTGTGACTGAGCAAAATGCAAATTGATGAAGTCTCGGAGATATAGTCAGTGTGACTGAGCAAGATGCAGATTGATGAATATTGGGAGATATAGTCAGTGCGACTGATCAAGATACAGATTGATGAAATCTGGGAGATATAGTCAGTGTGACTGAGCAACAAGCAGAATGATGAAGATTGGGAGATATAGTCAGTGTGACTGAGCAAGATGCAGATTAATGAAGATTGGGAGATATAGTCAGTTTGACTGAGTAAGATGCAGATTCATGAAGACTGGGAGATATAGTCAGTGTGACTGAGCAAGATGCAGATTAATGAAGATTGGGAGATATAGTCAGTGTGACTGAGTAAGATGCAGATTGATGAAGACTGGAAGATATAGTCTGTGTTGCTGGGCAAGATGCAGATTAATGAAGAGTGGGAGATATTGTCAGTTTGACTGAGTAAGATGCAGATTCATGAAGACTGGGAGATATAGTCAGTGTGACTGAGCAAGATGCAGATTAATGAAGATTGGGAGATATAGTCAGTGTGACTGAGTAAGATGCAGATTGATGAAGACTGGAAGATATAGTCTTTGTTGCTGGGCAAGATGCAGATTAATGAAGAGTGGGAGATATTGTCAGTTTGACTCAGCAAGATACACACAGAAGAAAATTGGGAGATATATTCAGTGTGACAGAGTAAGATGCAGACAGATGAAAATTGGGAGATATTGTCAGTGTGACTGAGCAAGATGCAGACTGATGAAATCTGGGAGATATAGTCAGTGTGACTGAGCAAGATGCAGATTAATGAAGATTGGGAGATATAGTCAGTGTGACTGAGCAAGATGCAGATTGATGATGACTGGGAGATATAGTCAGTGTGACTGACTAAGATGAAAACAGATGAAAATTGGGAGATATTTTCAGTGTGACTGAGTAAGATGCAGATTGATGAAGATTAGGGGATATAGTCAGTCTGACAGCATAATGCAGATTGATGCAGATTGGGAGATATCGTCTGTGTGACAGAGCTAGTTGCAGATTGATGAAGATTGGGAGATGTAGTCAGTGCGACTGAGCAAGATGCAGATTGATGAAATTTGGGAGATATAGTCAGAGTGACTGAGCAAGATGCAGATTGATGACGATTGGGAGATATATCTGTGTGACTGAGCAAGATGCAGATTGATGAAGATTGGGAGATATAGTCAGTCTGACTGAGCAAGATTCAGACAGATAAAAATTGAGAGATATAGTCAGTGTGACTGAGCAAAATGCAAATTGATGAAGTCTCGGAGATATAGTCAGTGTGACTGAGCAAGATGCAGATTGATGAATATTGGGAGATATAGTCAGTGCGACTGATCAAGATACAGATTGATGAAATCTGGGAGATATAGTCAGTGTGACTGAGCAACAAGCAGAATGATGAAGATTGGAAGATATTGTCAGTGTGACAGAGTCAGTTGCAGACCGATGAAAATTGGGAGATATAGTCAATGTGAGTGAGCAAGATGCAGACAGATGAAAATTGGGATATATAGTCAGTGTGACTGAGCAAGATGCAGATTGATGAAGATTGGCAGATATAGTCAGTGTGACTGAGCAAGATGCAGATTGATGAAGATTGGGAGATATAGTCAGTGTGACTGAACAAGATGCACACAGATGAAAGTTGGGAGATATAGTCAGTGTGACTGAGAAAGATGCAGATTGATGAAATCTGGGAGATAAGGTCATTGTGACTGAGCAAGATGCAGAATGATGAAGATTGGGAGATATAGTCAGTGTGACTGAGCAAGATGCAGATTGATGAAACCTGGGAGATATAGTCAGAGTGACTGAGCAAGATGCAGATTGATGAAGATTGTGAGATATAGTCAGTGTGACTGACCAACATGCAGATTGATGAAGATTGGGAGATATAGTCAGTGTGAGAACAAGATGCAGATTGATGCAGTTTGGGAGATATAGTCAGTGTGACTGAGCAAGATGCAGATTGATGAAATCTGGGAGATATAGTCAGTGGGACTGAGCAAGATGCAGATTGATGGAGACTGGGAGATATAGTCAGTGTCAGAGCTAGATGCAGATTGATGCACTTTGTGAGATATAGTCAGTCTGACTGAGCAAGATGCAGATTGATGAAGATTTGGAGATATAGTCAGTGTGTCTAAGCAAGCTCATCTTGATTAAGATTGGGAGATATAGTCAGTGTGACTGAGCAAGATGCTGATTAATGAAGATTGGGAGATATAGTCAGTGTGACTGAGCAAGATGCAGATTGATGCAGTTTGGGAGATATCGTCTGTGTGACTGAGCAAGATGCAGATTGATAAAGACTGGGAGATATAGTCTGTGTTGCTGGGCAAGATGCAGGTTAATGAAGATTGGGAGATATAGTCAGTGCGACTCAGCAAGATGCAGACAGTTGAAAATTGGGAGATATAGTCAGTGTGACTCAACAAGATGCAGACTGCTGCAGTCTCGGAGATATAGTCAGTGTGACGGAGCAAGATGCAGATTAATGAAGATTGGGAGATATAGTCAGTTTGACTGAGTAAGATGCAGATTCATGAAGACTGGGAGATATAGTCAGTGTGACTGAGCAAGATGCAGATTAATGAAGATTGGGAGATATAGTCAGTGTGACTGAGTCAGATGCAGATTGATGAAGACTGGAAGATATAGTCTGTGTTGCTGGGCAAGATGCAGATTAATGAAGATTGGGAGATATTGTCAGTTTGACTCAGCAAAATACACACAGAAGAAAATTGGGAGATATAGTCAGTGTAACTGAGCAAGATGCAGATTGATGAAGACTGGGAGATATAGTCAGTGTTACTGAGCAAGATGCAGATTGATGAAGATTAGGAGATATAGTCATTGTGACAGAGTAAGATGCAGACAGATGAAAATTGGGAGATATTGTCAGTGTGACTGAGCAAGATGCAGACTGATGAAATCTGGGAGATATAGTCAGTGTGACTGAGCAAGATGCAGATTAATGAAGATTGGGAGATATAGTCAGTGTGACTGAGTAAGATGCAGATTGATGAAGACTGGAAGATATAGTCTGTGTTGCTGGGCAAGAGCAGATTAATGAAGATTGGGAGATATTGTCAGTGTGACTCAGCAAGATACACACAGAAGAAAATTGGGAGATATAGTCAGTGTGTCTGAGAAATATGCAGATTGATGAATATTGGGAGATATAGTCACTGCGACTGAGCAAGGTGCAGATTGATGAAATCTGGGAGATATGATCAGTGTGACTGAGCAAGATGCAGATTAATGAAGATTGGGAGATATAGTCAGTGTGACTGAGTAAGATGCAGATTGATGAAGATTGGGAGATATAGTCAGTGTGACAGAGCAAGATGCAGATTGATGAAGATTGGGTGATATAGTCAGTGCGACTGAGCAAGATGCAGATTGATGAAGATTAGGAGATATAGTCAGTGTGACAGAGTAAGATGCAGACTGATGAAATCTGGGAGATATAGTCAGTGTGACTGAGCAAGATGCAGATTAATGAAGACTGGAAGATATAGTCTGTGTTGCTGGGCAAGATGCAGATTAATGAAGATTGGGAGATATTGTCAGTGTGACTCAGCAAGATACACACTGAAGAAAATTGGGAGATATAGTCAGTGTAACTGAGCAAGATGCAGTCAGATGAAAATTGGGAGATATAGTCAGAGTGTCTGAGCAATATGCAGATTGATGAATATTGGGAGATATAGTCACTGCGACTGAGCAAGATGCAGATTGATGAAATCTTGGAGATATAGTCAGTGTGACAGAGCAAGATGCAGATGGTGAAGATTGGGAGATATAGTCAGTGTTACTGAGCAAGACACATCTTGATGAAGATTGGGGGATATAGTCAGTGTGACTGAGCCAGATGCAGATTGATGAAGACTGGGAGATATAGTCAGTGTGACTGAGCAAGATGGAGATTGATGAAGATTGGGACATATAATCAGTGTGACAGAGTAAGATGCAGACAGATGAAAATTGGGAGATATAGTCAGTGCGACTCAGCAAGAAGCAGACAGATGAAAATTGGGTGATATACTCAGTGAGACTCAGCAAGATGCGGACAGATGAAAATTGGGAGATATCGTCAGTGTGACTGAGTAAGATGCAGATTCATGAAGACTGGGAGATATAGTCTGTGTGACTGAGTAAGATGCAGATTGATGAAGACTGGAAGATATAGTCTGTGTTGCTGGGCAAGATGCAGATTAATGAAGATTGGGAGATATTGTCAGTGTGACTCAGCAAGATACACACAGAAGAAAATTGGGAGATATAGTCAGTGTAACTGAGCAAGATGCAGATTGATGAAGACTGGGAGATATAGTCAGTGTTACTGAGCAAGATGCAGATTGATGAAGATTGGGAGATATAGTCAGTGTGACAGAGTAAGATGCAGACAGATGAAAATTGGGAGATATTGTCAGTGTGACTGAGCAAGATGCAGACTGATGAAATCTGGGAGATATAGTCAGTGTGACTGAGCAAGATGCAGATTAATGAAGATTGGGAGATATAGTCAGTGTGACTGAGTAAGATGCAGATTGATGAAGACTGGAAGATATAGTCTGTGTTGCTGGGCAAGATGCAGATTAATGAAGATTGGGAGATATTGTCAGTGTGACTCAGCAAGATACACACAGAAGAAAATTGGGAGATATAGTCAGTGTAACTGAGCAAGATGCAGTCAGATGAAAATTGGGAGATATAGTCAGAGTGTCTGAGCAAGATGCAGATTGATGAAGATGGGGAGATATAGTCACTGCGACTGAGCAAGATGCAGATTGATGAAATCTGGGAGATATAGTCAGTGTGACTGAGCAAGATGCATACAGATGAAAATTGGGTGATATACACAGTGTGACTGAGCAAGATGCAGACAGATGAACATTGGGAGATATAGTCAGTGAGACTGAGCAAGATGCAGACTGATGAAATCTGGGAGATATAGTCCGTGTGACTCAGCAAGATGCAGGTTGATGAAATCTGGGAGATACAGTCAGTGTGACTGAGCAAGATGCAGATTGATGAAGATTGGGAGATATAGTCAGTGTGACTGAACAAGATGCAGACAGATGAAAGTTGGGAGATATAGTCAGTGTGACTGAGAAAGATGCAGATTGATGAAATCTGGGAGATAAGGTCATTGTGACAGAGCAAGATGCAGAATGATGAAGATTGGGAGATATAGTCAGTGTGACTGAGCATGATGCAGATTGATGAAATCTGGGAGATATAGTCAGTGGGACTGAGCAAGATGCAGATTGATGGAGACTGGGAGATATAGTCAGTGTCAGAGCTAGATGCAGATTGATGCAGTTTGTGAGATATAGTCAGTCTGACTGAGCAAGATGCAGATTGATGAAGATTTGGAGATATAGTCAGTGTGTCTAAGCAAGCTCATCTTGATTAAGATTGGGAGATATAGTCAGTGTGACTGAGCAAGATGCTGATTAATGAAGATTGGGAGATATAGTCAGTGTGACTGAGCAAGATGCAGATTGATGCAGTTTGGGAGATATCGTCTGTGTGACTGAGCAAGATGCAGATTGATAAAGACTGGGAGATATAGTCTGTGTTGCTGGGCAAGATGCAGGTTAATGAAGATTGGGAGATATAGTCAGTGCGACTCAGCAAGATGCAGACAGTTGAAAATTGGGAGATATAGTCAGTGTGACTCAACAAGATGCAGACTGCTGCAGTCTCGGAGATATAGTCAGTGTGACGGAGCAAGATGCAGATTAATGAAGATTGGGAGATATAGTCAGTTTGACTGAGTAAGATGCAGATTCATGAAGACTGGGAGATATAGTCAGTGTGACTGAGTAAGATGCAGATTAATGAAGATTGGGAGATATAGTCAGTGTGACTGAGTCAGATGCAGATTGATGAAGACTGGAAGATATAGTCTGTGTTGCTGGGCAAGATGCAGATTAATGAAGATTGGGAGATATTGTCAGTTTGACTCAGCAAGATACATAGAAGAAAATTGGGAGATATAGTCAGTGTAACTGAGCAAGATGCAGATTGATGAAGACTGGGAGATATAGTCAGTGTTACTGAGCAAGATGCAGATTGATGAAGATTAGGAGATATAGTCAGTGTGACAGAGTAAGATGCAGACAGATGAAAATTGGGAGATATTGTCAGTGTGACTGAGCAAGATGCAGACTGATGAAATCTGGGAGATATAGTCAGTGTGACTGAGCAAGATGCAGATTAATGGAGATTGGGAGATATAGTCAGTGTGACTGAGTAAGATGCAGATTGATGAAGACTGGAAGATATAGTCTGTGTTGCTGGGCAAGATGCAGATTAATGAAGATTGGGAGATATTGTCAGTGTGACTCAGCAAGATACACACAGAAGAAAATTGGGAGATATAGTCAGTGTGTCTGAGAAATATGCAGATTGATGAATATTGGGAGATATAGTCACTGCGACTGAGCAAGGTGCAGATTGATGAAATCTGGGAGATATGATCAGTGTGACTGAGCAAGATGCAGATTAATGAAGATTGGGAGATATAGTCAGTGTGACTCAGTAAGATGCAGATTGATGAAGATTGGGAGATATAGTCAGTGTGACAGAGCAAGATGCAGATTGATGAAGATTGGGTGATATAGTCAGTGCGACTGAGCAAGATGCAGATTGATGAAGATTAGGAGATATAGTCAGTGTGACAGAGTAAGATGCAGACTGATGAAATCTGGGAGATATAGTCAGTGTGACTGAGCAAGATGCAGATTAATGAAGACTGGAAGATATAGTCTGTGTTGCTGGGCAAGATGCAGATTAATGAAGATTGGGAGATATTGTCAGTGTGACTCAGCAAGATACACACTGAAGAAAATTGGGAGATATAGTCAGTGTAACTGAGCAAGATGCAGTCAGATGAAAATTGGGAGATATAGTCAGAGTGTCTGAGCAATATGCAGATTGATGAATATTGGGAGATATAGTCACTGCGACTGAGCAAGATGCAGATTGATGAAATCTGGGAGATATAGTCAGTCTGACTGAGCAAGATGCAGATTAATGAAGGTTGGGAGATACAGTCAGTGTAACTGAGCAAGATGCAGATTGATGAAGACTGGGAGATATAGTCAGTGTGAAAGAATACGATGCAGATTGATGATGATTGGGAGACACAGGCAGTGTGACTGAGCAAGATACAGATTGATGAAGACTGGGAGATATAGTCAGTGTGACTGAGCAAGATGCAGATTAATGAAGATTGGGAGATAAAGTCAGTGTGACTGAGTAAGATGCAGATTGATGAAGACTGGGAGATATAGTCAGTGAGACTGAGCATGATGCAGATTGATGAAGATTGGCAGATTTAGTCAGTGTGACTGAGCAAGATGCAGACAGATGAACATTGGGAGATATAGTCAGTGTGAATGAGCAAAATGCAGATTGATGAAATCTGGGAGATAAGGTCAGTGTGACTGAGCAAGATGCAGAATGATGAAGATTGAGAGATATATTCAGTGTAACTGAGCAAGATGCAGATTGGTGAAATCTTGGAGATATAGTCAGTGTGACAGAGCAAGATGCAGATGGTGAAGATTGGGAGATATAGTCAGTGTTACTGAGCAAGACACATCTTGATGAAGATTGGGGGATATAGTCAGTGTGACTGAGCCAGATGCAGATTGATGAAGACTGGGAGATATAGTCAGTGTGACTGAGCAAGATGGAGATTGATGAAGATTGGGACATATAATCAGTGTGACAGAGTAAGATGCAGACAGATGAAAATTGGGAGATATAGTCAGTGCGACTCAGCAAGAAGCAGACAGATGAAAATTGGGTGATATACTCAGTGAGACTCAGCAAGATGCGGACAGATGAAAATTGGGAGATATCGTCAGTGTGACTGAGTATGATGCAGATTCATGAAGACTGGGAGATATAGTCTGTGTGACTGAGTAAGATGCAGATTGATGAAGACTGGAAGATATAGTCTGTGTTGCTGGGCAAGATGCAGATTAATGAAGATTGGGAGATATTGTCAGTGTGACTCAGCAAGATACACACAGAAGAAATTTGGGAGATATAGTCAGTGTAACTGAGCAAGATGCAGATTGATGAAGACTGGGAGATATAGTCAGTGTTACTGAGCAAGATGCAGATTGATGAAGATTGGGAGATATAGTCAGTGTGACAGAGTAAGATACAGACAGATGAAAATTGGGAGATATTGTCAGTGTCACTGAGCAAGATGCAGACTGATGAAATCTGGGAGATATAGTCAGTGTGACTGAGCAAGATGCAGATTAATGAAGATTGGGAGATATAGTCAGTGTGACTGAGTAAGATGCAGATTGATGAAGACTGGAAGATATAGTCTGTGTTGCTGGGCAAGATGCAGATTAATGAAGATTGGGAGATATTGTCAGTGTGACTCAACAAGATACACACAGAAGAAAATTGGGAGATATAGTCAGTGTAACTGAGCAAGATGCAGTCAGATGAAAATTGGGAGATATAGTCAGAGTGTCTGAGCAAGATGCAGATTGATGAAGATGGGGAGATATAGTCACTGCGACTGAGCAAGATGCAGATTGATGAAATCTGGGAGATATAGTCAGTGTGACTGAGCAAGATGCATACAGATGAAAATTGGGTGATATACTCAGTGTGACTGAGCAAGATGCAGACAGATGAACATTGGGAGATATAGTCAGTGAGACTGAGCAAGATGCAGACTGATGAAATCTGGGAGATATAGTCCGTGTGACTCAGCAAGATGCAGGTTGATGAAATCTGGGAGATACAGTCAGTGTGACTGAGCAAGATGCAGATTGATGAAGATTGGGAGATATAGTCAGTGTGACTGAACAAGATGCAGACAGATGAAAGTTGGGAGATATAGTCAGTGTGACTGAGAAAGATGCAGATTGATGAAATCTGGGAGATAAGGTCATTGTGACTGAGCAAGATGCAGAATGATGAAGATTGGGAGATATAGTCAGTGTGACTGAGCAAGATGCAGATTGATGAAATCTGGGAGATATAGTCAGAGTGACTGAGCAAGATGCAGATTGATGAAGATTGGGAGATATAGTCTGTGTGACTGAGCAACATGCAGAAAGATGAATATTGGGAGATATAGTTAGTGTGAGAACAAGATGCAGATTGATGCAGTTTGGGAGATATAGTCAGTGTGACTGAGCAAGATGCATACAGATGAAAATTGGGAGATATAGTCAGTGTGACTGAGCAAGATGCAGATTGATGAAATCTGGGAGATATAGTCAGTGGGACTGAGCAAGATGCAGATTGATGAAGATTTGGAGATATAGTCAGTGTGTCTAAGCAAGCTCATCTTGATTAAGATTGGGAGATATAGTCAGTCTGACTGAGCAAAATGCTGATTAATGAAGATTGGGAGATATAGTCAGTGTGACTGAGCAAGATGCAGATTGATGCAGTTTGGGAGATATCGTCTGTTTGACTGAGCAAGATGCAGATTGATAAAGGCTGGGAGATATAGTCTGTGTTGCTGGGCAAGATGCAGGTTAATGAAGATTGGGAGATATAGTCAGTGCGACTCAGCAAGATGAAGACAGTTGAAAATTGGGAGATTTTATCAGTGTGACTCAACAAGATGCAGACTGCTGCAGTCTCGGAGATATAGTCAGTGTGACGGAGCAAGTTGCAGATTAATGAAGATTGGGAGATATAGTCAGTTTGACTGAGTAAGATGCAGATTCATGAAGACTGGGAGATATAGTCAGTGTGACTGAGCAAGATGCAGATTAATGCAGATTGGGAGATATAGTCAGTGTGACTGAGTAAGATGCAGATTGATGAAGACTGGGAGATATAGTCGGTGAGACTGAGCATGATGCAGATTGATGAAGATTGGCAGATTTAGTCAGTGTGACTGAGCAAGATGCAGACAGATGAAAATTGGGAGATATAGTCAGGGTGAATGAGCAAAATGCAGATTGATGAAATCTGGGAGATAAGGTCAGTGTGACTGAGCAAGATGCAGAATGATGAAGATTGAGAGATTTAGTCAGTGTGACTGAGCAAGATGCAGATTGATGAAATCTGGGAGATATATTCAGTGTAACAGAGCAAGATGCAGATTGGTGAAATCTTGGAGATATAGTCACTGTGACTGAGCAAGATGCAGATTGATGAAGATTGGGAGATATAGTCAGTGTGACTGAGCAAGACACATCTTGATGAAGATTGGGGGATATAGTCAGTGTGACTGAGCGAGATGCAGATTGATGAAGACTGGGAGATATAGTCAGTGTTACTGAGCAAGATGCAGATTGATGAAGATTGGGAGATATAGTCAGTGTGACAGAGTAAGATGCAGACAGATGAAAATTGGGAGATATTGTCAGTGTGACTGAGCAAGATGCAGACTGATGAAATCTGGGAGATATGGTCAGTGTGACTGAGCAAGATGCAGATTAATGAAGATTGGGAGATATAGTCAGTGTGACTGAGTAAGATGCAGATTGATGAAGACTGGAAGATATAGTCTGTGTTGCTGGGCAAGATGCAGATTAATGAAGATTGGGAGATATAGTCAGTGTGACTGAGTAAGATGCAGATTCATGAAGACTGGGAGATATAGTCAGTGTGACTGAGCAAGATGCAGATTAATGAAGATTGGGAGATATAGTCGGTGTGACTGAGTAAGATGCAGATTAATGAAGACTGGGTGATATAGTCCGTGTTACCGAGCAAGATGCAGATTGATGAACATTGGGATATATAGTCAGTGTGACTGAGCAAGACACATCTTGATGAAGATTGGGGGATGTAGTCAGTGTGACTGAGCCAGATGCAGATTGATGAAGACTGGGAGATATAGTCAGTGTGACTGAGCAAGATGCAGACAGATTAAAATTGGGAGATATAGTCAGTGCGACTCAGCAAGAAGCAGACAGATGATAATTGGGTGATATACTCAGTGTGACTCAGCAAGATGCGGACAGATGAAAATTGGGAGATATAGTCAGTGTGACTGAGCAAGATGCAGACAGATGAAAATTGGGTGATATACTCAGTGTGACTGAGCAAGATGCAGACAGATGAACATTGGGAGATATAGTCAGTGAGACTGAGCAAGATGCAGACTGATGAAACCTGGGAGATATAGTCCGTGTGACTCAGCAAGATGCAGGTTGATGAAATCTGGGAGATACAGTCAGTGTGACTGAGCAAGATGCAGATTGATGAAGATTGGGAGATATAGTCAGTTTGTCTGAATAAGATGCAGACTGATGAAAATTGGGAGATATAGTCAGTGTGACTGAGTAAGATGCAGATTGATGAAGATTGGGAGATATAGTCAGTGTGACAGAGCAAGATGCAGATTAATGAAGATTGGGAGATATAGTCAGTGTGACTGAGCAAACATATCTTGATGAAGATTGAGAGATATAGTCAGTGAGACTGAGCAAGATGCAGACTGATGAAATCTGGGAGATATAGTCCGTGTGACTCAGCAAGATGCAGACAGATGAAAATTGGGAGATATAGTCAGTGTGACTGTGAAAGATGCAGATTGATGAATTCTGGGAGATAAGGTCATTGTGACTGAGTAAGATGCAGAATGATGAAGATTGGGAGATATATAGTCAGTTTGACAGAGTAAGATGCAGATTCATGAAGACTGGGAGATAAAGTCAGTGTGACTGAGTAAGATGCAGATTCATGAAGACTGGGAGATATAGTCAGTGTGACTGAGCAAGATGGAGATTGATGACGATTGGGACATATAGTCAGTGTGACAGAGTAAAATGCAAACAGATGAAAATTGGGAGATATAGACAGTGCGACTCAGCAAGAAGCAGACAGATGAATATTGGGTGAAATACTCAGTGTGACTCAGCAAGATGCGGACAGATGAAAATTGGGAGATATAGTCAGTATGACTGAGCAAGATGCAGACAGATGAAAATTGGGTGATATACTCAGTATGACTGAGCAATATGCAGACAGATGAACATTGGGAGATATAGTCAGTGAGACTGAGCAAGATGCAGACTGATAAAATCTGGGAGATATGTCCGTGTGACTCAGCAAGATGCAGACAGATGAAAATTGGGAGATATAGTCAGTGTGACCGTGAAAGATGCAGATTGATGAAATCTGGGAGATAAGGTCATTGTGACTGAGTAAGATGCAGAATGATGAAGATTGGGAGATATAGTCAGTTTGACTGAGTAAGATGCAGATTCATGAAGACTGGGAGATATATTCAGTGTGACTGAGCAAGATGCAGATTAATTAAGATTGGGAGATATAGTCAGTGTGACTGGGTAAGATGCAGATTGATGAAGATTGGGAGATATAGTCAGTGTGACAGAGCAAGATGCAGATTGATGAAGATTGGGAGATATAGTCAGTGTGACTTAGCAAGATGCAGATTGATGAAGACTGGGAGATATAGTCAGTGTGAAAGAATAAGATGCAGATTGATGAAGATTGGGAGACACAGGCAGTGTGACTGAGCAAGATACAGATTGATGAAGACTGGGAGATATAGTCAGTGTCACTGAGCAAGATGCAGATTAATGATGATTGGGAGATATAGTCAGTGTGACTGAGGAAGATGCAGATTGATGAAGACTGGGAGATATAGTCACTGAGACTGAGCATGATGCAGATTGATGAAGATTGGCAGATTTAGTCAGTGTGACTGAGCAAGATGCAGACAGATGAAAATTGGGAGATATAGTCAGTGTGACTGAGCAAGATGCAGATTGATGAAATCTGGGAGATATATTCAGTGTAACTGAGGCAAGATGCAGATTGGTGAAATCTTGGAGATATAGTCAGTGTGACTGAGCAAGATGCAGACTGATGAAGATTGGGGAGATATAGTCAGTGTGACTGAGCAAGACACATCTTGATGAAGATTGGGGGATACAGTCAGTGTGACTGAGCCAGATGCAGATTGATGAAGACTGGGAGATATAGTCAGTGTGACTGAGCAAGATGGAGATTGATGAAGATTGGGACATATAGTCAGTGTGACAGAGTAAGATGCAGACAGATGAAAATTGGGAGATATAATCAGTGCGACTCAGCAAGAAGCAGACAGATGAAAATTGGGTGATATACTCAGTGTGACTCAGCAAGATGCGGACAGATGAAAATTGGGAGATATAGTCAGTGTGACTGAGCAAGATGCAGACAGATGAAAATTGGGTGATATACTCAGTGTGACTGTGCAAGATGCAGACAGATGAACTTTGGGATATATAGTCAGTGAGACTGAGCAAGATGCAGACTGATGAAATCTGGGAGATATACTCCGTGTGACTCAGCAAGATGCAGGTTGATGAAATCTGGGAGATACAGTCAGTGTGACTGAGCAAGATGCAGATTGATGAAGATTGGGAGATATAGTCAGTGTGACTGAACAAGATGCAGACAGATGAAAGTTGGGAGATATAGTCAGAGTGACTGAGCAAGATGCAGATTGATGAAGATTGGGAGATATAGTCAGTGTGACTGAGCAACATGCAGATTAATGAAGATTGGGAGATATAGTCAGTGTGAGAACAAGATGCAGATTGATGCAGTTTGGGAGATATAGTCAGTATGACTGAGCAAGATGCATACAGATGAAAACTGGGAGATATAGTCAGTGTGACTGAGCAAGATCCAGATTGATGAAATCTGGGAGATATAGTCAGTGGGACTGAGCAAGATGCAGATTGATGGAGACTGGGAGATATAGTCAGTGTCAGAGCTAGATGCAGATTGATGCAATTTGTGAGATATAGTCAGTGTGACTGAGCAAGATGCAGATTGCTGAAGATTTGGAGATATAGTCAGTGTGACTAAGCAAGCTCATCTTGATGAAGATTGGGAGATATAGTCAGTGTGACTGAGCAAGATGCTGATTAATGAAGATTGGGAGATATAGTCAGTGTGACTGAGCAAGATGCAGATTGATGCAGTTTGGGAGATATCGTCTGTGTGACTGAGCAAGATGCAGATTGATAAAGACTGGGAGATATAGTCTGTGTTGCTGGGCAAGTTGCAGGTTAATGAAGATTGGGAGATATAGTCAGTGCGACTCAGCAAGATGCAGACAGTTGAAAATTGGGAGATATAGTCAGTGTGACTCAACAAGATGCAGAATGCTGCAGTCTCGGAGATATAGTCAGTGTGACGGAGCAAGATGCAGATTAATGAAGATTGGGAGATATTGTCAGTTTGACTCAGCAAGATACTCACAGAAGAAAATTGGGAGATATAGTCAGTGTGACAGAGTAAGATGCAGACAGATGAAAATTGGGAGATATTGTCAGTGTGACTGAGCAAGATGCAGACTGATGAAATCTGGGAGATATAGTCAGTGTGACTGAGCAAGATGCAGATTAATGAAGATTGGGAGATATAGTCAGTGTGACTGAGTAAGATGCAGATTGATGAAGACTGGAAGATATAGTCTGTGTTGCTGGGCAAGATGCAGATTAATGAAGATTGGGAGATATTGTCAGTGTGACTCAGCAAGCTATACATAGAAGAAAATTGGGAGATATAGTCAGTGTAACTGAGCAAGATGCAGTCAGATGAAAATTGGGAGATATAGTCAGAGTGTCTGAGCAATATGCAGATTGATGAATATTTGGAGATATAGTCACTGCGACTGAGCAAGATGCAGATTGATGAAATCTCGGAGATATAGTCAGTCTGACTGAGCAAGATGCAGATTGATGAAGGTTGGGAGATATAGTCAGTGTGACGGAGCAAGATGCAGATTAATGAAGATTCGGAGATATAGTCAGTTTGACTCAGTAAGATGCAGATTCATGAAGACTGGGAGATATAATCAGTGTGACTGAGCAAGATGCAGATTAATGAAGATTGGGAGATATAGTCAGTGTGACTGAGTAAGATGCAGATTGATGAAGATTGGGAGATATAGTCAGTGTGACAGAGCAAGATGCAGATTGATGAAGATTGGGTGATATAGTCAGTGCGACTGAGCAAGATGCAGATTGATGAAGATTAGGAGATATAGTCAGTGTGACAGAGTAAGATGCAGACAGATGAAAATTGGGAGATATTGTCAGTGTGACTGAGCAAGATGCAGACTGATGAAATCTGGGAGATATAGTCAGTGTGACTGAGCAAGATGCAGATTAATGAAGATTGGGAGATATAGTCAGTGTGACTGAGTAAGATGCAGATTGATGAAGACTGGAAGATATAGTCTGTGTTGCTGGGCAAGATGCAGATTAATGAAGATTGGGAGATATTGTCAGTGTGACTCAGCAAGATACACACAGAAGAAAATTGGGAGATATAGTCAGTGTAACTGAGCAAGATGCAGTCAGATGAAAATTGGGAGATATAGTCAGAGTGTCTGAGCAATATGCAGATTGATGAATATTGGGAGATATAGTCACTGCGACTGAGCAAGATGCAGATTGATGAAATCTGGGAGATATAGTCAGTCTGACTGAGCAAGATGCAGATTGATGAAGGTTGGGAGATCTAGTCAGTGTGACGGAGCAAGATGCAGATTAATGAAGATTCGGAGATATAGTCAGATTGACTGAGTAAGATGCAGATTCATGAAGACTGGGAGATATAATCAGTGTGACTGAGCAAGATGCAGATTAATGAAGATTGGGAGATATAGTCAGTGTGACTGAGTAAGATGCAGATTGATGAAGATTGGGAGATATAGTCAGTGTGACAGAGCAAGATGCAGATTGATGAAGATTGGGTGATATAGACAGTGCGACTGAGCAAGATGCAGATTGATGAAGATTGGGAGATATAGTCAGTATGACTGAGCAAGATGCAGATTGATGAAGACTGGGAGATATAGTCAGTGTGACTGACTAAGATGAAAACAGATGAAAATTGGGAGATATTTTCAGTGTGACTGAGTAAGATGCAGATTGATGAAGATTAGGGGATATAGTCAGTCTGACAGCATAATGCAGATTGATGCAGATTGGGAGATATCGTCTGTGTGACAGAGCTAGATGCAGATTGATGAAGATTGGGAGATGTAGTCAGTGCGACTGAGCAAGATGCAGATTGATGAAATTTGGGAGATATAGTCAGAGTGACTGAGCAAGATGCAGATTGATTAAGGTTGGGAGATATAGTCAGTGTGACTGAGCAAGACTCATCTTGATGAAGATTGGGAGATATAGTCAGTGTGACTGAGCAAGATGCAGATTGATGAAGATTGGGAGATATTGTCAGTCTGACTGAGCAAGATGCAGACAGATAAAAATTGAGAGATATAGTCAGTGTGACTGAGCAAAATGCAAATTGATGAAGTCTCGGAGATATAGTCAGTGTGACTGAGCAAGATGCAGATTGACGAATATTGGGAGATATAGTCAGTGCGACTGATCAAGATACAGATTGATGAAATCTGGGAGATATAGTCAGTGTGACTGAGCAACAAGCAGAATGATGAAGATTGGAAGATATTGTCAGTGTGACAGAGTCAGTTGCAGACCGATGAAAATTGGGAGATATAGTCAATGTGAGTGAGCAAGATGCAGACAGATGAAAATTGGGATATATAGTCAGTGTGACTGAGCAAGATGCAGATTGATGAAGATTGGCAGATATAGTCAGTGTGACTGAGCAAGATGCAGATTGATGAAAATTGGGAGATATAGTCAGTGTGACTGAACAAGATGCACACAGATGAAAGTTGGGAGATATAGTCTGTGTGACTGAGAAAGATGCAGATTGATGAAATCTGGGAGATAAGGTCATTGTGACTGAGCAAGATGCAGAATGATGAAGATTGGGAGATATAGTCAGTGTGTGTCTGAGCAAGATGCAGATTGATGAAATCTGGGAGATATAGTCAGAGTGACTGAGCAAGATGCAGATTGATGCAGTTTGGGAGATATCGTCTGTGTGACTGAGCAAGATGCAGATTGATAAAGACTGGGAGATATAGTCTGTGTTGCTGGGCAAGATGCAGGTTAATGAAGATTGGGAGATATAGTCAGTGCGACTCAGCAAGATGCAGACAGTTGAAAATTGGGAGATATAGTCAGTGTGACTCAACAAGATGCAGACTGCTGCAGTCTCGGAGATATAGTCAGTGTGACGGAGCAAGATGCAGATTAATGAAGATTGGGAGATATAGTCAGTTTGACTGAGTAAGATGCAGATTCATGAAGACTGGGAGATATAGTCAGTGTGACTGAGCAAGATGCAGATTAATGAAGATTGGGAGATATAGTCAGTGTGACTGAGTAAGATGCAGATTGATGAAGACTGGAAGATATAGTCTGTGTTGCTGGGCAAGATGCAGATTAATGAAGATTGGGAGATATTGTCAGTGTGACTCAGCAAGATACACACAGAAGAAAATTGGGAGATATAGTCAGTGTAACTGAGCAAGATGCAGTCAGATGAAAATTGGGAGATACAGTCAGAGTGTCTGAGCAATATGCAGATTGATGAATATTGGGAGATATAGTCACTGCGACTGAGCAAGATGCAGATTGATGAAATCTGGGAGATATAGTCAGTCTGACTGTGCAAGATGCAGATTGATGAAGGTTGGGAGATATAGTCAGTGTGACGGAGCAAGATGCAGATTATTGAAGATTCGGAGATATAGTCAGTTTGACTGAGTAAGATGCAGATTCATGAAGACTGGGAGATATAATCAGTGTGACTGAGCAAGATGCAGATTAATGAAGATTGGGAGATATAGTCAGTGTGACTGAGTAAGATGCAGATTGATGAAGATTGGGAGATATAGTCAGTGTGACTGAGCAAGATGCAGATTGATGAATATTGGGAGATATAGTCAGTGCGACTGATCAAGATACAGATTGATGAAATCTGGGTGATATAGTCAGTGTGACTGAGCAACAAGCAGAATGATGAAGATTGGAAGATATTGTCTGTGTGACAGAGTCAGTTGCAGACCGATGAAAATTGGGAGATATAGTCAATGTGAGTGAGCAAGATGCAGACAGATGAAAATTGGTATATTTTGTCAGTGTGACTGAGCAAGATGCAGATTGATGAAGATTGGCAGATATAGTCAGTGTGACTGAGCAAGATGCAGATTGATGAAGATTGGGAGATATAGTCAGTGTGACTGAACAAGATGCAGACAGATGAAAGTTGGGAGATATAGTCAGTGTGACTGAGAAAGATGCAGATTGATGAAATCTGGGAGATAAGGTCATTGTGACTGAGCAAGATGCAGAATGATGAAGATTGGGAGATATAGTCAGTGTGACTGAGCAAGATGCAGATTGATGAAATCTGGGAGATATAGTCAGAGTGACTGAGCAAGATGCAGATTGATGAAGATTGTGAGATATAGTCAGTGTGACTGACCAACATGCAGATTGATGAAGATTGGGAGATATAGTCAGTGTGAGAACAAGATGCAGATTGATGCAGTTTGGGAGATATAGTCAGTGTGACTGAGCAAGATGCATACAGATGAAAATTGGGAGATATAGTCAGTGTTACTGAGCAAGATGCAGATTGATGAAATCTGGGAGATATAGTCAGTGGGACTGAGCAAGATGCAGATTGATGGAGACTGGGAGATATAGTCAGTGTCAGAGCTAGATGCAGATTGATGCAGTTTGTGAGATATATTCAGTCTGACTGAGCAAGATGCAGATTGATGAAGATTTGGAGATATAGTCAGTGTGTCTAAGCAAGCTCATCTTGATTAAGATTGGGAGATATAGTCAGTGTGACTGAGCAAGATGCTGATTAATGAAGATTGGGAGATATAGTCAGTGTGACTGAGCAAGATGCAGATTGATGCAGTTTGGGAGATATCGTCTGTGTGACTGAGCAAGATGCAGATTGATAAAGACTGGGAGATATAATCTGTGTTGCTGGGCAAGATGCAGGTTAATGAAGATTGGGAGATATAGTCAGTGCGACTCAGCAAGATGCAGACAGTTGAAAATTGGGAGATATCGTCAGTGTGACTCAACAAGATGCAGACTGCTGCAGTCTCGGAGATATAGTCAGTGTGACGGAGCAAGATGCAGATTAACGAAGATTGGGAGATATAGTCAGTTTGACTGAGTAAGATGCAGATTCATGAAGACTGGGAGATATAGTCAGTGTGACTGAGCAAGATGCAGATTAATGAAGATTGGGAGATATAGTCTTTGTGACTGAGTAAGATGCAGATTGATGAAGACTGGAAGATATAGTCTGTGTTGCTGGGCAAGATGCAGATTAATGAAGATTGGGAGATATTGTCAGTTTGACTCAGCAAGATACACACAGAAGAAAATTGGGAGATATAGTCAGTGTAACTGAGCAAGATGCAGATTGATGAAGACTGGGAGATACAGTCAGTGTTACTGAGCAAGATGCAGATTGATGAAGATTGGGAGATATAGTCAGTGTGACAGAGTAAGATGCAGACAGATGAAAATTGGGAGATATTGTCAGTGTGACTGAGCAAGATGCAGGTTAATGAAGATTGGGAGATATAGTCAGTGTGACTGAGTAAGATGCAGATTGATGAAGACTGGAAGATATAGTCTGTGTTGCTGGGCAAGATGCAGATTAATGAAGATTGGGAGATATTGTCAGTGTGACTCAGCAAGATACACACAGAAGAAAATTGGGAGATATAGTCAGTGTAACTGAGCAAGATGCAGTCAGATGAAAATTGGGAGATATAGTCAGAGTGTCTGAGCAATATGCAGATTGATGAATATTGGGAGATATAGTCACTGCGACTGAGCAAGGTGCAGATTGATGAAATCTGGGAGATATAGTCAGTCTGACTGAGCAAGATGCAGATTGATGAAGGTTGGGAGATATAGTCAGTGTGACGGAGCAAGATGCAGATTAATGAAGATTCGGAGATATAGTCAGTTTGACTGAGTAAGATGCAGATTCATGAAGACTGGGAGATATAATCAGTGTGACTGAGCAAGATGCAGATTAATGAAGATTGGGAGATATAGTCAGTGTGACTGAGTAAGATGCAGATTGATGAAGATTGGGAGATATAGTCAGTGTGACAGAGCAAGATGCAGATTGATGAAGATTGGGTGATATAGTCAGTGCGACTGAGCAAGATGCAGATTAATGAAGACTGGAAGATATAGTCTGTGTTGCTGGGCAAGGTGCAGATTAATGAAGATTGGGAGATATTGTCAGTGTGACTCAGCAAGATACACACTGAAGAAAATTGGGAGATATAGTCAGTGTAACTGAGCAAGATGCAGTCAGATGAAAATTGGGAGATATAGTCAGAGTGTCTGAGCAATATGCAGATTGATGAATATTGGGAGATATAGTCACTGCGACTGAGCAAGATGCAGATTGATGAAATCTGGGAGATATAGTCAGTCTGACTGAGCAAGATGCAGATTGATGAAGGTTAGGAGATATAGTCAGTGTGACTGAGTAAGATGCAGATTGATGAAGATTGCGAGATATAGTCAGTGTGACAGAGCAAGATGCAGATTGATGAAGATTGGGTGACATAGTCAGTGTGACAGAGTAAGATGCAGACAGATGAAAATTGTGAGATATTGTCAGTGTGACTGAGCAAGATGCAGACTGATGAAATCTGGGAGATATAGTCAGTGTGACTGAGCAAGATGCAGATTAATGAAGATTGGGAGATATAGTCAGTGTGACTGAGTAAGATGCAGATTGATGAAGACTGGAAGATATAGTCTGTGTTGCTGGGCAAGATGCAGATTAATGAAGATTGGGAGATATTGTCAGTGTGACTCAGCAAGATACACACTGAAGAAAATTGGGAGATATAGTCAGTGTAACTGAGCAAGATGCAGTCAGATGAAAATTGGGAGATATAGTCAGAGTGTCTGAGCAATATGCAGATTGATGAATATTGGGAGATATAGTCAGTGTGACTGAGTAAGATGCAGAATGATGAAGATTGGGAGATATATAGTCAGTTTGACTGAGTAAGATGCAGATTCATGAAGACTGGGAGATATAGTCAGTGTGACTGAGTAAGATGCAGATTCATGAAGACTGGGAGATATAGTCAGTGTGACTGAGTAAGATGCAGATTCATGAAGACTGGGAGATATAGTCAGTCTGACTGAGCAAGATGCAGACAGATAAAAATTGAGAGATATAGTCAGTGTGACTGAGCAAGATGCAGTCAGATGAAAATTGGGAGATATAGTCAGAGTGTCTGAGCAATATGCAGATTGATGAATATTGGGAGATATAGTCAGTGTGACTGAGTAAGATGCAGAATGATGAAGATTGGGAGATATATAATCAGTGTGACTGAGCAAGATGCAGATTAATGAAGATTGGGAGATATAGTCAGTGTGACTGAGTAAGATGCAGATTGATGAAGATTGGGAGATATAGTCAGTGTGACTGAGCAAGATGCAGATTGATGAATATTGGGAGATATAGTCAGTGCGACTGATCAAGATACAGATTGATGAAATCTGGGTGATATAGTCAGTGTGACTGAGCAACAAGCAGAATGATGAAGATTGGAAGATATTGTCTGTGTGACAGAGACAGTTGCAGACCGATGAAAATTGGGAGATATAGTCAATGTGAGTGAGCAAGATGCAGACAGATGAAAATTGGTATATTTTGTCAGTGTGACTGAGCAAGATGCAGATTGATGAAGATTGGCAGATATAGTCAGTGTGACTGAGCAAGATGCAGATTGATGAAGATTGGGAGATATAGTCAGTGTGACTGAACAAGATGCAGACAGATGAAAGTTGGGAGATATAGTCAGTGTGACTGAGAAAGATGCAGATTGATGAAATCTGGGAGATAAGGTCATTGTGACTGAGCAAGATGCAGAATGATGAAGATTGGGAGATATAGTCAGTGTGACTGAGCAAGATGCAGATTGATGAAATCTGGGAGATATAGTCAGAGTGACTGAGCAAGATGCAGATTGATGAAGATTGTGAGATATAGTCAGTGTGACTGACCAACATGCAGATTGATGAAGATTGGGAGATATAGTCAGTGTGAGAACAAGATGCAGATTGATGCAGTTTGGGAGATATAGTCAGTGTGACTGAGCAAGATGCATACAGATGAAAATTGGGAGATATAGTCAGTGTTACTGAGCAAGATGCAGATTGATGAAATCTGGGAGATATAGTCAGTGGGACTGAGCAAGATGCAGATTGATGGAGACTGGGAGATATAGTCAGTGTCAGAGCTAGATGCAGATTGATGCAGTTTGTGAGATATATTCAGTCTGACTGAGCAAGATGCAGATTGATGAAGATTTGGAGATATAGTCAGTGTGTCTAAGCAAGCTCATCTTGATTAAGATTGGGAGATATAGTCAGTGTGACTGAGCAAGATGCTGATTAATGAAGATTGGGAGATATAGTCAGTGTGACTGAGCAAGATGCAGATTGATGCAGTTTGGGAGATATCGTCTGTGTGACTGAGCAAGATGCAGATTGATAAAGACTGGGAGATATAATCTGTGTTGCTGGGCAAGATGCAGGTTAATGAAGATTGGGAGATATAGTCAGTGCGACTCAGCAAGATGCAGACAGTTGAAAATTGGGAGATATCGTCAGTGTGACTCAACAAGATGCAGACTGCTGCAGTCTCGGAGATATAGTCAGTGTGACGGAGCAAGATGCAGATTAACGAAGATTGGGAGATATAGTCAGTTTGACTGAGTAAGATGCAGATTCATGAAGACTGGGAGATATAGTCAGTGTGACTGAGCAAGATGCAGATTAATGAAGATTGGGAGATATAGTCTTTGTGACTGAGTAAGATGCAGATTGATGAAGACTGGAAGATATAGTCTGTGTTGCTGGGCAAGATGCAGATTAATGAAGATTGGGAGATATTGTCAGTTTGACTCAGCAAGATACACACAGAAGAAAATTGGGAGATATAGTCAGTGTAACTGAGCAAGATGCAGATTGATGAAGACTGGGAGATACAGTCAGTGTTACTGAGCAAGATGCAGATTGATGAAGATTGGGAGATATAGTCAGTGTGACAGAGTAAGATGCAGACAGATGAAAATTGGGAGATATTGTCAGTGTGACTGAGCAAGATGCAGGTTAATGAAGATTGGGAGATATAGTCAGTGTGACTGAGTAAGATGCAGATTGATGAAGACTGGAAGATATAGTCTGTGTTGCTGGGCAAGATGCAGATTAATGAAGATTGGGAGATATTGTCAGTGTGACTCAGCAAGATACACACAGAAGAAAATTGGGAGATATAGTCAGTGTAACTGAGCAAGATGCAGTCAGATGAAAATTGGGAGATATAGTCAGAGTGTCTGAGCAATATGCAGATTGATGAATATTGGGAGATATAGTCACTGCGACTGAGCAAGGTGCAGATTGATGAAATCTGGGAGATATAGTCAGTCTGACTGAGCAAGATGCAGATTGATGAAGGTTGGGAGATATAGTCAGTGTGACGGAGCAAGATGCAGATTAATGAAGATTCGGAGATATAGTCAGTTTGACTGAGTAAGATGCAGATTCATGAAGACTGGGAGATATAATCAGTGTGACTGAGCAAGATGCAGATTAATGAAGATTGGGAGATATAGTCAGTGTGACTGAGTAAGATGCAGATTGATGAAGATTGGGAGATATAGTCAGTGTGACAGAGCAAGATGCAGATTGATGAAGATTGGGTGATATAGTCAGTGCGACTGAGCAAGATGCAGATTAATGAAGACTGGAAGATATAGTCTGTGTTGCTGGGCAAGGTGCAGATTAATGAAGATTGGGAGATATTGTCAGTGTGACTCAGCAAGATACACACTGAAGAAAATTGGGAGATATAGTCAGTGTAACTGAGCAAGATGCAGTCAGATGAAAATTGGGAGATATAGTCAGAGTGTCTGAGCAATATGCAGATTGATGAATATTGGGAGATATAGTCACTGCGACTGAGCAAGATGCAGATTGATGAAATCTGGGAGATATAGTCAGTCTGACTGAGCAAGATGCAGATTGATGAAGGTTAGGAGATATAGTCAGTGTGACTGAGTAAGATGCAGATTGATGAAGATTGCGAGATATAGTCAGTGTGACAGAGCAAGATGCAGATTGATGAAGATTGGGTGACATAGTCAGTGTGACAGAGTAAGATGCAGACAGATGAAAATTGTGAGATATTGTCAGTGTGACTGAGCAAGATGCAGACTGATGAAATCTGGGAGATATAGTCAGTGTGACTGAGCAAGATGCAGATTAATGAAGATTGGGAGATATAGTCAGTGTGACTGAGTAAGATGCAGATTGATGAAGACTGGAAGATATAGTCTGTGTTGCTGGGCAAGATGCAGATTAATGAAGATTGGGAGATATTGTCAGTGTGACTCAGCAAGATACACACTGAAGAAAATTGGGAGATATAGTCAGTGTAACTGAGCAAGATGCAGTCAGATGAAAATTGGGAGATATAGTCAGAGTGTCTGAGCAATATGCAGATTGATGAATATTGGGAGATATAGTCAGTGTGACTGAGTAAGATGCAGAATGATGAAGATTGGGAGATATATAGTCAGTTTGACTGAGTAAGATGCAGATTCATGAAGACTGGGAGATATAGTCAGTGTGACTGAGTAAGATGCAGATTCATGAAGACTGGGAGATATAGTCAGTGTGACTGAGTAAGATGCAGATTCATGAAGACTGGGAGATATAGTCAGTCTGACTGAGCAAGATGCAGACAGATAAAAATTGAGAGATATAGTCAGTGTGACTGAGCAAAATGCAAATTGATGAAGTCTCGGAGATATAGTCAGTGTGACTGAGCAAGATGCAGATTGACGAATATTGGGAGATATAGTCAGTGCGACTGATCAAGATACAGATTGATGAAATCTGGGAGATATAGTCAGTGTGACTGAGCAACAAGCAGAATGATGAAGATTGGAATATATTGTCAGTGTGACAGAGTCAGTTGCAGACCGATGAAAATTGGGAGATATAGTCAATGTGAGTGAGCAAGATGCAGACAGATGAAAATTGGGATATATAGTCAGTGTGACTGAGCAAGATGCAGATTGATGAAGATTGGCAGATATAGTCAGTGTGACTGAGCAAGATGCAGATTGATGAAGATTGGGAGATATAGTCAGTGTGACTGAACAAGATGCACACAGATGAAAGTTGGGAGATATAGTCAGTGTGACTGAGAAAGATGCAGATTGATGAAATCTGGGAGATAAGGTCATTGTGACTGAGCAAGATGCAGAATGATGAAGATTGGGAGATATAGTCAGTGTGTGTCTGAGCAAGATGCAGATTGATGAAATCTGGGAGATATATTCAGAGTGACTGAGCAAGATGCAGATTGATGCAGTTTGGGAGATATCGTCTGTGTGACTGAGCAAGATGCAGATTGATAAAGACTGGGAGATATAGTCTGTGTTGCTGGGCAAGATGCAGGTTAATGAAGATTGGGAGATATAGTCAGTGCGACTCAGCAAGATGCAGACAGTTGAAAATTGGGAGATATAGTCAGTGTGACTCAACAAGATGCAGACTGCTGCAGTCTCGGAGATATAGTCAGTGTGACGGAGCAAGATGCAGGTTAATGAAGATTGGGAGATATAGTCAGTGTGACTGAGTAAGATGCAGATTGATGAAGACTGGAAGATATAGTCTGTGTTGCTGGGCAAGATGCAGATTAATGAAGATTGGGAGGTATTGTCAGTTTGACTCAGCAAGATACACACAGAAGAAAATTGGGAGACATAGTCAGTGTAACTGAGCAAGATGCAGATTGATGAAGACTGGGAGATATAGTCAGTGTTACTGAGCAAGATGCAGATTGATGAAGATTAGGAGATATAGTCAGTGTGACAGAGTAAGATGCAGACAGATGAAAATTGGGAGATATTGTCAGTGTGACTGAGCAAGATGCAGACTGATGAAATCTGGGAGATATAGTCAGTGTGACTGAGCAAGATGCAGATTAATGAAGATTGGGAGATATAGTCAGTGTGACTGAGTAAGATGCAGATTGATGAAGACTGGAAGATATAGTCTGTGTTGCTGGGCAAGATGCAGATTAATGAAGATTGGGAGATATTGTCAGTGTGACTCAGCAAGATACACACAGAAGAAAATTGGGAGATATAGTCAGTGTAACTGAGCAAGATGCAGTCAGATGAAAATTGGGAGATATAGTCAGAGTGTCTGAGCAATATGCAGATTGATGAATATTGGGAGATATAGTCACTGCGACTGAGCAAGATGCAGATTGATGAAATCTGGGAGATATAATCAGTGTGACTGAGCAAGATGCAGATTAATGAAGATTGGGAGATATAGTCAGTGTGACTGAGTAAGATGCAGATTGATGAAGATTGGGAGATATAGTCAGTGTGACTGAGCAAGATGCAGATTGATGAATATTGGGAGATATAGTCAGTGCGACTGATGAAGATACAGATTGATGAAATCTGGGAGATATAGTCAGTGTGACTGAGCAACAAGCAGAATGATGAAGATTGGAAGATATTGTCTGTGTGACAGAGTCAGTTGCAGACCGATGAAAATTGGGAGATATAGTCAATGTGAGTGAGCAAGATGCAGACAGATGAAAATTGGTATATTTTGTCAGTGTGACTGAGCAAGATGCAGATTGATGAAGATTGGCAGATATAGTCAGTGTGACTGAGCAAGATGCAGCTTGATGAAGATTGGGAGATATAGTCAATGTGACTGAGCAAGATGCAGACAGATGAAAGTTGGGAGATATAGTCAGTGTGACTGAGAAAGATGCAGATTGATGAAATCTGGGAGATAAGGTCATTGTGACTGAGCAGGATGCAGAATGATGAAGATTGGGAGATATAGTCAGTGTGACTGAGCAAGATGCAGATTGATGAAATCTGGGAGATATAGTCAGAGTGACTGAGCAAGATGCAGATTGATGAAGATTGTGAGATATAGTCAGTGTGACTGACAAACATGCAGATTGATGAAGATTGGGAGATATAGTCAGTGTGAGAACAAGATGCAGATTGATGCAGTTTGGGAGATATAGTCAGTGTGACTGAGCAAGATGCATACAGATGAAAATTGGGAGATATAGTCAGTGTTACTGAGCAAGATGCAGATTGATGAAATCTGGGAGATATAGTCAGTGGGACTGAGCAAGATGCAGATTGATGGAGACTGGGAGATATAGTCAGTGTCAGAGCTAGATGCAGATTGATGCAGTTTGTGAGATATAGTCAGTCTGACTGAGCAAGATGCAGATTGATGAAGATTTGGAGATATACTCAGTGTGTCTAAGCAAGCTCATCTTGATTAAGATTGGGAGATATAGTCAGTGTGACTGAGCAAGATGCTGATTAATGAAGATTTGGAGATATAGTCAGTGTGACTGAGCAAGATGCAGATTGATGCAGTTTGGGAGATATCGTCTGTGTGACTGAGCAAGATGCAGATTGATAAAGACTGGGAGATATAGTCTGTGTTGCTGGGCAAGATGCAGGTTAATGAAGATTGGGAGATATAGTCAGTGCGACTCAGCAAGATGCAGACAGTTGAAAATTGGGAGATATCGTCAGTGTGACTCAACAAGATGCAGACTGCTGCAGTCTCGGAGATATAGTCAGTGTGACGGAGCAAGATGCAGATTAACGAAGATTGGGAGATATAGTCAGTTTGACTGAGTAAGATGCAGATTCATGAAGACTGGGAGATATAGTCAGTGTGACTGAGCAAGATGCAGATTAATGAAGATTGGGAGATATAGTCTTTGTGACTGAGTAAGATGCAGATTGATGAAGACTGCAAGATATAGTCTGTGTTGCTGGGCAAGATGCAGATTAATGAAGATTGGGAGATATTGTCAGTTTGACTCAGCAAGATACACACTGAAGAAAATTGGGAGATATAGTCAGTGTAACTGAGCAAGATGCAGATTGATGAAGACTGGGAGATACAGTCAGTGCTACTGAGGAAGATGCAGATTGATGAAGATTAGGAGATATAGTCAGTGTGACAGAGTAAGATGCAGACAGATGAAAATTGGGAGATATTGTCAGTGTGACTGAGCAAGATGCAGGTTAATGAAGATTGGGAGATATAGTCAGTGTGACTGAGTAAGATGCAGATTGATGAAGACTGGAAGATATAGTCTGTGTTGCTGGGCAAGATGCAGATTAATGAAGATTGGGAGATATTTTCAGTGTCACTCAGCAAGATACACACAGAAGAAAATTGGGAGATATAGTCAGTGTAACTGAGCAAGATGCAGTCAGATGAAAATTGGGAGATATAGTCAGAGTGTCTGAGCAATATGCAGATTGATGAATATTGGGAGATATAGTCACTGCGACTGAGCAAGGTGCAGATTGATGAAATCTGGGAGATATAGTCAGTCTGACTGAGCAAGATGCAGATTGATGAAGGTTGGGAGATATAGTCAGTATGACGGAGCAAGATGCAGATTAATGAAGATTCGGAGATATAGTCAGTTTGACTGAGTAAGATGCAGATTCATGAAGACTGGGAGATATAATCAGTGTGACTGAGCAAGATGCAGATTAATGAAGATTGGGAGATATAGTCAGTGTGACTGAGTAAGATGCAGATTGATGAAGATTGGGAGATATAGTCAGTGTGACAGAGCAAGATGCAGATTGATGAAGATTGGGTGATATAGTCAGTGCGACTGAGCAAGATGCAGATTAATGAAGACTGGAAGATATAGTCTGTGTTGCTGGGCAAGGTGCAGATTAATGAAGATTGGGAGATATTGTCAGTGTGACTCAGCAAGATACACACTGAAGAAAATTGGGAGATATAGTCAGTGTAACTGAGCAAGATGCAGTCAGATGAAAATTGGGAGATATAGTCAGAGTGTCTGAGCAATATGCAGATTGATGAATATTGGGAGATATAGTCACTGCGACTGAGCAAGATGCAGATTGATGAAATCTGGGAGATATAGTCAGTCTGACTGAGCAAGATGCAGATTGATGAAGGTTAGGAGATATAGTCAGTGTGACTGAGTAAGATGCAGATTGATGAAGATTGCGAGATATAGTCAGTGTGACAGAGCAAGATGCAGATTGATGAAGATTGGGTGACATAGTCAGTGTGACAGAGTAAGATGCAGACAGATGAAAATTGGGAGATATTGTCAGTGTGACTGAGCAAGATGCAGACTGATGAAATCTGGGAGATATAGTCAGTGTGACTGAGCAAGATGCAGATTAATGAAGATTGGGAGATATAGTCAGTGTGACTGAGTAAGATGCAGATTGATGAAGACTGGAAGATATAGTCTGTGTTGCTGGGCAAGATGCAGATTAATGAAGATTGGGAGATATTGTCAGTGTGACTCAGCAAGATACACACTGAAGAAAATTGGGAGATATAGTCAGTGTAACTGAGCAAGATGCAGTCAGATGAAAATTGGGAGATATAGTCAGAGTGTCTGAGCAATATGCAGATTGATGAATATTGGGAGATATAGTCAGTGTGACTGAGTAAGATGCAGAATGATGAAGATTGGGAGATATATAGTCAGTTTGACTGAGTAAGATGCAGATTCATGAAGACTGGGAGATATAGTCAGTGTGACTGAGTAAGATGCAGATTCATGAAGACTGGGAGATATAGTCAGTGTGACTGAGTAAGATGCAGATTCATGAAGACTGGGAGATATAGTCAGTCTGACTGAGCAAGATGCAGACAGATAAAAATTGAGAGATATAGTCAGTGTGACTGAGCAAAATGCAAATTGATGAAGTCTCGGAGATATAGTCAGTGTGACTGAGCAAGATGCAGATTGACGAATATTGGGAGATATAGTCAGTGCGACTGATCAAGATACAGATTGATGAAATCTGGGAGATATAGTCAGTGTGACTGAGCAACAAGCAGAATGATGAAGATTGGAATATATTGTCAGTGCGACAGAGTCAGTTGCAGACCGATGAAAATTGGGAGATATAGTCAATGTGAGTGAGCAAGATGCAGACAGATGAAAATTGGGATATATAGTCAGTGTGACTGAGCAAGATGCAGATTGATGAAGATTGGCAGATATAGTCAGTGTGACTGAGCAAGATGCAGATTGATGAAGATTGGGAGATATAGTCAGTGTGACTGAACAAGATGCACACAGATGAAAGTTGGGAGATATAGTCAGTGTGACTGAGAAAGATGCAGATTGATGAAATCTGGGAGATAAGGTCATTGTGACTGAGCAAGATGCAGAATGATGAAGATTGGGAGATATAGTCAGTGTGTGTCTGAGCAAGATGCAGATTGATGAAATCTGGGAGATATATTCAGAGTGACTGAGCAAGATGCAGATTGATGCAGTTTGGGAGATATCGTCTGTGTGACTGAGCAAGATGCAGATTGATAAAGACTGGGAGATATAGTCTGTGTTGCTGGGCAAGATGCAGGTTAATGAAGATTGGGAGATATAGTCAGTGCGACTCAGCAAGATGCAGACAGTTGAAAATTGGGAGATATAGTCAGTGTGACTCAACAAGATGCAGACTGCTGCAGTCTCGGAGATATAGTCAGTGTGACGGAGCAAGATGCAGGTTAATGAAGATTGGGAGATATAGTCAGTTTGACTGAGTAAGATGCAGATTCATGAAGACTGGGAGATATAGTCAGTGTGACTGAGCAAGATGCAGATTAATGAAGATTGGGAGATATAGTCAGTGTGACTGAGTAAGATGCAGATTGATGAAGATTAGGAGATATAGTCAGTGTGACAGAGTAAGATGCAGACAGATGAAAATTGGGAGATATTGTCAGTGTGACTGAGCAAGATGCAGACTGATGAAATCTGGGAGATATAGTCAGTGTGACTGAGCAAGATGCAGATTAATGAAGATTGGGAGATATAGTCAGTGTGACTGAGTAAGATGCAGATCGATGAAGACTGGAAGATATAGTCTGTGTTGCTGGGCAAGATGCAGATTAATGAAGATTGGGAGGTATTGTCAGTTTGACTCAGCAAGATACACACAGAAGAAAATTGGGAGACATAGTCAGTGTAACTGAGCAAGATGCAGATTGATGAAGACTGGGAGATATAGTCAGTGTTACTGAGCAAGATGCAGATTGATGAAGATTAGGAGATATAGTCAGTGTGACAGAGTAAGATGCAGACAGATGAAAATTGGGAGATATTGTCAGTGTGACTGAGCAAGATGCAGACTGATGAAATCTGGGAGATATAGTCAGTGTGACTGAGCAAGATGCAGATTAATGAAGATTGGGAGATATAGTCAGTGTGACTGAGTAAGATGCAGATTGATGAAGACTGGAAGATATAGTCTGTGTTGCTGGGCAAGATGCAGATTAATGAAGATTGGGAGATATTGTCAGTGTGACTCAGCAAGATACACACAGAAGAGAATTGGGAGATATAGTCAGTGTAACTGAGCAAGATGCAGTCAGATGAAAATTGGGAGATATAGTCAGAGTGTCTGAGCAATATGCAGATTGATGAATATTGGGAGATATAGTCACTGCGACTGAGCAAGATGCAGATTGATGAAATCTGGGAGATATAGTCAGTCTGACTGTGCAAGATGCAGATTGATGAAGGTTGGGAGATATAGTCAGTGTGACGGAGCAAGATGCAGATTATTGAAGATTCGGAGATATAGTCAGTTTGACTGAGTAAGATGCAGATTCATGAAGACTGGGAGATATAATCAGTGTGACTGAGCAGATGCAGATTAATGAAGATTGGGAGATATAGCCAGTGTGACTGAGTAAGATGCAGATTGATGAAGATTGGGAGATATAGTCAGTGTGACTGAGCAAGATGCAGATTGATGAATATTGGGAGATATAGTCAGTGCGACTGATCAAGATACAGATTGATGAAATCTGGGAGATATAGTCAGTGTGACTGAGCAACAAGCAGAATGATGAAGATTGGAAGATATTGTCTGTGTGACAGAGTCAGTTGCAGACCGATGAAAATTGGGAGATATAGTCAATGTGAGTGAGCAAGATGCAGACAGATGAAAATTGGTATATTTTGTCAGTGTGACTGAGCAAGATGCAGATTGATGAAGATTGGCAGATATAGTCAGTGTGACTGAGCAAGATGCAGCTTGATGAAGATTGGGAGATATAGTCAGTGTGACTGAACAAGATGCAGACAGATGAAAGTTGGGAGATATAGTCAGTGTGACTGAGAAAGATGCAGATTGATGAAATCTGGGAGATAAGGTCATTGTGACTGAGCAGGATGCAGAATGATGAAGATTGGGAGATATAGTCAGTGTGACTGAGCAAGATGCAGATTGATGAAATCTGGGAGATATAGTCAGAGTGACTGAGCAAGATGCAGATTGATGAAGATTGTGAGATATAGTCAGTGTGACTGACAAACATGCAGATTGATGAAGATTGGGAGATATAGTCAGTGTGAGACAAGATGCAGATTGATGCAGTTTGGGAGATATAGTCAGTGTGACTGAGCAAGATGCATACAGATGAAAATTGGGAGATATAGTCAGTGTTACTGAGCAAGATGCAGATTGATGAAATCTGGGAGATATAGTCAGTGGGACTGAGCAAGATGCAGATTGATGGAGACTGGGAGATATAGTCAGTGTCAGAGCTAGATGCAGATTGATGCAGTTTGTGAGATATAGTCAGTCTGACTGAGCAAGATGCAGATTGATGAAGATTTGGAGATATACTCAGTGTGTCTAAGCAAGCTCATCTTGATTAAGATTGGGAGATATAGTCAGTGTGACTGAGCAAGATGCTGATTAATGAAGATTTGGAGATATAGTCAGTGTGACTGAGCAAGATGCAGATTGATGCAGTTTGGGAGATATCGTCTGTGTGACTGAGCAAGATGCAGATTGATAAAGACTGGGAGATATAGTCTGTGTTGCTGGGCAAGATGCAGGTAATGAAGATTGGGAGATATAGTCAGTGCGACTCAGTAAGATGCAGACAGTTGAAAATTGGGAGATATCGTCAGTGTGACTCAACAAGATGCAGACTGCTGCAGTCTCGGAGATATAGTCAGTGTGACGGAGCAAGATGCAGATTAACGAAGATTGGGAGATATAGTCAGTTTGACTGAGTAAGATGCAGATTCATGAAGACTGGGAGATATAGTCAGTGTGAGTGAGCAAGATGCAGATTAATGAAGATTGGGAGATATAGTCTTTGTTTCTGAGTAAGATGCACATTGATGAAGACTGCAAGATATAGCCTGTGTTGCTGGGCAAGATGCAGATTAATGAAGATTGGGAGATATTGTCAGTTTGACTCAGCAAGATACACACAGAAGAAAATTGGGAGCTATAGTCAGTGTAACTGAGGAGATGCAGATTGATGAAGACTGGGAGATACAGTCAGTGTTACTGAGGAAGATGCAGATTGATGAAGATTAGGAGATATAGTCAGTGTGACAGAGTAAGATGCAGACAGATGAAAATTGGGAGATATTGTCAGTGTGACTGAGCAAGATGCAGGTTAATGAAGATTGGGAGATATAGTCAGTGTGGACTGAGTAAGATGCAGATAGATGAAGACTGGAAGATATAGTCTGTGTTGCTGGGCAAGATGCAGATTAATGAAGATTGGAGATATAGTCAGTTTGACTGAGTAAGATGCAGATTCATGAAGACTGGGAGATATAGTCAGTGTGACTGAGCAAGATGCAGATTAATGAAGATTGGGAGATATAGTCTTTGTGACTGAGTAAGATGCAGATTGATGAAGACTGCAAGATATAGTCTGTGTTGCTGGGCAAGATGCAGATTAATGAAGATCGGGAGATATTGTCAGTTTGACTCAGCAAGATACACACAGAAGAAAATTGGGAGATATAGTCAGTGTAACTGAGCAAGATGCAGATTGATGAAGACTGGGAGATATAGTCAGTGTAACTGAGTAAGATGCAGATTGATGAAGACTGGAAGATATAGTCTGTGTTGCTGGGCAAGATGCAGATTAATGAAGATTGGGAGATATTGTCAGTGTGACTCAGCAAGATACACACAGAAGAAAATTGGAGATATAGTCAGTGTAACTGAGCAAGATGCAGTCAGATGAAAATTGGGAGATATAGTCAGAGTGTCTGAGCAATATGCAGATTGATGAATATTGGGAGATATAGTCACTGCGACTGAGCAAGGTGCAGATTGATGAAATCTGGGAGATATAGTCAGTCTGACTGAGCAAGATGCAGATTGATGAAGGTTGGGAGATATAGTCAGTGTGACGGAGCAAGATGCAGATTAATGAATATTCGGAGATATAGTCAGTTTGACTGAGTAAGATGCAGATTCATGAAGACTGGGAGATATAATCAGTGTGACTGAGCAAGATGCAGATTAATGAAGATTGGGAGATATAGTCAGTGTGACTGAGTAAGATGCAGATTGATGAAGATTGGGAGATATAGTCAGTGTGACAGAGCAAGATGCAGATTGATGAAGATTGGGTGATATAGTCAGTGCGACTGAGCAAGATGCAGATTAATGAAGACTGGAAGATATAGTCTGTGTTGCTGGGCAAGATGCAGATTAATGAAGATTGGGAGATATTGTCAGTGTGACTCAGCAAGATACACACTGAAGAAAATTGGGAGATATAGTCAGTGTAACTGAGCAAGATGCAGTCAGATGAAAATTGGGAGATATAGTCAGAGTGTCTGAGCAATATGCAGATTGATGAATATTGGGAGATATAGTCACTGCGACTGAGCAAGATGCAGATTGATGAAATCTGGGAGATATAGTCAGTCTGACTGAGCAAGATGCAGATTGATGAAGGTTAGGAGATATAGTCAGTGTGACTGAGCAAGATGCAGATTGATGAAGATTGAGAGATATAGTCAGTGTGACAGAGCAAGATGCAGATTGATGAAGATTGGGTGACATAGTCAGTGTGACAGAGTAAGATGCAGACAGATGAAAATTGGGAGATATTGTCAGTGTGACTGAGCAAGATGCAGACTGATGAAATCTGGGAGATATAGTCAGTGTGACTGAGCAAGATGCAGATTAATGAAGATTGGGAGATATAGTCAGTGTGACTGAGTAAGATGCAGATTGATGAAGACTGGAAGATATAGTCTGTGTTGCTGGGCAAGATGCAGATTAATGAAGATTGGGAGATATTGTCAGTGTGACTCAGCAAGATACACACTGAAGAAAATTGGGAGATATAGTCAGTGTAACTGAGCAAGATGCAGTCAGATGAAAATTGGGAGATATAGTCAGAGTGTCTGAGCAATATGCAGATTGATGAATATTGGGAGATATAGTCAGTGTGACTGAGTAAGATGCAGAATGATGAAGATTGGGAGATATATAGTCAGTTTGACTGAGTAAGATGCAGATTCATGAAGACTGGGAGATATAGTCAGTGTGACTGAGTAAGATGCAGATTCATGAAGACTGGGAGATATAGTCAGTGTGACTGAGTAAGATGCAGATTCATGAAGACTGGGAGATATAGTCAGTCTGACTGAGCAAGATGCAGACAGATAAAAATTGAGAGATGTAGTCAGTGTGACTGAGCAAAATGCAAATTGATGAAGTCTCGGAGATATAGTCAGTGTGACTGAGCAAGATGCAGATTGACGAATATTGGGAGATATAGTCAGTGCGACTGATCAAGATACAGATTGATGAAATCTGGGAGATATAGTCAGTGTGACTGAGCAACAAGCAGAATGATGAAGATTGGAATATATTGTCAGTGTGACAGAGTCAGTTGCAGACCGATGAAAATTGGGAGATATAGTCAATGTGAGTGAGCAAGATGCAGACAGATGAAAATTGGGATATATAGTCAGTGTGACTGAGCAAGATGCAGATTGATGAAGATTGGCAGATATAGTCAGTGTGACTGAGCAAGATGCAGATTGATGAAGATTGGGAGATATAGTCAGTGTGACTGAACAAGATGCACACAGATGAAAGTTGGGAGATATAGTCAGTGTGACTGAGAAAGATGCAGATTGATGAAATCTGGGAGATAAGGTCATTGTGACTGAGCAAGATGCAGAATGATGAAGATTGGGAGATATAGTCAGTGTGTGTCTGAGCAAGATGCAGATTGATGAAATCTGGGAGATATATTCAGAGTGACTGAGCAAGATGCAGATTGATGCAGTTTGGGAGATATCGTCTGTGTGACTGAGCAAGATGCAGATTGATAAAGACTGGGAGATATAGTCTGTGTTGCTGGGCAAGATGCAGGTTAATGAAGATTGGGAGATATAGTCAGTGCGACTCAGCAAGATGCAGACAGTTGAAAATTGGGAGATATAGTCAGTGTGACTCAACAAGATGCAGACTGCTGCAGTCTCGGAGATATAGTCAGTGTGACGGAGCAAGATGCAGGTTAATGAAGATTGGGAGATATAGTCAGTTTGACTGAGTAAGATGCAGATTCATGAAGACTGGGAGATATAGTCAGTGTGACTGAGCAAGATGCAGATTAATGAAGATTGGGAGATATAGTCAGTGTGACTGAGTAAGATGCAGATTGATGAAGACTGGGAGATATAGTCAGTGTTACTGAGCAAGATGCAGATTGATGAAGATTAGGAGATATAGTCAGTGTGACAGAGTAAGATGCAGACAGATGAAAATTGGGAGATATTGTCAGTGTGACTGAGCAAGATGCAGACTGATGAAATCTGGGAGATATAGTCAGTGTGACTGAGCAAGATGCAGATTAATGAAGATTGGGAGATATAGTCAGTGTGACTGAGTAAGATGCAGATTGATGAAGACTGGAAGATATAGTCTGTGTTGCTGGGCAAGATGCAGATTAATGAAGATTGGGAGGTATTGTCAGTTTGACTCAGCAAGATACACACAGAAGAAAATTGGGAGACATAGTCAGTGTAACTGAGCAAGATGCAGATTGATGAAGACTGGGAGATATAGTCAGTGTTACTGAGCAAGATGCAGATTGATGAAGATTAGGAGATATAGTCAGTGTGACAGAGTAAGATGCAGACAGATGAAAATTGGGAGATATTGTCAGTGTGACTGAGCAAGATGCAGACTGATGAAATCTGGGAGATATAGTCAGTGTGACTGAGCAAGATGCAGATTAATGAAGATTGGGAGATATAGTCAGTGTGACTGAGTAAGATGCAGATTGATGAAGACTGGAAGATATAGTCTGTGTTGCTGGGCAAGATGCAGATTAATGAAGATTGGGAGATATTGTCAGTGTGACTCAGCAAGATACACACAGAAGAAAATTGGGAGATATAGTCAGTGTAACTGAGCAAGATGCAGTCAGATGAAAATTGGGAGATATAGTCAGAGTGTCTGAGCAATATGCAGATTGATGAATATTGGGAGATATAGTCACTGCGACTGAGCAAGATGCAGATTGATGAAATCTGGGAGATATAGTCAGTCTGACTGTGCAAGATGCAGATTGATGAAGGTTGGGAGATATAGTCAGTGTGACGGAGCAAGATGCAGATTATTGAAGATTCGGAGATATAGTCAGTTTGACTGAGTAAGATGCAGATTCATGAAGACTGGGAGATATAATCAGTGTGACTGAGCAAGATGCAGATTAATGAAGATTGGGAGATATAGTCAGTGTGACTGAGTAAGATGCAGATTGATGAAGATTGGGAGATATAGTCAGTGTGACTGAGCAAGATGCAGATTGATGAAGATTGGGAGATATAGTCAGTGTGACAGAGCAAGATGCAGATTGATGAAGATTGGGTGATATAGTCAGTGCTACTGAGCAAGATGCAGATTAATGAAGACTGGAAGATATAGTCTGTGTTGCTGGGCAAGATGCAGATTAATGAAGATTGGGAGATATTGTCAGTGTGACTCAGCAAGATACACACTGAAGAAAATTGGGAGATATAGTCAGTGTAACTGAGCAAGATGCAGTCAGATGAAAATTGGGAGATATAGTCAGAGTGTCTGAGCAATATGCAGATTGATGAATATTGGGAGATATAGTCACTGCGACTGAGCAAGATGCAGATTGATGAAATCTGGGAGATATAGTCAGTCTGACTGAGCAAGATGCAGATTGATGAAGGTTAGGAGATATAGTCAGTGTGACTGAGCAAGATGCAGATTGATGAAGATTGCGAGATATAGTCAGTGTGACAGAGCAAGATGCAGATTGATGAAGATTGGGTGACATAGTCAGTGTGACAGAGTAAGATGCAGACAGATGAAAATTGGGAGATATTGTCAGTGTGACTGAGCAAGATGCAGACTGATGAAATCTGGGAGATATAGTCAGTGTGACTGAGCAAGATGCAGATTAATGAAGATTGGGAGATATAGTCAGTGTGACTGAGTAAGATGCAGATTGATGAAGACTTGAAGATATAGTCTGTGTTGCTGGGCAAGATGCAGATTAATGAAGATTGGGAGATATTGTCAGTGTGACTCAGCAAGATACACACTGAAGAAAATTGGGAGATATAGTCAGTGTAACTGAGCAAGATGCAGTCAGATGAAAATTGGGAGATATAGTCAGAGTGTCTGAGCAATATGCAGATTGATGAATATTGGGAGATATAGTCACTGCGACTGAGCAAGATGCAGATTGATGAAATCTGGGAGATATAGTCAGTCTGACTGAGCAAGATGCAGATTGATGAAGGTTAGGAGATATAGTCAGTGTGACTGAGCAAGATGCAGATTGATGAAGATTGCGAGATATAGTCAGTGTGACAGAGCAAGATGCAGATTGATGAAGATTGGGTGACATAGTCAGTGTGACAGAGTAAGATGCAGACAGATGAAAATTGGGAGATATTGTCAGTGTGACTGAGCAAGATGCAGACTGATGAAATCTGGGAGATATAGTCAGTGTGACTGAGCAAGATGCAGATTAATGAAGATTGGGAGATATAGTCAGTGTGACTGAGTAAGATGCAGATTGATGAAGACTGGAAGATATAGTCTGTGTTGCTGGGCAAGATGCAGATTAATGAAGATTGGGAGATATTGTCAGTGTTACTCAGCAAGATACACACTGAAGAAAATTGGGAGATATAGTCAGTGTAACTGAGCAAGATGCAGTCAGATGAAAATTGGGAGATATAGTCAGAGTGTCTGAGCAATATGCAGATTGATGAATATTGGGAGATATAGTCAGTGTGACTGAGTAAGATGCAGAATGATGAAGATTGGGAGATATATAGTCAGTTTGACTGAGTAAGATGCAGATTCATGAAGACTGGGAGATATAGTCAGTGTGACTGAGTAAGATGCAGATTCATGAAGACTGGGAGATATAGTCAGTGTGACTGAGTAAGATGCAGATTCATGAAGACTGGGAGATATAGTCAGTCTGACTGAGCAAGATGCAGACAGATAAAAATTGAGAGATATAGTCAGTGTGACTGAGCAAAATGCAAATTGATGAAGTCTCGGAGATATAGTCAGTGTGACTGAGCAAGATGCAGATTGACGAATATTGGGAGATATAGTCAGTGCAACTGATCAAGATACAGATTGATGAAATCTGGGAGACATAGTCAGTGTGACTGAGCAACAAGCAGAATGATGAAGATTGGAATATATTGTCAGTGTGACAGAGTCAGTTGCAGACCGATGAAAATTGGGAGATATAGTCAATGTGAGTGAGCAAGATGCAGACAGATGAAAATTGGGATATATAGTCAGTGTGACTGAGCAAGATGCAGATTGATGAAGATTGGCAGATATAGTCAGTGTGACTGAGCAAGATGCAGATTGATGAAGATTGGGAGATATAGTCAGTGTGACTGAACAAGATGCACACAGATGAAAGTTGGGAGATATAGTCAGTGTGACTGAGAAAGATGCAGATTGATGAAATCTGGGAGATAAGGTCATTGTGACTGAGCAAGATGCAGATTCATGAAGATTGGGAGATATAATCAGTGTGACTGAGCAAGATGCAGATTAATGAAGATTGGGAGATATAGTCAGTGTGACTGAGTAAGATGCAGATTGATGAAGATTGGGAGATATAGTCAGTGTGACTGAGCAAGATGCAGATTGATGAATATTGGGAGATATAGTCAGTGCGACTGATCAAGATACAGATTGATGAAATCTGGGAGATATAGTCAGTGTGACTGAGCAACAAGCAGAATGATGAAGATTGGAAGATATTGTCTGTGTGACAGAGTCAGTTGCAGACCGATGAAAATTGGGAGATATAGTCAATGTGAGTGAGCAAGATGCAGACAGATGAAAATTGGTATATTTTGTCAGTGTGACTGAGCAAGATGCAGATTGATGAAGATTGGCAGATATAGTCAGTGTGACTGAGCAAGATGCAGCTTGATGAAGATTGGGAGATATAGTCAGTGTGACTGAACAAGATGCAGACAGATGAAAGTTGGGAGATATAGTCAGTGTGACTGAGAAAGATGCAGATTGATGAAATCTGGGAGATAAGGTCATTGTGACTGAGCAAGATGCAGAATGATGAAGATTGGGAGATATAGTCAGTGTGACTGAGCAAGATGCAGATTGATGAAATCTGGGAGATATAGTCAGAGTGACTGAGCAAGATGCAGATTGATGAAGATTGTGAGATAAAGTCAGTGTGACTGACAAACATGCAGATTGATGAAGATTGGGAGATATAGTCAGTGTGAGAACAAGATGCAGATTGATGCAGTTTGGGAGATATAGTCAGTGTGACTGAGCAAGATGCATACAGATGAAAATTGGGAGATATAGTCAGTGTTACTGAGCAAGATGCAGATTGATGAAATCTGGGAGATATAGTCAGTGGGACTGAGCAAGATGCAGATTGATGGAGACTGGGAGATATAGTCAGTGTCAGAGCTAGATGCAGATTGATGCAGTTTGTGAGATATAGTCAGTCTGACTGAGCAAGATGCAGATTGATGAAGATTTGGAGATAAACTCAGTGTGTCTAAGCAAGCTCATCTTGATTAAGATTGGGAGATATAGTCAGTGTGACTGAGCAAGATGCTGATTAATGAAGATTTGGAGATATAGTCAGTGTGACTGAGCAAGATGCAGATTGATGCAGTTTGGGAGATATCGTCTGTGTGACTGAGCAAGATGCAGATTGATAAAGACTGGGAGATATAGTCTGTGTTGCTGGGCAAGATGCAGGTTAATGAAGATTGGGAGATATAGTCAGTGCGACTCAGCAAGATGCAGACAGTTGAAAATTGGGAGATATCGTCAGTGTGACTCAACAAGATGCAGACTGCTGCAGTCTCGGAGATATAGTCAGTGTGACGGAGCAAGATGCAGATTAACGAAGATTGGGAGATATAGTCAGTTTGACTGAGTAAAATGCAGATTCATGAAGACTGGGAGATATAGTCAGTGTGACTGAGCAAGATGCAGATTAATGAAGATTGGGAGATATAGTCTTTGTGACTGAGTAAGATGCAGATTGATGAACACTGGAAGATATAGTCTGTGTTGCTGGGCAAGATGCAGATTAATGAAGATTGGGAGATATTGTCAGTTTGACTCAGCAAGATACACACAGAAGAAAATTGGGAGATATAGTCAGTGTAACTGAGCAAGATGCAGATTGATGAAGACTAGGAGATATAGTCAGTGTTACTGAGGAAGATGCAGATTGATGAAGATTAGGAGATATAGTCAGTGTGACAGAGTAAGATGCAGACAGATGAAAATTGGGAGATATAGTCAGTGTAACTGAGCAAGATGCAGTCAGATGAAAATTGGGAGATATAGTCAGAGTGTCTGAGCAATATGCAGATTGATGAATATTGGGAGATATAGTCACTGCGACTGAGCAAGGTGCAGATTGACGAAATCTGGGAGATATAGTCAGTCTGACTGAGCAAGATGCAGATTGATGAAGGTTGGGAGATATAGTCAGTGTGACGGAGCAAGATGCAGATTAATGAAGATTCGGAGATATAGTCAGTTTGACTGAGTAAGATGCAGATTCATGAAGACTGGGAGATATAATCAGTGTGACTGAGCAAGATGCAGATTAATGAAGATTGGGAGATATAGTCAGTGTGACTGAGTAAGATGCAGATTGATGAAGATTGGGAGATATAGTCAGTGTGACAGAGCAAGATGCAGATTGATGAAGATTAGGAGATATAGTCAGTGTGACAGAGTAAGATGCAGACTGATGAAATCTGGGAGATATAGTCAGTGTGACTGAGCAAGATGCAGATTAATGAAGACTGGAAGATATAGTCTGTGTTGCTGGGCAAGATGCAGATTAATGAAGATTGGGAGATATTGTCAGTGTGACTCAGCAGGATACACACTGAAGAAAATTGGGAGATATAGTCAGTGTAACTGAGCAAGATGCAGTCAGATGAAAATTGGGAGATATAGTCAGAGTGTCTGAGCAATATGCAGATTGATGAATATTGGGAGATATAGTCACTGCGACTGAGCAAGATGCAGATTGATGAAATCTGGGAGATATAGTCAGTCTGACTGAGCAAGATGCAGATTGATGAAGGTTAGGAGATATAGTCAGTGTGACTGAGTAAGATGCAGATTGATGAAGATTGCGAGATATAGTCAGTGTGACAGAGCAAGATGCAGATTGATGAAGATTGGGTGATATAGTCAGTGCGACTGAGCAAGATGCAGATTGATGAAGATTAGGAGATATAGTCAGTGTGACAGAGTAAGATGCAGACAGATGAAAATTGGGAGATATTGTCAGTGTGACTGAGCAAGATGCAGACTGATGAAATCTGGGAGATATAGTCAGTGTGACTGAGCAAGATGCAGATTAATGAAGATTGGGAGATATAGTCAGTGTGACTGAGTAAGATGCAGATTGATGAAGACTGGAAGATATAGTCTGTGTTGCAGGGCAAGATGCAGATTAATGAAGATTGGGAGATATTGTCAGTGTGACTCAGCAAGATACACACTGAAGAAAATTGGGAGATATAGTCAGTGTAACTGAGCAAGATGCAGTCAGATGAAAATTGGGAGATATAGTCACAGTGTCTGAGCAATATGCAGATTGATGAATATTGGGAGATATAGTCAGTGTGACTGAGTAGGATGCAGAATGATGAAGATTGGGAGATATATAGTCAGTTTGACTGAGTAAGATGCAGATTCATGAAGACTGGGAGATATAGTCAGTGTGACTGAGTAAGATGCAGATTCATGAAGACTGGGAGATATAGTCTGTGTGACTGAGTAAGATGCAGATTCATGAAGACTGGGAGATATAGTCAGTGTGACTGAGTAAGATGCAGATTGATGAAGATTGGGAGATATAGTCAGTGTGACAGAGCAAGATGCAGATTAATGAAGATTGGGAGATATAGTCAGTGTGACTGAGCAAGATGCAGATTGATGAAGACTGGGAGATATAGTCAGTGTGAAAGAATACGATGCAGATTGATGAAGATTGGGAGACACAGGCAGTGTGACTGAGCAAGATACAGATTGATGAAGACTGGGAGATATAGTCAGTGTGACTGAGCAAGATGCAGATTGATGAAGACTGGGAGATATAGTCAGTGAGACTGAGCATGATGCAGATTGATGAAGATTGGCAGATTTAGTCAGTGTGACTGAGCAAGATGCAGACAGATGAAAATTGGGAGATATAGTCAGTTTGAATGAGCAAAATGCAGATTGATGAAATCTGGGAGATAAGGTCAGTGTGACTGAGCAAGATGCAGAATGATGAAGATTGAGAGATATATTCAGTGTAACTGAGCAAGATGCAGATTGGTGAAATCTTGGAGATATAGTCAGTGTGACAGAGCAAGATGCAGATTGATGAAGATTGGGAGATATAGTCAGTGTTACTGAGCAAGACACATCTTGATGAAGATTGGGGGATATAGTCAGTGTGACTGAGCCAGATGCAGATTGATGAAGACTGGGAGATATAGTCAGTGTGACTGAGCAAGATGGAGATTGATGAAGATTGGGACATATAATCAGTGTGACAGAGTAAGATGCAGACAGATGAAAATTGGGAGATATTGTCAGTGTGACTGAGCAAGATGCAGACTGATGAAATCTGGGAGATATAGTCAGTGTGACTGAGCAAGATGCAGATTAATGAAGATTGGGAGATATAGTCAGTGTGACTGAGTAAGATGCAGATCGATGAAGACTGGAAGATATAGTCTGTGTTGCTGGGCAAGATGCAGATTAATGAAGATTGGGAGGTATTGTCAGTTTGACTCAGCAAGATACACACAGAAGAAAATTGGGAGACATAGTCAGTGTAACTGAGCAAGATGCAGATTGATGAAGACTGGGAGATATAGTCAGTGTTACTGAGCAAGATGCAGATTGATGAAGATTAGGAGATATAGTCAGTGTGACAGAGTAAGATGCAGACAGATGAAAATTGGGAGATATTGTCAGTGTGACTGAGCAAGATGCAGACTGATGAAATCTGGGAGATATAGTCAGTGTGACTGAGCAAGATGCAGATTAATGAAGATTGGGAGATATAGTCAGTGTGACTGAGTAAGATGCAGATTGATGAAGACTGGAAGATATAGTCTGTGTTGCTGGGCAAGATGCAGATTAATGAAGATTGGGAGATATTGTCAGTGTGACTCAGCAAGATACACACAGAAGAAAATTGGGAGATATAGTCAGTGTAACTGAGCAAGATGCAGTCAGATGAAAATTGGGAGATATAGTCACAGTGTCTGAGCAAGATGCAGATTGATGAAGATGGGGAGATATAGTCACTGCGACTGAGCAAGATGCAGATTGATGAAATCTGGGAGATATAGTCAGCGTGACTGAGCAAGATGCATACAGATGAACATTGGGAGATATAGTCAGTGAGACTGAGCAAGATGCAGACTGATGAAATCTGGGAGGTATAGTCCGTGTGACTCAGCAAGATGCAGGTTGATGAAATCTGGGAGATACAGTCAGTGTGACTGAGCAAGATGCAGATTGATGAAGATTGGGAGATATAGTCAGTGTGACTGAACAAGATGCAGACAGATGAAAGTTGGGAGATATAGTCAGTGTGACTGAGAAAGATGCAGATTGATGAAATCTGGGAGATAAGGTCATTGTGACTGAGCAAGGTGCAGAATGATGAAGATTGGGAGATATAGTCAGTGTGACTGAGCAAGATGCAGATTGATGAAATCTGGGAGATATAGTCAGAGTGACTGAGCAAGATGCAGATTGATGAAGATTGGGAGATATAGTCTGTGTGACTGAGCAACATGCAGAAAGATGAATATTGGGAGATATAGTTAGTGTGAGAACAAGATGCAGATTGATGCAGTTTGGGAGATATTGTCAGTGTGATTGAGCAAGATGCATACAGATGAAAATTGGGAGATATAGTCAGTGTGACTGAGCAAGATGCAGATTGATGAAATCTGGGAGATATAGTCAGTGGGACTGAGCAAGATGCAGATTGATGAAGATTTGGAGATATAGTCAGTGTGTCTAAGCAAGCTCATCTTGATTAAGATTGGGAGATATAGTCAGTGTGACTGAGCAAAATGCTGATTAATGAAGATTGGGAGATATAGTCAGTGTGACTGAGCAAGATGCAGATTGATGCAGTTTGGGAGATATCGTCTGTGTGACTGAGCAAGATGCAGATTGATAAAGACTGGGAGATATAGTCTGTGTTGCTGGGCAAGATGCAGGTTAATGAAGATTGGGAGATATAGTCAGTGTGACTGAGCAAGATGCAGACAGTTGAAAATTGGGAGATATAGTCAGTGTGACTCAACAAGATGCAGACTGCTGCAGTCTCGGAGATATAGTCAGTGTGACGGAGCAAGTTGCAGATTAATGAAGATTGGGAGATATAGTCAGTTTGACTGAGTAAGATGCAGATTCATGAAGACTGGGAGATATAGTCAGTGTGACTGAGCAAGATGCAGATTAATACAGATTGGGAGATATAGTCAGTGTGACTGAGTAAGATGCAGATTGATGAAGACTGGGAGATATAGTCAGTGAGACTGAGCATGATGCAGATTGATGAAGATTGGCAGATTTAGTCAGTGTGACTGAGCAAGATGCAGACAGATGAAAATTGGGAGATATAGTCAGGGTGAATGAGCAAAATGCAGATTGATGAAATCTGGGAGATAACGTCAGTGTGACCGATGAAGATGCAGAATGATGAAGATTGAGAGATTTAGTCAGTGTGACTGAGCAAGATGCAGATTGATGAAATCTGGGAGATATATTCAGTGTAACAGAGCAAGATGCAGATTGGTGAAATCTTGGAGATATAGTCACTGTGACTGAGCAAGATGCAGATTGATGAAGATTGGGAGATATAGTCAGTGTGACTGAGCAAGACACATCTTGATGAAGATTGGGGGATATAGTCAGTGTGACTGAGCGAGATGCAGATTGATGAAGACTGGGAGATATAGTCAGTGTTACTGAGCAAGATGCAGATTGATGAAGATTGGGAGATATAGTCAGTGTGACAGAGTAAGATGCAGACAGATGAAAATTGGGAGATATTGTCAGTGTGACTGAGCAAGATGCAGACTGATGAAATCTGGGAGATATAGTCAGTGTGACTGAGCAAGATGCAGATTAATGAAGATTGGGAGATATAGTCAGTGTGACTGAGTAAGATGCAGATTGATGAAGACTGGAAGATATAGTCTGTGTTGCTGGGCAAGATGCAGATTAATGAAGATTGGGAGATATAGTCAGTGTGACTGAGTAAGATGCAGATTCATGAAGACTGGGAGATATAGTCAGTGTGACTGAGCAAGATGCAGATTAATGAAGATTGGGAGATATAGTCGGTGTGACTGAGTAAGATGCAGATTAATGAAGACTGGGTGATATAGTCCGTGTTACCGAGCAAGATGCAGATTGATGAACATTGGGATATATAGTCAGTGTGACTGAGCAAGACACATCTTGATGAAGATTGGGGGATATAGTCAGTGTGACTGAGCCAGATGCAGATTGATGAAGACTGGGAGATATAGTCAGTGTGACTGAGCAAGATGCAGACAGATTAAAATTGGGAGATATAGTCAGTGCGACTCAGCAAGAAGCAGACAGATGATAATTGGGTGATATACTCAGTGTGACTCAGCAAGATGCGGACAGATGAAAATTGGGAGATATAGTCAGTGTGACTGAGCAAGATGCAGACAGATGAAAATTGGGTGATATACTCAGTGTGACTGAGCAAGATGCAGACAGATGAACATTGGGAGATATAGTCAGTGAGACTGAGCAAGATGCAGACTGATGAAATCTGGGAGATATAGTCCGTGTGACTCAGCAAGATGCAGGTTGATGAAATCTGGGAGATACAGTCAGTGTGACTGAGCAAGATGCAGATTGATGAATTCTGGGAGATAAGGTCATTGTGACTGAGTAAGATGCAGAATGATGAAGATTGGGAGATATATAGTCAGTTTGACTGAGTAAGATGCAGATTCATGAAGACTGGGAGATATAGTCAGTGTGACTGAGTAAGATGCAGATTCATGAAGACTGGGAGATATAGTCAGTGTGACTGAGTAAGATGCAGATTCATGAAGACTGGGAGATATAGTCAGTGTCACTGAGCAAGATGCAGATTAATGAAGATTGGGAGATATAGTCAGTGTGACTGAGTAAGATGCAGATTGATGAAGAATGGGAGATATAGTCAGTGTGACAGAGCAAGATGCAGATTAATGATGATTGGGAGATATAGTCAGTGTGACTGAGCAAGATGCAGATTGATGGAGACTGGGAGATATAGTCAGTGTGAAAGAATACGATGCAGATTGATGAAGATTGGGAGACACAGGCAGTGTGACTGAGCAAGATACAGATTGATGAAGACTGGGAGATATAGTCAGTGTGACTGAGCAAGATGCAGATTAATGAAGATTGGGAGATAAAGTCAGTGTGACTGAGTAAGATGCAGATTGATGAAGACTGGGAGATATAGTCAGTGAGACTGAGCATGATGCAGATTGATGAAGATTGGCAGATTTAGTCAGTGTGACTGAGCAAGATGCAGACAGATGAAAATTGGGAGATATAGTCAGTGTGAATGAGCAAAATGCAGATTGATGAAATCTGGGAGATAAGGTCAGTGTGACTGAGCAAGATGCAGAATGATGAAATCTTGGAGATATAGTCAGTGTGACTGAGCAAGATGCAGATTCATGAAGACTGGGAGATATAGTCAGTGTGACTGAGTAAGATGCAGATTGATGAAGACTGGAAGATATAGTCTGTGTTGCTGGGCAGGATGCAGATTAATGCAGATTGGGAGATATTGTCAGTGTGACTCAGCAAGATACACACAGAAGAAAATTGGGAGATATAGTCAGTGTAACTGAGCAAGATGCAGATTGATGAGGACTGGGAGATATAGTCAGTGTTACTGAGCAAGATGCAGATTGATGAAGATTGGGAGATATAGTCAGTGTGACAGAGTAAGATGCAGACAGATGAAAATTGGGAGATATTGTCAGTGTGACTGAGCAAGATGCAGATTAATGAAGATTGGGAGATAAGGTCAGTGTGACTGAGTAAGATGTAGATTGATGAAGACTGGAAGATATAGTCTGTGTTGCTGGGCAAGATGCAGATTAATGAAGATTGGGAGATATTGTCAGTGTGACTCAGCAAGATACACACAGAAGAAAATTGGGAGATATAGTCAGTGTAACTGAGCAAGATGCAGTCAGATGAAAATTGGGAGATATAGTCAGAGTATCTGAGCAAGATGCAGATTGATGAAGACTGGGCGATATAGTCAATGTCACTGAGCAAGATGCAGATTGATGAAGATTGGGAGATATAGTCAGTGTGACTGAGCAAGATGCAGATTGATGAAGTCTCAGAGAGATATTCAGTGTGACAGAGTAAGATGCAGACAGATGAAAATTGGGAGATACAGTCAGTGTGACTGAGCAAGATGCAGACAGATGAAAATTGGGAGATATAGTCAGTGTGACTGAGCAAGATGCAGATTGATGAAGTCTCGGATATATAGTCAGTGTGACTGAGCAAGATACAGATTGATGAAGATTGGGAGATATAGTCAGTGTGACAGAGCAAGATGCAGATTAATGAAGATTGGGAGATATAGTCAGTGTGACTGAGCAAGATGCAGATTGATGAAGACTGGGAGATATAGTCAGTGTGAAAGAATACGATGCAGATTGATGAAGATTGGGAGACACAGGCAGTGTGACTGAGCAAGATACAGATTGATGAAGACTGGGAGATATAGTCAGTGTGACTGAGCAAGATGCAGATTAATGAAGATTGGGAGATAAAGTCAGTGTGACTGAGCAAGATGCAGATTAATGAAGATTGGGAGATAAAGTCAGTGTGACTGAGTAAGATGCAGATTGATGAAGACTGGGAGATATAGTCAGTGAGACTGAGCATGATGCAGATTGATGAAGATTGGCAGATTTAGTCAGTGTGACTGAGCAAGATGCAGACAGATGAAAATTGGGAGATATAGTCAGTTTGAATGAGCAAAATGCAGATTGATGAAATCTGGGAGATAAGGTCAGTGTGACTGAGCAAGATGCAGAATGATGAAGATTGAGAGATATATTCAGTGTAACTGAGCAAGATGCAGATTGGTGAAATCTTGGAGATATAGTCAGTGTGACAGAGCAAGATGCAGATTGATGAAGATTGGGAGATATAGTCAGTGTTACTGAGCAAGACACATCTTGATGAAGATTGGGGGATATAGTCAGTGTGACTGAGCCAGATGCAGATTGATGAAGACTGGGAGATATAGTCAGTGTGACTGAGCAAGATGGAGATTGATGAAGATTGGGACATATAATCAGTGTGACAGAGTAAGATGCAGACAGATGAAAATTGGGAGATATAGTCAGTGCGACTCAGCAAGAAGCAGACAGATGAAAATTGGGTGATATACTCAGTGAGACTCAGCAAGATGCGGACAGATGAAAATTGGGAGATATCGTCAGTGTGACTGAGTAAGATGCAGATTCATGAAGACTGGGAGATATAGTCTGTGTGACTGAGTAAGATGCAGATTGATGAAGACTGGAAGATATAGTCTGTGTTGCTGGGCAAGATGCAGATTAATGAAGATTGGGAGATATTGTCAGTGTGACTCAGCAAGATACACACGGAAGAAAATTGGGAGATATAGTCAGTGTAACTGAGCAAGATGCAGATTGATGAAGACTGGGAGATATAGTCAGTGTTACTGAGCAAGATGCAGATTGATGAAGATTGGGAGATATAGTCAGTGTGACAGAGTAAGATGCAGACAGATGAAAATTGGGAGATATTGTCAGTGTGACTGAGCAAGATGCAGACTGATGAAATCTGGGAGATATAGTCAGTGTGACTGAGCAAGATGCAGATTAATGAAGATTGTGAGATATAGTCAGTGTGACTGAGTAAGATGCAGATTGATAAAGACTGGAAGATATAGTCTGTGTTGCTGGGCAAGATGCAGATTAATGAAGATTGGGAGATATTGTCAGTGTGACTCAGCAAGATACACACAGAAGAAAATTGGGAGATATAGTCAGTGTAACTGAGCAAGATGCAGTCAGATGAAAATTGGGAGATATAGTCACAGTGTCTGAGCAAGATGCAGATTGATGAAATCTGGGAGATATAGTCAGCGTGACTGAGCAAGATGCATACAGATGAACATTGGGAGATATAGTCAGTGAGACTGAGCAAGATGCAGACTGATGAAATCTGGGAGATATAGTCCGTGTGACTCAGCAAGATGCAGGTTGATGAAATCTGGGAGATACAGTCAGTGTGACTGAGCAAGATGCAGATTGATGAAGATTGGGAGATATAGTCAGTGTGACTGAACAAGATGCAGACAGATGAAAGTTGGGAGATATAGTCAGTGTGACTGAGAAAGATGCAGATTGATGAAATCTGGGAGATAAGGTCATTGTGACTGAGCAAGATGCAGAATGATGAAGATTGGGAGATATAGTCAGTGTGACTGAGCAAGATGCAGATTGATGAAATCTGGGAGATATAGTCAGAGTGACTGAGCAAGATGCAGATTGATGAAGATTGGGAGATATAGTCTGTGTGACTGAGCAACATGCAGAAAGATGAATATTGGGAGATATAGTTAGTGTGAGAACAAGATGCAGATTGATGCAGTTTGGGAGATATAGTCAGTCTGATTGAGCAAGATGCATACAGATGAAAATTGGGAGATATAGTCAGTGTGACTGAGCAAGATGCAGATTGATGAAATCTGGGAGATATAGTCAGTGGGACTGAGCAAGATGCAGATTGATGAAGATTTGGAGATATAGTCAGTGTGTCTAAGCAAGCTCATCTTGATTAAGATTGGGAGATATAGTCAGTGTGACTGAGCAAAATGCTGATTAATGAAGATTGGGAGATATAGTCAGTGTGACTGAGCAAGATGCAGATTGATGCAGTTTGGGAGATATCGTCTGTGTGACTGAGCAAGATGCAGATTGATAAAGACTGGGAGATATAGTCTGTGTTGCTGGGCAAGATGCAGGTTAATGAAGATTGGGAGATATAGTCAGTGTGACTGAGCAAGATGCAGACAGTTGAAAATTGGGAGATATAGTCAGTGTGACTCAACAAGATGCAGACTGCTGCAGTCTCGGAGATATAGTCAGTGTGACGGAGCAAGTTGCAGATTAATGAAGATTGGGAGATATAGTCAGTTTGACTGAGTAAGATGCAGATTCATGAAGACTGGGAGATATAGTCAGTGTGACTGAGCAAGATGCAGATTAATGCAGATTGGGAGATATAGTCAGTGTGACTGAGTAAGATGCAGATTGATGAAGACTGGGAGATATAGTCAGTGAGACTGAGCATGATGCAGATTGATGAAGATTGGCAGATTTAGTCAGTGTGACTGAGCAAGATGCAGACAGATGAAAATTGGGAGATATAGTCAGGGTGAATGAGCAAAATGCAGATTGATGAAATCTGGGAGATAACGTCAGTGTGACTGATCAAGATGCAGAATGATGAAGATTGAGAGATTTAGTCAGTGTGACTGAGCAAGATGCAGATTGATGAAATCTGGGAGATATATTCAGTGTAACAGAGCAAGATGCAGATTGGTGAAATCTTGGAGATATAGTCACTGTGACTGAGCAAGATGCAGATTGATGAAGATTGGGAGATATAGTCAGTGTGACTGAGCAAGACACATCTTGATGAAGATTGGGGGATATAGTCAGTGTGACTGAGCGAGATGCAGATTGATGAAGACTGGGAGATATAGTCAGTGTTACTGAGCAAGATGCAGATTGATGAAGATTGGGAGATATAGTCAGTGTGACAGAGTAAGATGCAGACAGATGAAAATTGGGAGATATTGTCAGTGTGACTGAGCAAGATGCAGACTGATGAAATCTGGGAGATATAGTCAGTGTGACTGAGCAAGATGCAGATTAATGAAGATTGGGAGATATAGTCAGTGTGACTGAGTAAGATGCAGATTGATGAAGACTGGAAGATATAGTCTGTGTTGCTGGGCAAGATGCAGATTAATGAAGATTGGGAGATATAGTCAGTGTGACTGAGTAAGATGCAGATTCATGAAGACTGGGAGATATAGTCAGTGTGACTGAGCAAGATGCAGATTAATGAAGATTGGGAGATATAGTCGGTGTGACTGAGTAAGATGCAGATTAATGAAGACTGGGTGATATAGTCCGTGTTACCGAGCAAGATGCAGATTGATGAACATTGGGATATATAGTCAGTGTGACTGAGCAAGACACATCTTGATGAAGATTGGGGGATATAGTCAGTGTGACTGAGCCAGATGCAGATTGATGAAGACTGGGAGATATAGTCAGTGTGACTGAGCAAGATGCAGACAGATTAAAATTGGGAGATATAGTCAGTGCGACTCAGCAAGAAGCAGACAGATGATAATTGGGTGATATACTCAGTGTGACTCAGCAAGATGCGGACAGATGAAAATTGGGAGATATAGTCAGTGTGACTGAGCAAGATGCAGACAGATGAAAATTGGGTGATATACTCAGTGTGACTGAGCAAGATGCAGACAGATGAACATTGGGAGATATAGTCAGTGAGACTGAGCAAGATGCAGACTGATGAAATCTGGGAGATATACTCCGTGTGACTCAGCAAGATGCAGGTTGATGAAATCTGGGAGATACAGTCAGTGTTACTGAGCAAGATGCAGATTGATGAAGATTGGGAGATATAGTCAGTGTGACAGAGTAAGATGCAGACAGATGAAAATTGGGAGATATTGTCAGTGTGACTGAGCAAGATGCAGACTGATGAAATCTGGGAGATATAGTCAGTGTGACTGAGCAAGATGCAGATTAATGAAGATTGTGAGATATAGTCAGTGTGACTGAGTAAGATGCAGATTGATGAAGACTGGAAGATATAGTCTGTGTTGCTGGGCAAGATGCAGATTAATGAAGATTGGGAGATATTGTCAGTGTGACTCAGCAAGATACACACAGAAGAAAATTGGGAGATATAGTCAGTGTAACTGAGCAAGATGCAGTCAGATGAAAATTGGGAGATATAGTCACAGTGTCTGAGCAAGATGCAGATTGATGAAGATGGGGAGATATAGTCACTGCGACTGAGCAAGATGCAGATTGATGAAATCTGGGAGATATAGTCAGCGTGACTGAGCAAGATGCATACAGATGAACATTGGGAGATATAGTCAGTGAGACTGAGCAAGATGCAGACTGATGAAATCTGGGAGATATAGTCCGTGTGACTCAGCAAGATGCAGGTTGATGAAATCTGGGAGATACAGTCAGTGTGACTGAGCAAGATGCAGATTGATGAAGATTGGGAGATATAGTCAGTGTGACTGAACAAGATGCAGACAGATGAAAGTTGGGAGATATAGTCAGTGTGACTGAGAAAGATGCAGATTGATGAAATCTGGGAGATAAGGTCATTGTGACTGAGCAAGATGCAGAATGATGAAGATTGGGAGATATAGTCAGTGTGACTGAGCAAGATGCAGATTGATGAAATCTGGGAGATATAGTCAGAGTGACTGAGCAAGATGCAGATTGATGAAGATTGGGAGATATAGTCTGTGTGACTGAGCAACATGCAGAAAGATGAATATTGGGAGATATAGTTAGTGTGAGAACAAGATGCAGATTGATGCAGTTTGGGAGATATAGTCAGTGTGATTGAGCAAGATGCATACAGATGAAAATTGGGAGATATAGTCAGTGTGACTGAGCAAGATGCAGATTGATGAAATCTGGGAGATATAGTCAGTGGGACTGAGCAAGATGCAGATTGATGAAGATTTGGAGATATAGTCAGTGTGTCTAAGCAAGCTCATCTTGATTAAGATTGGGAGATATAGTCAGTGTGACTGAGCAAAATGCTGATTAATGAAGATTGGGAGATATAGTCAGTGTGACTGAGCAAGATGCAGATTGATGCAGTTTGGGAGATATCGTCTGTGTGACTGAGCAAGATGCAGATTGATAAAGACTGGGAGATATAGTCTGTGTTGCTGGGCAAGATGCAGGTTAATGAAGATTGGGAGATATAGTCAGTGTGACTGAGCAAGATGCAGACAGTTGAAAATTGGGAGATATAGTCAGTGTGACTCAACAAGATGCAGACTGCTGCAGTCTCGGAGATATAGTCAGTGTGACGGAGCAAGTTGCAGATTAATGAAGATTGGGAGATATAGTCAGTTTGACTGAGTAAGATGCAGATTCATGAAGACTGGGAGATATAGTCAGTGTGACTGAGCAAGATGCAGATTAATGCAGATTGGGAGATATAGTCAGTGTGACTGAGTAAGATGCAGATTGATGAAGACTGGGAGATATAGTCAGTGAGACTGAGCATGATGCATATTGATGAAGATTGGCAGATTTAGTCAGTGTGACTGAGCAAGATGCAGACAGATGAAAATTGGGAGATATAGTCAGGGTGAATGAGCAAAATGCAGATTGATGAAATCTGGGAGATAACGTCAGTGTGACTGATCAAGATGCAGAATGATGAAGATTGAGAGATTTAGTCAGTGTGACTGAGCAAGATGCAGATTGATGAAATCTGGGAGATATATTCAGTGTAACAGAGCAAGATGCAGATTGGTGAAATCTTGGAGATATAGTCACTGTGACTGAGCAAGATGCAGATTGATGAAGATTGGGAGATATAGTCAGTGTGACTGAGCAAGACACATCTTGATGAAGATTGGGGGATATAGTCAGTGTGACAGAGTAAGATGCAGACAGATGAAAATTGGGAGATATTGTCAGTGTGACTGAGCAAGATGCAGACTGATGAAATCTGGGAGATATAGTCAGTGTGACTGAGCAAGATGCAGATTAATGAAGATTGGGAGATATAGTCAGTGTGACTGAGTAAGATGCAGATTGATGAAGACTGGAAGATATAGTCTGTGTTGCTGGGCAAGATGCAGATTAATGAAGATTGGGAGATATAGTCAGTGTGACTGAGTAAGATGCAGATTCATGAAGACTGGGAGATATAGTCAGTGTGACTGAGCAAGATGCAGATTAATGAAGATTGGGAGATATAGTCGGTGTGACTGAGTAAGATGCAGATTAATGAAGACTGGGTGATATAGTCCGTGTTACCGAGCAAGATGCAGATTGATGAACATTGGGATATATAGTCAGTGTGACTGAGCAAGATGCAGACAGATTAAAATTGGGAGATATAGTCAGTGCGACTCAGCAAGAAGCAGACAGATGATAATTGGGTGATATACTCAGTGTGACTCAGCAAGATGCGGACAGATGAAAATTGGGAGATATAGTCAGTGTGACTGAGCAAGATGCAGACAGATGAAAATTGGGTGATATACTCAGTGTGACTGAGCAAGATGCAGACAGATGAACATTGGGAGATATAGTCAGTGAGACTGAGCAAGATGCAGACTGATGAAATCTGGGAGATATAGTCCGTGTGACTCAGCAAGATGCAGGTTGATGAAATCTGGGAGATACAGTCAGTGTGACTGAGCAAGATGCAGATTGATGAATTCTGGGAGATAAGGTCATTGTGACTGAGTAAGATGCAGAATGATGAAGATTGGGAGATATATAGTCAGTTTGACTGAGTAAGATGCAGATTCATGAAGACTGGGAGATATAGTCAGTGTGACTGAGTAAGATGCAGATTCATGAAGACTGGGAGATATAGTCAGTGTGACTGAGTAAGATGCAGATTCATGAAGACTGGGAGATATAGTCAGTGTCACTGAGCAAGATGCAGATTAATGAAGATTGGGAGATATAGTCAGTGTGACTGAGTAAGATGCAGATTGATGAAGAATGGGAGATATAGTCAGTGTGACAGAGCAAGATGCAGATTAATGATGATTGGGAGATATAGTCAGTGTGACTGAGCAAGATGCAGATTGATGAAGACTGCGAGATATAGTCAGTGTGAAAGAATACGATGCAGATTGATGAAGATTGGGAGACACAGGCAGTGTGACTGAGCAAGATACAGATTGATGAAGACTGGGAGATATAGTCAGTGTGACTGAGCAAGATGCAGATTAATGAAGATTGGGAGATAAAGTCAGTGTGACTGAGTAAGATGCAGATTGATGAAGACTGGGAGATATAGTCAGTGAGACTGAGCATGATGCAGATTGATGAAGATTGGCAGATTTAGTCAGTGTGACTGAGCAAGATGCAGACAGATGAAAATTGGGAGATATAGTCAGTGTGAATGAGCAAAATGCAGATTGATGAAATCTGGGAGATAAGGTCAGTGTGACTGAGCAAGATGCAGAATGATGAAATCTTGGAGATATAGTCAGTGTGACTGAGCAAGATGCAGATTCATGAAGACTGGGAGATATAGTCAGTGTGACTGAGTAAGATGCAGATTGATGAAGACTGGAAGATATAGTCTGTGTTGCTGGGCAAGATGCAGATTAATGCAGATTGGGAGATATTGTCAGTGTGACTCAGCAAGATACACACAGAAGAAAATTGGGAGATATAGTCAGTGTAACTGAGCAAGATGCAGATTGATGAGGACTGGGAGATATAGTCAGTGTTACTGAGCAAGATGCAGATTGATGAAGATTGGGAGATATAGTCAGTGTGACAGAGTAAGATGCAGACAGATGAAAATTGGGAGATATTGTCAGTGTGACTGAGCAAGATGCAGACTGATGAAATCTGGGAGATATAGTCAGTGTGACTGAGCAAGATGCAGATTAATGAAGATTGGGAGATAAGGTCAGTGTGACTGAGTAAGATGTAGATTGATGAAGACTGGAAGATATAGTCTGTGTTGCTGGGCAAGATGCAGATTAATGAAGATTGGGAGATATTGTCAGTGTGACTCAGCAAGATACACACAGAAGAAAATTGGGAGATATAGTCAGTGTAACTGAGCAAGATGCAGTCAGATGAAAATTGGGAGATATAGTCAGAGTATCTGAGCAAGATGCAGATTGATGAAGACTGGGCGATATAGTCAATGTCACTGAGCAAGATGCAGATTGATGAAGATTGGGAGATATAGTCAGTGTGACTGAGCAAGATGCAGATTGATGAAGTCTCAGAGAGATAGTCAGTGTGACAGAGTAAGATGCAGATTGATGAAGTCTCAGAGAGATAGTCAGTGTGACAGAGTAAGATGCAGACAGATGAAAATTGGGAGATACAGTCATTGTGACTGAGCAAGATGCAGACAGATGAAAATTGGGAGATATAGTCAGTGTGACTGAGCAAGATGCAGATTGATGAAGTCTCGGATATATAGTCAGTGTGACTGAGCAAGATACAGATTGATGAATATTGGGAGATATAGTCAGTGCAACTGAGCAAGATGCAGATTGATGAAATCTGGGAGATATAGTCAATGTGACTGAGCAAGAAGCAGATTGATGAAGATTGGGCGATATAGTCAGTGCGACAGAGCAAGATGCGGACAGATGAAAATTGGGAGATATAGTCAGTGTGACTCAGCAAGATGCGGATTGATGAAGATTGGGAGATATAGTCAGTGTGACTGAGCAAGATGCAGATTGATGAAGATTAGGAGATATAGTCAGAGTGAGAGCAAGATTCAGATTGATGCAGTAACTGAAATATAGTCAGTGTGACTGAGCATGATGCAGATTGATGAAGACTGGGAAATGTAGTCAGTGTGACGGAGCAATATGCAGACAGATGAAAATTTGGAGATATACTCAGTGTTACTGAGCAAGATGCAGACTGATGAAAGCTGGGAGATATAGTCAGTGTGATTCAGCAAGATGCAGGTTGATGAAATCTGGGAGATACAGTCAGTGTGACTGAGCAAGATGCAGATTGATGAAGATTGGGAGATATGGTCAGTATGACTGAGCAAGATGCAGAATGATGAAGATTGAGAGATATAGTCAGTGTGACTGAGCAAAATGCAAATTGATGAAATCTGGGAGATATAGTCAGTGTGACTGAGCAAGATGCAGATTGATGAAGATTGGGAGATATAGTCAGTGTGACTGAGCAAGATGCAGATTGATAAAATCTGGGAGGTATAGTCAGTGTGACTGAGCAAGATGCAGTCAGATGAAAATTGGGAGATATAGTCAGAGTGTCTGAGCAATATGCAGATTGATGAATATTGGGAGATATAGTCACTGCGACTGAGCAAGATGCAGATTGATGAAATCTGGGAGATATAGTCAGTCTGACTGAGCAAGATGCAGATTGATGAAGGTTGGGAGATATAGTCAGTGTGACTGAGTAAGATGCAGATTAATAAAGATTGCGAGATATAGTCAGTGTGACAGAGCAAGATGCAGATTGATGAAGATTGGGTGATATAGTCAGTGCGACTGAGCAAGATGCAGATTGATGAAGATTAGGAGATATAGTCAGTGTGACAGAGTAAGATGCAGACAGATGAAAATTGGGAGATATTGTCAGTGTGACTGAGCAAGATGCAGACTGATGAAATCTGGGAGATATAGTCAGTGTGACTGAGCAAGATGCAGATTAATGAAGATTGGGAGATATAGTCAGTGTGACTGAGTAAGATGCAGATTGATGAAGACTGGAAGATATAGTCTGTGTTGCTGGGGAAGATGCAGATTAATGAAGATTCGGAGATATTGTCAGTGTAACTCAGCAAGATACACACTGAAGAAAATTGGGAGATATAGTCAGTGTAACTGAGCAAGATGCAGTCAGATGAAAATTGGGAGATATAGTCAGAGTGTCTGAGCAATATGCAGATTGATGAATATTGGGAGATATAGTCAGTGTGACTGAGTAAGATGCAGAATGATGAAGATTGGGAGATATATAGTCAGTTTGACTGAGTAAGATGCAGATTCATGAAGACTGGGAGATATAGTCAGTGTGACTGAGTAAGATGCAGATTCATGAAGACTGGGAGATATAGTCAGTGTGACTGAGTAAGATGCAGATTCATGAAGACTGGGAGATATAGTCAGTGTGACTGAGCAAGATGCAGATTAATGAAGATTGGGAGATATAGTCAGTGTGACTGAGTAAGATGCAGATTGATGAAGATTGGGAGATATAGTCAGTGTGACTGAGCAAGATGCAGATTAATGAAGATTGGGAGATAAAGTCAGTGTGACTGAGTAAGATGCAGATTGATGAAGACTGGGAGATATAGTCAGTGAGACTGAGCATGATGCAGATTGATGAAGATTGGCAGATTTAGTCAGTGTGACTGAGCAAGATGCAGACAGATGAAAATTGGGAGATATAGTCAGTGTGAATGAGCAAAATGCAGATTGATGAAATCTGGGAGATAAGGTCAGTGTGACTGAGCAAGATGCAGAATGATGAAGATTGAGAGATATATTCAGTGTAACTGAGCAAGATGCAGATTGGTGAAATCTTGGAGATATAGTCAGTGTGACAGAGCAAGCTGCAGATTGATGAAGATTGGGAGATATAGTCAGTGTTACTGAGCAAGACACATCTTGATGAAGATTGGGGGATATAGGTAGTGTGACTGAGCCAGATGCAGATTGATGAAGACTGGGAGATATAGTCAGTGTGACTGAGCAAGATGCAGATTGATGAAGTCTCGGATATATAGTCAGTGTGACTGAGCAAGATACAGATTGATGAATATTGGGAGATATAGTCAGTGCAACTGAGCAAGATGCAGATTGATGAAATCTGGGAGATATAGTCAATGTGACTGAGCAAGAAGCAGATTGATGAAGATTGGGCGATATAGTCAGTGCGACAGAGCAAGATGCGGACAGATGAAAATTGGGAGATATAGTCAGTGTGACTCAGCAAGATGCGGATTGATGAAGATTGGGAGATATAGTCAGTGTGACTGAGCAAGATGCAGATTGATGAAGATTAGGAGATATAGTCAGAGTGAGAGCAAGATTCAGATTGATGCAGTAACTGAAATATAGTCAGTGTGACTGAGCATGATGCAGATTGATGAAGACTGGGAAATGTAGTCAGTGTTACTGAGCAAGATGCAGACTGATGAAAGCTGGGAGATATAGTCAGTGTGATTCAGCAAGATGCAGGTTGATGAAATCTGGGAGATACAGTCAGTGTGACTGAGCAAGATGCAGATTGATGAAGATTGGGAGATATGGTCAGTATGACTGAGCAAGATGCAGAATGATGAAGATTGAGAGATATAGTCAGTGTGACTGAGCAAAATGCAAATTGATGAAATCTGGGAGATATAGTCAGTGTGACTGAGCAAGATGCAGATTGATGAAGATTGGGAGATATAGTCAGTGTGACTGAGCAAGATGCAGATTGATAAAATCTGGGAGGTATAGTCAGTGTGACTGAGCAAGATGCAGTCAGATGAAAATTGGGAGATATAGTCAGAGTGTCTGAGCAATATGCAGATTGATGAATATTGGGAGATATAGTCAGTGTGACTGAGTAAGATGCAGAATGATGAAGATTGGGAGATATATAGTCAGTTTGACTGAGTAAGATGCAGATTCATGAAGACTGGGAGATATAGTCAGTGTGACTGAGTAAGATGCAGATTCATGAAGACTGGGAGATATAGTCAGTGTGACTGAGTAAGATGCAGATTCATGAAGACTGGGAGATATAGTCAGTGTGACTGAGCAAGATGCAGATTAATGAAGATTGGGAGATATAGTCAGTGTGACTGAGTAAGATGCAGATTGATGAAGATTGGGAGATATAGTCAGTGTGACTGAGCAAGATGCAGATTAATGAAGATTGGGAGATAAAGTCAGTGTGACTGAGTAAGATGCAGATTGATGAAGACTGGGAGATATAGTCAGTGAGACTGAGCATGATGCAGATTGATGAAGATTGGCAGATTTAGTCAGTGTGACTGAGCAAGATGCAGACAGATGAAAATTGGGAGATATAGTCAGTGTGAATGAGCAAAATGCAGATTGATGAAATCTGGGAGATAAGGTCAGTGTGACTGAGCAAGATGCAGAATGATGAAGATTGAGAGATATATTCAGTGTAACTGAGCAAGATGCAGATTGGTGAAATCTTGGAGATATAGTCAGTGTGACAGAGCAAGCTGCAGATTGATGAAGATTGGGAGATATAGTCAGTGTTACTGAGCAAGACACATCTTGATGAAGATTGGGGGATATAGGTAGTGTGACTGAGCCAGATGCAGATTGATGAAGACTGGGAGATATAGTCAGTGTGACTGAGCAAGATGCAGATTGATGAAGTCTCGGATATATAGTCAGTGTGACTGAGCAAGATACAGATTGATGAATATTGGGAGATATAGTCAGTGCAACTGAGCAAGATGCAGATTGATGAAATCTGGGAGATATAGTCAATGTGACTGAGCAAGAAGCAGATTGATGAAGATTGGGCGATATAGTCAGTGCGACAGAGCAAGATGCGGACAGATGAAAATTGGGAGATATAGTCAGTGTGACTCAGCAAGATGCGGATTGATGAAGATTGGGAGATATAGTCAGTGTGACTGAGCAAGATGCAGATTGATGAAGATTAGGAGATATAGTCAGAGTGAGAGCAAGATTCAGATTGATGCAGTAACTGAAATATAGTCAGTGTGACTGAGCATGATGCAGATTGATGAAGACTGGGAAATGTAGTCAGTGTTACTGAGCAAGATGCAGACTGATGAAAGCTGGGAGATATAGTCAGTGTGATTCAGCAAGATGCAGGTTGATGAAATCTGGGAGATACAGTCAGTGTGACTGAGCAAGATGCAGATTGATGAAGATTGGGAGATATGGTCAGTATGACTGAGCAAGATGCAGAATGATGAAGATTGAGAGATATAGTCAGTGTGACTGAGCAAAATGCAAATTGATGAAATCTGGGAGATATAGTCAGTGTGACTGAGCAAGATGCAGATTGATGAAGATTGGGAGATATAGTCAGTGTGACTGAGCAAGATGCAGATTGATAAAATCTGGGAGGTATAGTCAGTGTGACTGAGCAAGATGCAGTCAGATGAAAATTGGGAGATATAGTCAGAGTGTCTGAGCAATATGCAGATTGATGAATATTGGGAGATATAGTCACTGCGACTGAGCAAGATGCAGATTGATGAAATCTGGGAGATATAGTCACTGCGACTGAGCAAGATGCAGATTGATGAAATCTGGGAGATATAGTCAGTCTGACTGAGCAAGATGCATACAGATGAAAATTGGGTGATATTCTCAGTGTGACTGAGCAAGATGCATACAGATGAACATTGGAAGATATAGTCAGTGAGATTGAGCAAGATGCATTCTGATGAAATCTGGGAGATATAGTCTGTGTGACTCAGCAAGATGCAGGTTGATGAAATCTGGGAGATACAGTCAGTGTGACTGAGCAAGATGCAGATTGATGAAGATTGGGAGATATAGTCAGTGTGACTGAACAAGATGCAGACAGATGAAAGTTGGGAGATATAGTCAGTGTGACTGAGAAAGATGCAGATTGATGAAATCTGGGAGATATAGTCAGAGTGACTGAGCATGATGCAGATTGATGAAGATTGGGAGATATAGTCTGTGTGACTGAGCAACATGCAGAAAGATGAATATTGGGAGATATAGTTAGTGTGAGAACAAGATGCAGATTGATGCAGTTTGGGAGATATAGTCAGTGTGACTGAGCAAGATGCATACAGATGAAAATTGGGAGATATAGTCAGTGTGACTGAGCCAGATGCAGATTGATGAAATCTGGGAGATATAGTCAGTGGGACTGAGCAAGATGCAGGTTAATGAAGATTGGGAGATATAGTCAGTGCGACTCAGCAAGATGAAGACAGTTGAAAATTGGGAGATATAGTCAGTGTGACTCAACAAGATGCAGACTGCTGCAGTCTCGGAGATATAGTCAGTGTGACGGAGCAAGTTGCAGATTAATGAAGATTGGGAGATATAGTCAGTTTGACTGAGTAAGATGCAGATTCATGAAGACTTGGAGATATAGTCAGTGTGACTGAGCAAGATGCAGATTGATGAAGATTGGCAGATTTAGTCAGTGTGACTGAGCAAGATGCAGACAGATGAAAATTGGGAGATATAGTCAGGGTGAATGAGCAAAATGCAGATTGATGAAATCTGGGAGATATAGTCACTGTGACTGAGCAAGATGCAGATTGATGAAGATTGGGAGATATAGTCAGTGTGACTGAGCAAGACACATCTTGATGAAGATTGGGGGATATAGTCAGTGTGACTGAGCGAGATGCAGATTGATGAAGACTGGGAGATATAGTCAGTGTTACTGAGCAAGATGCAGATTGATGAAGATTGGGAGATATAGTCAGTGTGACAGAGTAAGATGCAGACAGATGAAAATTGGGAGATATTGTCAGTGTGACTGAGCAAGATGCAGACTGATGAAATCTGGGAGATATAGTCAGTGTGACTGAGCAAGATGCAGATTAATGAAGATTCGGAGATATAGTCAGTGTGACTGAGTAAGATGCAGATTCATGAAGACTGGGAGATATAGTCAGTGTGACTGAGCAAGATGCAGATTCATGAAGATTGGGAGATATAGTCGGTGTGACTGAGTAAGATGCAGATTAATGAAGACTGGGTGATATTGTCCGTGTTACCGAGCAAGATGCAGATTGATGAACATTGGGATATATAGTCAGTGTGACTGAGCAAGACACATCTTGATGAAGATTGGGGGATATAGTCAGTGTGACTGAGCCAGATGCAGATTGATGAAGACTGGGAGATATAGTCAGTGTGACTGAGCAAGATGCAGACAGATCAAAATTGGGAGATATAGTCAGTGCGACTCAGCAAGAAGCAGACAGATGATAATTGGGTGATATACTCAGTGTGACTCAGCAAGGTGCGGACAGATGAAAATTGGGAGATATAGTCAGTGTGACTGAGCAAGATGCAGACAGATGAAAATTGGGTGATATACTCAGTGTGACTGAGCAAGATGCAGACAGATGAACATTGGGAGATATAGTCAGTGAGACTGAGCAAGATGCAGACTGATGAAATCTGGGAGATATAGTCCGTGTGACTCAGCAAGATGCAGGTTGATGAAATCTGGGAGATACAGTCAGTGTGACTGAGCAAGATGCAGATTGATGAAGATTGGGAGATATAGTCAGTGTGACTGAATAAGATGCAGACTGATGAAAATTGGGAGATATAGTCAGTGTGACTGAGTAAGATGCAGATTGATGAAGATTGGGAGATATAGTCAGTGTGACAGAGCAAGATGCAGATTAATGAAGATTGGGAGATATAGTCAGTGTGACTGAGCAAACATATCTTGATGAAGATTGAGAGATATAGTCAGTGAGACTGAGCAAGATGCAGACTGATGAAATCTGGGAGATATAGTCCGTGTGACTCAGCAAGATGCAGACAGATGAAAATTGGGAGATATAGTCAGTGTGACTGTGAAAGATGCAGATTGATGAATTCTGGGAGATAAGGTCATTGTGACTGAGTAAGATGCAGAATGATGAAGATTGGGAGATATATAGTCAGTTTGACTGAGTAAGATGCAGATTCATGAAGACTGGGAGATATAGTCAGTGTGACTGAGTAAGATGCAGATTCATGAAGACTGGGAGATATAGTCAGTGTGACTGAGTAAGATGCAGATACATGAAGACTGGGAGATATAGTCAGTGTGACTGAGCAAGATGCAGATTAATGAAGATTGGGAGATATAGTCAGTGTGACTGAGTAAGATGCAGATTGATGAAGATTGGGAGATATAGTCAGTGTGACAGAGCAAGATGCAGATTAATGAAGATTGGGAGATATAGTCAGTGTGACTGAGCAAGATGCAGATTGATGAAGACTGGGAGATATAGTCAGTGTGAAAGAATACGATGCAGATTGATGAAGATTGGGAGACACAGGCAGTGTGACTGAGCAAGATACAGATTGATGAAGACTGGGATATATAGTCAGTGTGACTGAGCAAGATGCAGATTGATGAATATTGGGAGATATAGTCAGTGCAACTGAGCAAGATGCAGATTGATGAAATCTGGGAGATATAGTCAATGTGACTGAGCAAGAAGCAGATTGATGAAGATTGGGCGATATAGTCAGTGCGACAGAGCAAGATGCGGACAGATGAAAATTGGGAGATATAGTCAGTGTGACTCAGCAAGATGCGGATTGATGAAGATTGGGAGATATAGTCAGTGTGACTGAGCAAGATGCAGATTGATGAAGATTAGGAGATATAGTCAGAGTGAGAGCAAGATTCAGATTGATGCAGTAACTGAAATATAGTCAGTGTGACTGAGCATGATGCAGATTGATGAAGACTGGGAAATGTAGTCAGTGTGACGGAGCAATATGCAGACAGATGAAAATTTGGAGATATACTCAGTGTTACTGAGCAAGGTGCAGACTGATGAAAGCTGGGAGATATAGTCAGTGTGATTCAGCAAGATGCAGGTTGATGAAATCTGGGAGATACAGTCAGTGTGACTGAGCAAGATGCAGATTGATGAAGATTGGGAGATATGGTCAGTATGACTGAGCAAGATGCAGAATGATGAAGATTGAGAGATATAGTCAGTGTGACTGAGCAAAATGCAAATTGATGAAATCTGGGAGATATAGTCAGTGTGACTGAGCAAGATGCAGATTGATGAAGATTGGGAGATATAGTCAGTGTGACTGAGCAAGATGCAGATTGATAAAATCTGGGAGGTATAGTCAGTGTGACTGAGCAAGATGCAGTCAGATGAAAATTGGGAGATATAGTCAGAGTGTCTGAGCAATATGCAGATTGATGAATATTGGGAGATATAGTCACTGCGACTGAGCAAGATGCAGATTGATGAAATCTGGGAGATATAGTCAGTCTGACTGAGCAAGATGCAGATTGATGAAGGTTGGGAGATATAGTCAGTGTGACTGAGTAAGATGCAGATTAATAAAGATTGCGAGATATAGTCAGTGTGACAGAGCAAGATGCAGATTGATGAAGATTGGGTGATATAGTCAGTGCGACTGAGCAAGATGCAGATTGATGAAGATTAGGAGATATAGTCAGTGTGACAGAGTAAGATGCAGACAGATGAAAATTGGGAGATATTGTCAGTGTGACTGAGCAAGATGCAGACTGATGAAATCTGGGAGATATAGTCAGTGTGACTGAGCAAGATGCAGATTAATGAAGATTGGGAGATATAGTCAGTGTGACTGAGTAAGATGCAGATTGATGAAGACTGGAAGATATAGTCTGTGTTGCTGGGGAAGATGCAGATTAATGAAGATTCGGAGATATTGTCAGTGTAACTCAGCAAGATACACACTGAAGAAAATTGGGAGATATAGTCAGTGTAACTGAGCAAGATGCAGTCAGATGAAAATTGGGAGATATAGTCAGAGTGTCTGAGCAATATGCAGATTGATGAATATTGGGAGATATAGTCAGTGTGACTGAGTAAGATGCAGAATGATGAAGATTGGGAGATATATAGTCAGTTTGACTGAGTAAGATGCAGATTCATGAAGACTGGGAGATATAGTCAGTGTGACTGAGTAAGATGCAGATTCATGAAGACTGGGAGATATAGTCAGTGTGACTGAGTAAGATGCAGATTCATGAAGACTGGGAGATATAGTCAGTGTGACTGAGCAAGATGCAGATTAATGAAGATTGGGAGATATAGTCAGTGTGACTGAGTAAGATGCAGATTGATGAAGATTGGGAGATATAGTCAGTGTGACTGAGCAAGATGCAGATTAATGAAGATTGGGAGATAAAGTCAGTGTGACTGAGTAAGATGCAGATTGATGAAGACTGGGAGATATAGTCAGTGAGACTGAGCATGATGCAGATTGATGAAGATTGGCAGATTTAGTCAGTGTGACTGAGCAAGATGCAGACAGATGAAAATTGGGAGATATAGTCAGTGTGAATGAGCAAAATGCAGATTGATGAAATCTGGGAGATAAGGTCAGTGTGACTGAGCAAGATGCAGAATGATGAAGATTGAGAGATATATTCAGTGTAACTGAGCAAGATGCAGATTGGTGAAATCTTGGAGATATAGTCAGTGTGACAGAGCAAGCTGCAGATTGATGAAGATTGGGAGATATAGTCAGTGTTACTGAGCAAGACACATCTTGATGAAGATTGGGGGATATAGGTAGTGTGACTGAGCCAGATGCAGATTGATGAAGACTGGGAGATATAGTCAGTGTGACTGAGCAAGATGCAGATTGATGAAGTCTCGGATATATAGTCAGTGTGACTGAGCAAGATACAGATTGATGAATATTGGGAGATATAGTCAGTGCAACTGAGCAAGATGCAGATTGATGAAATCTGGGAGATATAGTCAATGTGACTGAGCAAGAAGCAGATTGATGAAGATTGGGCGATATAGTCAGTGCGACAGAGCAAGATGCGGACAGATGAAAATTGGGAGATATAGTCAGTGTGACTCAGCAAGATGCGGATTGATGAAGATTGGGAGATATAGTCAGTGTGACTGAGCAAGATGCAGATTGATGAAGATTAGGAGATATAGTCAGAGTGAGAGCAAGATTCAGATTGATGCAGTAACTGAAATATAGTCAGTGTGACTGAGCATGATGCAGATTGATGAAGACTGGGAAATGTAGTCAGTGTTACTGAGCAAGATGCAGACTGATGAAAGCTGGGAGATATAGTCAGTGTGATTCAGCAAGATGCAGGTTGATGAAATCTGGGAGATACAGTCAGTGTGACTGAGCAAGATGCAGATTGATGAAGATTGGGAGATATGGTCAGTATGACTGAGCAAGATGCAGAATGATGAAGATTGAGAGATATAGTCAGTGTGACTGAGCAAAATGCAAATTGATGAAATCTGGGAGATATAGTCAGTGTGACTGAGCAAGATGCAGATTGATGAAGATTGGGAGATATAGTCAGTGTGACTGAGCAAGATGCAGATTGATAAAATCTGGGAGGTATAGTCAGTGTGACTGAGCAAGATGCAGTCAGATGAAAATTGGGAGATATAGTCAGAGTGTCTGAGCAATATGCAGATTGATGAATATTGGGAGATATAGTCACTGCGACTGAGCAAGATGCAGATTGATGAAATCTGGGAGATATAGTCACTGCGACTGAGCAAGATGCAGATTGATGAAATCTGGGAGATATAGTCAGTCTGACTGAGCAAGATGCATACAGATGAAAATTGGGTGATATACTCAGTGTGACTGAGCAAGATGCATACAGATGAACATTGGAAGATATTGTCAGTGAGATTGAGCAAGATGCATTCTGATGAAATCTGGGAGATATAGTCTGTGTGACTCAGCAAGATGCAGGTTGATGAAATCTGGGAGATACAGTCAGTGTGACTGAGCAAGATGCAGATTGATGAAGATTGGGAGATATAGTCAGTGTGACTGAACAAGATGCAGACAGATGAAAGTTGGGAGATATAGTCAGTGTGACTGAGAAAGATGCAGATTGATGAAATCTGGGAGATATAGTCAGAGTGACTGAGCATGATGCAGACAGATGATAATTGGGTGATATACTCAGTGTGACTCAGCAAGATGCGGACAGATGAAAATTGGGAGATATAGTCAGTGTGACTGAGCAAGATGCAGACAGATGAAAATTGGGTGATATACTCAGTGTGACTGAGCAAGATGCAGACAGATGAACATTGGGAGATATAGTCAGTGAGACTGAGCAAGATGCAGACTGATGAAATCTGGGAGATATAGTCCGTGTGACTCAGCAAGATGCAGGTTGATGAAATCTGGGAGATACAGTCAGTGTGACTGAGCAAGATGCAGATTGATGAATTCTGGGAGATAAGGTCATTGTGACTGAGTAAGATGCAGAATGATGAAGATTGGGAGATATATAGTCAGTTTGACTGAGTAAGATGCAGATTCATGAAGACTGGGAGATATAGTCAGTGTGACTGAGTAAGATGCAGATTCATGAAGACTGGGAGATATAGTCAGTGTGACTGAGTAAGATGCAGATTCATGAAGACTGGGAGATATAGTCAGTGTCACTGAGCAAGATGCAGATTAATGAAGATTGGGAGATATAGTCAGTGTGACTGAGTAAGATGCAGATTGATGAAGAATGGGAGATATAGTCAGTGTGACAGAGCAAGATGCAGATTAATGATGATTGGGAGATATAGTCAGTGTGACTGAGCAAGATGCAGATTGATGAAGACTGCGAGATATAGTCAGTGTGAAAGAATACGATGCAGATTGATGAAGATTGGGAGACACAGGCAGTGTGACTGAGCAAGATACAGATTGATGAAGACTGGGAGATATAGTCAGTGTGACTGAGCAAGATGCAGATTAATGAAGATTGGGAGATAAAGTCAGTGTGACTGAGTAAGATGCAGATTGATGAAGACTGGGAGATATAGTCAGTGAGACTGAGCATGATGCAGATTGATGAAGATTGGCAGATTTAGTCAGTGTGACTGAGCAAGATGCAGACAGATGAAAATTGGGAGATATAGTCAGTGTGAATGAGCAAAATGCAGATTGATGAAATCTGGGAGATAAGGTCAGTGTGACTGAGCAAGATGCAGAATGATGAAATCTTGGAGATATAGTCAGTGTGACTGAGCAAGATGCAGATTCATGAAGACTGGAGATATAGTCAGTGTGACTGAGTAAGATGCAGATTGATGAAGACTGGAAGATATAGTCTGTGTTGCTGGGCAAGATGCAGATTAATGCAGATTGGGAGATATTGTCAGTGTGACTCAGCAAGATACACACAGAAGAAAATTGGGAGATATAGTCAGTGTAACTGAGCAAGATGCAGATTGATGAGGACTGGGAGATATAGTCAGTGTTACTGAGCAAGATGCAGATTGATGAAGATTGGGAGATATAGTCAGTGTGACAGAGTAAGATGCAGACAGATGAAAATTGGGAGATATTGTCAGTGTGACTGAGCAAGATGCAGACTGATGAAATCTGGGAGATATAGTCAGTGTGACTGAGCAAGATGCAGATTAATGAAGATTGGGAGATAAGGTCAGTGTGACTGAGTAAGATGTAGATTGATGAAGACTGGAAGATATAGTCTGTGTTGCTGGGCAAGATGCAGATTAATGAAGATTGGGAGATATTGTCAGTGTGACTCAGCAAGATACACACAGAAGAAAATTGGGAGATATAGTCAGTGTAACTGAGCAAGATGCAGTCAGATGAAAATTGGGAGATATAGTCAGAGTATCTGAGCAAGATGCAGATTGATGAAGACTGGGCGATATAGTCAATGTCACTGAGCAAGATGCAGATTGATGAAGATTGGGAGATATAGTCAGTGTGACTGAGCAAGATGCAGATTGATGAAGTCTCAGAGAGATAGTCAGTGTGACAGAGTAAGATGCAGATTGATGAAGTCTCAGAGAGATAGTCAGTGTGACAGAGTAAGATGCAGACAGATGAAAATTGGGAGATACAGTCATTGTGACTGAGCAAGATGCAGACAGATGAAAATTGGGAGATATAGTCAGTGTGACTGAGCAAGATGCAGATTGATGAAGTCTCGGATATATAGTCAGTGTGACTGAGCAAGATACAGATTGATGAATATTGGGAGATAAAGTCAGTGCAACTGAGCAAGATGCAGATTGATGAAATCTGGGAGATATAGTCAATGTGACTGAGCAAGAAGCAGATTGATGAAGATTGGGCGATATAGTCAGTGCGACAGAGCAAGATGCGGACAGATGAAAATTGGGAGATATAGTCAGTGTGACTCAGCAAGATGCGGATTGATGAAGATTGGGAGATATAGTCAGTGTGACTGAGCAAGATGCAGATTGATGAAGATTAGGAGATATAGTCAGAGTGAGAGCAAGATTCAGATTGATGCAGTAACTGAAATATAGTCAGTGTGACTGAGCATGATGCAGATTGATGAAGACTGGGAAATGTAGTCAGTGTGACGGAGCAATATGCAGACAGATGAAAATTTGGAGATATACTCAGTGTTACTGAGCAAGATGCAGACTGATGAAAGCTGGGAGATATAGTCAGTGTGATTCAGCAAGATGCAGGTTGATGAAATCTGGGAGATACAGTCAGTGTGACTGAGCAAGATGCAGATTGATGAAGATTGGGAGATATGGTCAGTATGACTGAGCAAGATGCAGAATGATGAAGATTGAGAGATATAGTCAGTGTGACTGAGCAAAATGCAAATTGATGAAATCTGGGAGATATAGTCAGTGTGACTGAGCAAGATGCAGATTGATGAAGATTGGGAGATATAGTCAGTGTGACTGAGCAAGATGCAGATTGATAAAATCTGGGAGGTATAGTCAGTGTGACTGAGCAAGATGCAGTCAGATGAAAATTGGGAGATATAGTCAGAGTGTCTGAGCAATATGCAGATTGATGAATATTGGGAGATATAGTCACTGCGACTGAGCAAGATGCAGATTGATGAAATCTGGGAGATATAGTCAGTCTGACTGAGCAAGATGCAGATTGATGAAGGTTGGGAGATATAGTCAGTGTGACTGAGTAAGATGCAGATTAATAAAGATTGCGAGATATAGTCAGTGTGACAGAGCAAGATGCAGATTGATGAAGATTGGGTGATATAGTCAGTGCGACTGAGCAAGATGCAGATTGATGAAGATTAGGAGATATAGTCAGTGTGACAGAGTAAGATGCAGACAGATGAAAATTGGGAGATATTGTCAGTGTGACTGAGCAAGATGCAGACTGATGAAATCTGGGAGATATAGTCAGTGTGACTGAGCAAGATGCAGATTAATGAAGATTGGGAGATATAGTCAGTGTGACTGAGTAAGATGCAGATTGATGAAGACTGGAAGATATAGTCTGTGTTGCTGGGGAAGATGCAGATTAATGAAGATTCGGAGATATTGTCAGTGTAACTCAGCAAGATACACACTGAAGAAAATTGGGAGATATAGTCAGTGTAACTGAGCAAGATGCAGTCAGATGAAAATTGGGAGATATAGTCAGAGTGTCTGAGCAATATGCAGATTGATGAATATTGGGAGATATAGTCAGTGTGACTGAGTAAGATGCAGAATGATGAAGATTGGGAGATATATAGTCAGTTTGACTGAGTAAGATGCAGATTCATGAAGACTGGGAGATATAGTCAGTGTGACTGAGTAAGATGCAGATTCATGAAGACTGGGAGATATAGTCAGTGTGACTGAGTAAGATGCAGATTCATGAAGACTGGGAGATATAGTCAGTGTGACTGAGCAAGATGCAGATTAATGAAGATTGGGAGATATAGTCAGTGTGACTGAGTAAGATGCAGATTGATGAAGATTGGGAGATATAGTCAGTGTGACTGAGCAAGATGCAGATTAATGAAGATTGGGAGATAAAGTCAGTGTGACTGAGTAAGATGCAGATTGATGAAGACTGGGAGATATAGTCAGTGAGACTGAGCATGATGCAGATTGATGAAGATTGGCAGATTTAGTCAGTGTGACTGAGCAAGATGCAGACAGATGAAAATTGGGAGATATAGTCAGTGTGAATGAGCAAAATGCAGATTGATGAAATCTGGGAGATAAGGTCAGTGTGACTGAGCAAGATGCAGAATGATGAAGATTGAGAGATATATTCAGTGTAACTGAGCAAGATGCAGATTGGTGAAATCTTGGAGATATAGTCAGTGTGACAGAGCAAGCTGCAGATTGATGAAGATTGGGAGATATAGTCAGTGTTACTGAGCAAGACACATCTTGATGAAGATTGGGGGATATAGGTAGTGTGACTGAGCCAGATGCAGATTGATGAAGACTGGGAGATATAGTCAGTGTGACTGAGCAAGATGCAGATTGATGAAGTCTCGGATATATAGTCAGTGTGACTGAGCAAGATACAGATTGATGAATATTGGGAGATATAGTCAGTGCAACTGAGCAAGATGCAGATTGATGAAATCTGGGAGATATAGTCAATGTGACTGAGCAAGAAGCAGATTGATGAAGATTGGGCGATATAGTCAGTGCGACAGAGCAAGATGCGGACAGATGAAAATTGGGAGATATAGTCAGTGTGACTCAGCAAGATGCGGATTGATGAAGATTGGGAGATATAGTCAGTGTGACTGAGCAAGATGCAGATTGATGAAGATTAGGAGATATAGTCAGAGTGAGAGCAAGATTCAGATTGATGCAGTAACTGAAATATAGTCAGTGTGACTGAGCATGATGCAGATTGATGAAGACTGGGAAATGTAGTCAGTGTTACTGAGCAAGATGCAGACTGATGAAAGCTGGAGATATAGTCAGTGTGATTCAGCAAGATGCAGGTTGATGAAATCTGGGAGATACAGTCAGTGTGACTGAGCAAGATGCAGATTGATGAAGATTGGGAGATATGGTCAGTATGACTGAGCAAGATGCAGAATGATGAAGATTGAGAGATATAGTCAGTGTGACTGAGCAAAATGCAAATTGATGAAATCTGGAGATATAGTCAGTGTGACTGAGCAAGATGCAGATTGATGAAGATTGGGAGATATAGTCAGTGTGACTGAGCAAGATGCAGATTGATAAAATCTGGGAGGTATAGTCAGTGTGACTGAGCAAGATGCAGTCAGATGAAAATTGGGAGATATAGTCAGAGTGTCTGAGCAATATGCAGATTGATGAATATTGGGAGATATAGTCAGTGTGACTGAGTAAGATGCAGAATGATGAAGATTGGGAGATATATAGTCAGTTTGACTGAGTAAGATGCAGATTCATGAAGACTGGGAGATATAGTCAGTGTGACTGAGTAAGATGCAGATTCATGAAGACTGGGAGATATAGTCAGTGTGACTGAGTAAGATGCAGATTCATGAAGACTGGGAGATATAGTCAGTGTGACTGAGCAAGATGCAGATTAATGAAGATTGGGAG